>NW_020450838.1:633349-658752 GCF_003343035.1 Apteryx rowi | reverse complement strand
CTCGGCGTGGAGGGGAGGCGCTCGGCTCCCCGCGCTCAGCGGCTGCTCAAGCGGAGCAGAAGTGCGGTTGGGCTACGGCGGTGCGTGGAGCGGGGCCTTCGTTAGGGATGCAGTGATGAGTTAAAGTCGCTGGGCAGCGGGTATGTGCCAGGACTGTGCTACCTCTTCATAAGGTGGTGCGTGTCCGGTGGCCCTTTGAAACCCGACGGTGCGCGGGATCAGAATCTCAAGTGAAACAACCTGTGGTATTTTTTCTCCCCTTGTTCTGCAGCTAGACTCTTAAGAAAACATTACAGGCTTTTTGGTAGATTTTTAGTTAAAAAAATGTAAAGGATTAACTCCTTGTTTCATAGGGGGATTGACTCTTTTAGGCTAGGAATGACACATTGCCACAGCTGTTTGTCAAAACTCTGCTTTTCAGCTGCTTTTCTCCTTCTACCTGATCGTTAGCCGCGCGGAGCTCTTTGGAGCTCTTGGAGCTCCGGTTACAAAAAACAATTATGTAATCACCGAAACTTTAAAGAAGTTCATTCCTGCAGGCCTGCAGCAGCTCCATGGCTCCCTGCTATGGTAGACTGCACCCCGTTTATGGAAAACCCTTTGATCTGGAAGATAAGTGTAATAGGGTCTGGCTGAGTGTATCTTGTGATCCATAATTCATTAAACCATAGGATATTTGCATGTTGATTGCCTACCTGGTTACAAGCAAAYTTCACGAATCTCAGCAGTATCAGTATTTGTGGGCTCCTGAAGATTTGTAAAAGAAAAAAAATCACCTGTTTGAAAACATTCTCGTAGTTAAGGTTCTTCTACCTTTCCTCTTTACCCTTTTTCCCCCAAAGCTAAATTGTTTTCCGGTGACACTGCCTTCTCAACATAAGCAGGTTGGCAGAACTGAATTGGGAGAGAATCAAGTCTGCCTTGCTTATAAGAAAAAAAAGTATCCCTAAATAAGGAAAAAGCACAAAGACTCCTATGACTAGACACTCTTTCCTTTCTGGCTTCACTAGAAATTTTACCTACAGAATCATAAATACACTTGTTACCCGCCTTAATGCATTTAACCTGAAGTTTCCAGAAGGTCTCTTAGTATTTCTGCTTCTCAAGGAAACAAAGTCATAGAAACACAGGCCTGGAAGGGATGTCTAGGCCACATCCTTGCACTGAGGCAAGAATAACTATGTTAAGTCCATAGCTGATGGTTGTCTAATCTGTTTTAAAAAGCTTCATTAAAGAAGACTGCAAAATGCTTGTTTCTGCGCCATTGCGTACCTTTCTGGACACAAAATGCTGACATGAAAAAAATCTGTTAGTAATTAATCTTTATTGTCGTGATTTGTAATTACCAGCCAAATATCACTGAGAAATGGGGAAAAAGGGAGCGATAGTGGGCTTGACTCCTGTGAAATTGCGGTGTATTTCGAGGTGGTTTCTGTGGTGCTTGTGTGCCCTGTTCGATTTGGGGATTTGCTTGCTCATGTTGTGACTGCCTAAAGTTGTTGTTGGTTTTAATGGACAGAACAGCTGATGTGGTGCTTATGGGAGAAACTGTAGCTGGGACAGTCAGGAAACACAACTGACTTTTCCAGTCCTCTTTTCCGCAGCAGTCAATGGCAGACCTGCCTGAGAAAGGACTGTGAGGCTGAGTCTAGTCTGTAATAGCTGCAAAGACCTGAATGAACTTCTTAGCATTCAAATATTTGCTTTTTCTTTTATTCCTTCTGTCCTGACTTGTATCCTGGATTGCTAAAACATCACCATTGTTGCTCATGTGCTTTTGTACATTCACAGCACAGTGAACAAAAACGAATCTATATGTCTTAAACACTAGCTGCTTCTGTAGGGCAAGTGTACACTAGACCACCTAAACTCTTCCCAAATTTATAGCTGCTGCATGGAAAAGCATACTCATGTCTCGTTATTCCCAGTGAAAAAAATGGAGTCCAAGCAACTTGCATCTCACTTGGAGGCTTTTAGCGAGCAGATGGGCTTTGCGCGGAGCCTCCAGGATCGATAGGCTGCTCTCTGGGAGCAGCCATGGAGGCTAATGGCACCGCGGCTCCCCTGCTAGCACCCAAAAGTGCAGGCATAGCAGCCCGCTATCACTAATAACAGTTACGATAGTAGGTGTCTGAGCTGTGTGTAGAAAGCCAAACCAAATGAATTAACACGAGGTAATGGAGAAGGGCCTGTTCTTGAGCTTGCGCTGATGAGAACTAGGAATAACTTTTTAGAAACGGGTGGATTTACACCTGCGTGGTTGATATTGGAATTCAGTTAAGCGTCCCTAGAGAAATGCAGGATTGGAACTACTCTAATTTTCACCGTCAAGTATATGCAGAGAGTAATTCCATCTCCTTCCAGAGAATCACACTCGTGTAATTGGGATCAAAATTAACAGATAGAGGGACTTCAAGGGCAGAAATGACTATTGCAGTCTCCTACTCTGATTTCTGGGATAACATGGGCTGTTGAGCTGAGGCAGTAATTTCTGCATTAACTCTATCACTTCTGCTTGAGCTTATGTTCAAGTAAGAAACCAAATCTATGCCTAGATATACCTTATTAAGTTTCCTGTGTCTATTTTGGTGACATAATAAAACATGAGCAGGTTCTCGAGAAGAATTCTCAATTCAGTCTATATTAAATTTGCACCAAGACTTCTATGTTGCGTGGAGCTGAATCCAATACCTGTTGTTTCAAATCAGATTAATGTAAAGGAAGTCGCCTTGTAAAGCCTACAAATGACAACCATCCCTTGGATATATGCATAGAGGGAAAGCTTTGTCTTTGTGCCTCAGCCTCAAGAATTTCTATGATGTGTTTTGCAAGCAGAGGTGAAACATAAGACAATCTTTTGCCAAAATTTTAAATATTTATAGAGGTCACTGACAGAACAATTTAGTAAAGTATTGATTACGGGAAAGGATAATCATTGATATTTTTTATCTACTAGCAGGTGCATTTTTCTTTTCTAAATCATATTTCTGCCACTTAAGTGTAACATTGATTAGATCTGATACAAAGACACAGAATTTGTCACTGATACTTCCTGTGGGTGAGTTCAGAATTGATATTGTTCTGTTGCCTTTGACTGCAATGAATTATTCTGTTTGCTTTTTGCTTTCCACCAGTAGGTTAGACTTTAGCATTGTTAATTTGTGTGCAAGTGACTGGCAGCTCTGCTACTAAATAACTTGGAAATGATTGGCAGTGGACAGGCTGTTTGATCAATAGATGTGCTTGAAATTGTCTGCAGAGAAGTGCTTCTTGAGGTTGATGGAATCAAGTGTCTCCTAGTAGAGCAGATAAATTGATTCAATTTAGATGTCAGTGGTGATGAGGTATTCRCATGATGCCCGACTTCCTCACCTAGAGACTTTATAATATATAAGGTCCAGTCTGGTAATGCTCACTGATAAAGGAGGGTCTGTGGTGGAGAAGACAGGTTGTGTGTACTATTTGGAAAGCTCCTGTGGTCTTTTAAGGTGGTGCTGTTAATTAAAAAATGTACTGCTCTCTGGAGACTTTGACCCCTGACCCTGTCAGGGTTATGAGTTTTGCTCCTTTCTTTCCTTATTGTCTAATATAGATGGTTTTTTATGTAACTGACATGTGGGAGAAGGGAATGGTTATCTTGCTATACATGAGGATCCAGATCCTCCCAAACCTCTGTCACGTGGTACCCCCAGTGCATGAGGGAGGTCATAAGGCTCTGCCTGTGCCCTTGTCCTTGTCCCATCTGCTCCAGGCACCCTCCACAGGGAGCTCTGCTGCTCCAGGGTCTGCTGGCAGGGAATTGGCCTGTAGACATGGCAAAGCGACACACAGGTGAATTGAGAGGCCTCGGTGGGAATGGCTATCGTTTTCCCCCTTCAGTCCTGCAAGCTCTGCTCAGAAATGGGTGAGAACCTGTGGTTTTGTGGGGTCTTGTGACAATAGGGAAAGAATCTCTATTGTCTGCTCCCGGAAGGCAGTGATCTTAAATTAGTGATTTAGTTCAGGAGAGGTGTGTACCCCATGTCTCCAAAGCGTTTCTTTCCCATCATTTCTTCCTCTTCCTTCAAAAGTACATACCAGACAATGGGAGTGACATCTGACAGTTATTTGTAATGTGTTTTTTCTGGATGAGATTGCACTGTGTTAGAGGACAGTAAGAAGACATTTATTCTCTTTGATATTAATTCAATTAACACTGAACAGAATTACTTCCAGAGGGAGAGACCTTTAACACCCAGCTTCTGTTCAGAGCTGATATTAACTGAAGTTAACAATCCTCGATTTCCAAAACAGGGTGAAAAAGGGAAAACGAGACTATAGCATGGGCATTAGCAAAGTTCATAGATGATTCAATAAGGTTTGATACAGCAGTTGTTGAAGCTACTGGAAATATCCTCTTGCCTTCACTGGGTTTTGGAGTGAAGCTCGGAAAGAAGAAAAGTGCTGTCCCAGAATTTTTCTGTCAGACCATTTTGCAGCAGGGCTTAGACAGCTGTGTGCCTGTCTCGGCTCTGCACCTGAGAGGGATGATGGGCTGCATGAATACAAGAGAGCATCTGACTTGGCTTGGCAGGTATAACTATCACTCTTTTTCCATGCTGTATCAAGTCCCCTAATAAACTGCTGGGGAAACATGAGGTTTTAGAACAGCTAAAGCAACTTTGGGATTCTCCCCCCTCCCCTTTCCCCCCAAGCATACACCCTCAATGTTAAGAGCCCATTGGGGAGTTCTCCGGCCGGACAGGTGTTCTGGGCCCCTTGAAGATTCAGGATGAAGTATTTTGTTGTTTCAGCTGCTGTGACCTTATGGTCTCTAGGAAGTTTGATTATGGATGTATAGCAGCTTTACTGCTCTGTGGTGACATGTACCGAACAGTACCCAGTGGTATTTAAAAGTCCTTCATAGTTATATCAAAGAAAATACTTATGGAGTATTAGGCCTTATAAACCCATAGCACTGTGCATTTTATGTCTGGAACTTAAAATAAGTCATGAAACAACTTAGAAGTATTTGTGCTTTTGTTTGATTTGGATTGGTGTCCTGCTTTTAATATTTCTCTGGATAAACAACTCCYGTTTAACAGGCTTGTATGGCACACATGCCCTGTGTTTAACTAAAGGGACTCTGCTGCTGGGGGAATTTTGCRCAGCGAATCTGGCAAGAGCAGCAGAGAATATTACGGTATACATGTTGGGAGGGAAAAAACCCTACATATGAGGGAAAAAAAGGCTAACAGCAAAGTCGAATATGATTGTCTGAATGAAGTCTAGAATAGAGGGCTGTAAAAGAAAAGTCATATTTTCTTTAAAATTTTTTCCACCCCATTCTAGGACCCATTTTGTTACTGTCATACATATCCAGAATAACTCAACCAACTTCAGAGGAACTGTTTGAGAATTTTCACTAACGTAGCTGAAAACAGAACTTGGCCCAGCCACTGCAACAGCAATCATAAATCTAGGTTTGAGTCAGTTACCTGGGCAATACGTGGACTGCAGCAGGTTGAAATAGGATTTAGTGTGTTTCATGTTAAGAGGGGAGTAATATCTCGGTGAAATATTTCAATTTTCGTGTCATGTTTCAGTTTTGGTTCAGAATGAGCCCAATGTTTGAACACAGGACAGAGACTTTTCTCTATTGTAAGGCATTGCAAAAGTCTCTGTGAGTATTGACAGAATAGTGTTAGCTTCCATCTTTTTTCATTTTCAACAAATCAGTAAAGATTGAAAGTGATCTGTTAGTGATGTATTTCACTGCAGCATTGAACATACTGTGTTCAAAAATCTCTGGAAGTTTAAACAATATCTGTTTCCTAATCAAGGACTTGAGCAATAACTCTATTTCTAATTTTAAATATAAATGCTCATTTTGCTTGCTCATTTTTGCTTAGAATAAATTGTATTTTTATTGGAATTCTTCCTCCCTGATCTACATGCGTGGCTTTGACTAAAATCTAGGCGTTTCTTCTGCTTCTTTGATATAATGACAGAGAACATATAGGTACCTAGCCCTAATTTGTTGCACTTCCACTTCAAGGCAACAAATTACCTTTAACACTAAAAATGAAATTCCTTTTTTGTACCCTTAATTATCTGAAACACTATTTCAGTGTCACTGATGGAACAAAACTACCATAATTGGGCAGACTAGTTTTTAGCGTAAGGTCACATCATGCTTTGTGGAGAATAATAAGAGGAAATGATCTTCAATTTAACATCACGGTGACTGGCAGACCAGCTGCTCTGGTCATTTCTGTTGTTGAAGTGGCCTTGGGAAAAAGAGGGGAGTGAGTGTTTGTGAAAGAAATTAAATTAACCTCCTCACATAACTGGTAGTACCCATGTAGGCTTAGTCAGTTGAGTTTAAGGGTTTTTTAACTCTGTGTGTATGTGTTTAACAAGCTGTGCTTAAATGGCAGAAGATGTGCCTTATCTTTTAAAATAAAAATCACTAAAAGGAAACAATTGACTCAAAGAACTTGGCCTCTTTGGAGGTGGCGAGTGTTTCTGTTAAAGGTGGGTGCTCAGTAAAACAGCAGAGGCAGCAGGTCAGACACGCTCTGGTGCAACCTGAGTATTGGGAGTCCTAGTTGGCTCAGGTTGGTTTATTACCTGAAAATAAAGCATGCGTGGCAAAAAGAGCCTTTTGAAGATTCTTTGGTAATACTGGAGCTCCTGGCATGGATCCTGATTCCTGGCGTGTACCCTGGCACTCCTGCTGTTTTAATCGCAACTGGCAGCCTCTGTTCGGAGCGGCATCAGCAGTGGGAAACAATAGTGTCTGATTCGTGTTTGTCAGCTGGGACAATAGGGCTGCTGATGGGTTGCGGTGGAGGAGAGCGTGTCCCCTTTGTATGGCAGTGCAGGCATGGCAGATGGCTAATTGGACATGATAAACCATGGGGGCCGTGGGGAAGAAGAGATCTGCAGGGATTAGCAGCTTGTATCCACCATGTTAAAAAGTATGTGTTTTAGAGATGCTCTTTCTCAACTTTAACTTTTTTTGCCATGACTATATCATTCAAAACCGAAGGGGGACACCCTAACTAAACTCTTTGCTTTTGCTAGTGTGAAGCACACTTCGTTAGCTGAGCAAATCATATTACTATATGAGAAGGTAGGAAAACACATAGCCCCCCAGAGACACTGGTGTGGCACTTAGTAAAATTAGCAGTGCATATTTTTCACCAGTCTTGTAAGTCGACGTCAAACTGTTGTACCAAACAAAGAGCTTTGTGGCATGCTTTTCGGAAGGAGTGGAAAGTCAAAATCTGCCATAGTTTATCTTTGTATGAATAGATGGACATCAATGTTACATCGCTGAAAAGCTAAGGTGATTAGTGAGATAGAACTTATTTCTTTAAATTTTATTAGATTCAGTGGAGTGTATACTGTGGAGCCAAGAGCTGAGGCTCTTATTCAGGCAAACTTTCACTTATTTGAAACAGTTTAGTGTTTAAAAAAAAAAAGCTTCAAGATCTGCATCAATCTCAACTAGTTTTAGTCATTAGTATGCTTTTAGTATGAGATTTGTAAGCTTAGCTGGTGACTTGCTTGGCTCTGGGCTAGCAGACCGTGAGCTCAAGGCCAATGCTGAGGTGTAGTGACAACCTGTCTTAGAGTTACCTGGTAGCAGCAGACAGAAATTCATCCCTTTTAGATGCATTTTTAAATCCTTTTTGCTCATCCCTTGTTTAACTGCAAGATAAAACCCCCCAAAACTTTGGGAGTAATTCCACAATTTGCATTCATCTCCCCTCTCTCCATAAAGATGCTCAAAGAAGCTAGGCTGCAAATGGGACTTGTGCATTGGTGGCTGCTGCAGTAATCTGCACAGCTGTTGCTGGAGCTGCATTTAATTCCCTGTTTTCTAAAATGATGTTGGGTGTCTAGGATTGCTATTTTAGTGTTTCTCCTAACAATAATGTTATGGCATATAACATGTAAGATTAAATTGTAGTAAAAATAAATCTACAAGAGGTTTAAAAATAATAGCTAACAAGAAATACGCAGTACTCTGTGGAAGCAGATTTACTTTCTGTGGAAGTGTCTGGACTGTGTTCCTCTCCCACTGTTTACTACTGTCTTTTTCCCACAGGACAAATTTAGTGGAAATTCCAGATGAAAAGTTTCAACTGTGCTGTTGGTTTCAGCTGGCCTTTCAGGTTTTGTATCTGTCTGAATAGTCTGTGAAGCTATAGGTGCAGGAGAAACTGGTAGAGACCATTTGAAAGATTGTAATCGGATGTGTTTTTAAAAAAAACAACAACCAAAAAAAAAACCTATAGCAGGGCTATATATCCTCTTATACAATATAATGTTATTGTGTTATGATGGTTCTCTACTGGAATTTATTACTTGCATTATTGTTTCCATCATTGATTAATTCCTTCGGAATTAGATGCTGTATCAGCAYTGGACAAAAAGATGGTCCCTGTCATGAAGTGCTTACAATAAAAAAAGCCATGTAGATTGTGAATTCCTTTAATCCAGGTTTTTTGCCTGAAGGACAAGCCAGTGGCATTATGGAGTCAATGTGGATCAGAGGGAATGGTTGAGAACAATGCAGTAAGTTACAAGTAGAAAAGGGGGGAAGGAGYGGTAAGAACTGTAGGGAAACCTGAAAATGTGGAAGAATGCAGTAAAGTTATCTGGCTGAGCACTTCAGAGAGTGGAAGGCTCTTTGCTGGGAAAGTGATCCTTGCCTGCACGCGTGCCGCCTCCGCTGAAAGGAAATGGATGATGTCAGTGGCGGAAAGGTCAGAAGCCAAAGGAAATTGCAGGAATAGGACAATAAGAGGTTTGGTTAGAACTGTAACTTTTGGGATGGAAAGCAAAACACAGGTTTTCTGGCACATTAGAGGAAAATATTGGAAGGGTTTGGGTGCTTAGTTAAAGGAGAAGATTGGCACAGCTTATACATATACTGTGCTTGGAATGAGAAAGTCAGCCATAGGATGCACTGCAAAGTGTTACAGGAAAAATAGCAAGGTTTTCTCTTCAAGATGCCCCTCAACATCTAAGACCATTATTACCACACTGTGATCTCTTAATGGTGACTGTACCAGGTGCCTGTTTTGCTTTGATGCTGCAGAGATGAGGGGTTTCCTGATGAAGTAAAGCCTGACATGTAGCCAAAAGCCTTGGGTGTTCTGTTTCATGGTTAATGCCTCTTGTTCAGACAAATATGTCATGAAAAGCCAGCCTCCTTGGGACTGACTGCCACTGTGCTTGTAGCAATTTAAACTRCCCGCTTCTGCACAGAGAAGCGGAGCAGAGAGTTTAGGCAGTGATGCTAATAGAAGCAGTCTGAAGCATTCAGATAAATTCAGTCTGATGGAGCAAGTCAAGCCTAACGGGTAAATAGTAATGATCTCGTGAGCTTCATGGACTCAGATCTATGGAATGTGATTCTCCACTTAACAGCTTGCTCCAGTTCAGCTCAATTCTGTTCAAAAGTTAGCAGGGGTATTAAATAGGTCAGCCATCTATTACAGATCCCTGTTAGCCTATCTGCTTCTTCAGGTTATTTATCAATTTCCTAATGAGAAGGTCTTGAAGAATTATTCCTTTGGGGCCAGGAGAAGGCTGCTAAACCTGGCTTGGCTTAAAACACCCCTAATATTAAAACCAAAGAATGGGAAAACCCTGTTGGTTAGCCGAGTTCAGATCGGTTAAAACTGTTCTTTGCCATAATGAGAATTTGTAAACCCTTACCAGGGAAAAAGATAAAGAAGCTGCTTGTCTACACTATTGAAGTGTGCAGTAAGGTGTAACCAGCAGCTCAGACTTGGTTGCCGTGATTGGAATTGATTTCAGCACTTGGTCCAGCTTCAGCTTGATCATAATGTTTGTGCCTGGGAGACTTATGATGTAGGTCATGTGCAGTAGTTCAAAACCAAAGGATAATAGGTTCTTACTCAGGTAGTCAAATAGGTTTCTACAGCTTCCACCTCAAAAATCAAGTAGTGCTCAAGATGTGCAGAATAAACAATAATTGCTTTGCTTGGCTCAGTGGTCCTCAGCTCTCCTTGGCATTGCAAGGAAGATGATAGTAATTGGCAATAATATGTAGAATAAGTGGTTTTCTTGAGGTTGTATAGACTTCATGTATATTCTGTTGTAAAAACAACACTCTTGGTCATGGAAAGTACCTTTACAAAGCTCTTCATGGTTTTAACTTGTGTTGACAAAGAGCATGAGCCAGGAAAAGCACACCAATCCCTTTTTTACAGTAGGATTGTCAAAAGTCATGGCTAAAGTGACAGGTGAAATCAGAGATGTGCAAACACTCAGCTGCTCTTAAACCACTTGATATGGGTGCCTCTATATGGATGCGGGTGACCTGTTTCAGACAGGCAGGTTGTATGTTTTGGCCTTAGCCCTGGAAATGAGATTAACACAACTTTCTTATGTCCACACTAACCAGTCAAACTGTCTTAAGATTTTATTACACTGACCCTATTTTTAAATATACATAGGTCAGACCACATCTGGTATAAAAAATGGCCTACTGCCAGTGACAGCAGAGGAACTACAGTAATTTACACAGGCTGAAATTCTGGCTCATGTTCAGCTGACAAACTTGTGTGGGGATGGGGCCAAAGAGGACTGGTAGCAGAGTAAGGATATTTCTAATATAATGTGTTAAGACATCCAGATGATTTTGCTCATCACCATGGTATCTGAACACTCACAAAATGAGGCACTTGGGCTCCGCGTCCACTCTGCTTGCTATTAGGTACGGTCCCCTGTGCCTTCTTTGTGACGAGCATGCTGCTGTGAAAGTTGCATCTATTAAATGCTAAATGTAAGAGAGATTTAATGACATGCTATTAAAAAAGTTCCACCTACCTAAAAATGCTTTGCTTTCCAGCCCAGGTTTCGTAATATATTCCATATTTTACAGAGATCTCTTCATGAAGAGAATGCTGTCAGAAACCATTTACAGCTCTGATCCTGCTTTTTTGTCTTTTACGAGTGCCGAATTCCCTTTTGCAGCAGATCCAACCACTCTGCAGTGAGATTTTGATGTGGATGTCTCCCATGGGTGCATTAGTTACTCAGGGGCATTGGAAGGTACCTTCTGACTGGTTCCATGTTGCATAGTTTAACAGAGCTATAAACATAGTATATGACTTCCTTTTCTTCATCCAGTTTTTCCTCACACTTTTTCCTTTTGGTATATTTCTAGCAAATGTAAGATCTGGGTGTCCCTATTCCAAATGGAGCCATTCTGTTAGTGTGGCATTGTCCAGGGTAGAATAAACACCCCTGCCCCTTATTTACCAGCAATATTCCTTGTGTAGCATGTCAATGAGAGAATTATATAGGGTTGTATTTAGGCACTACACCAAGTAGTAATTATTGCACTGATAAGAAATATAGTCATGTTGCATCTTCCTATGTGAATGTATTGCAGAAAGAAAAGTTTTCTCTTTCAGTTACCTTTGTATTTTTTTTTTTCCTTTGGAGACAGAAGCTGTGGGAGCAGCTGTAGAGCAGGCGGAGATCTGGGGGAGAACTGTCCCCTGCTGTAAATGTTGTCACCCTTCATTGCTCTACTATTGCTCCCCAGCCAGTGTTGGGGTCAGCCTTGGCTGCCTTGGGGTCAAACCTCAGGGCTTTTGCCTGGTTGCTTCATCCACTGCAACTGATGCTTAAGAATAAAAGGTTAAGAATAAAAGGGAGCTTATCTGAACCCTCGTGAGTGCCAGGCCCTTGTATACCTGGAAGACTTGGGAAGAAGCAAATCTGCTCCCTGCCTCTGTTTTTTAACTGTCCCAAATCGAGATGGGCCTCAGTCCTGTTGAGCTTGAGCAAGCGTGTTATGGGGGAGATGCTCATTCCTTGTCCCTCTTCCTGCTCCTGGGGCACACAGATTGGCTCTTCTGCACATAAAATAGAAGGCTGAATTTCAGATGAGACAAACTTTATACAGATTAAATGGAAAATCCTGAAACTAATAGGATAGTGCAGAGGGCAGACTTAGTGTGCCTAACTAGCAGGCATGCTAAGCGCGCACATGAACAAAGCAGGACTAAGCTCCTTTTTATCTAATGTGCAGCTATGTTAACAGCTGCAGCTAATGACTTCTAAAGGGATCTCCTCTCCTGGCTCCCTTTTGGCTCTTACAGTCTATGTATATATTTTCCCTGAGATGAGAACTGTTCCAGGAACTGAATTAGTCTCCCTAGTCATTACTTTTCCTTTTGGTGTGTGGACACCCTGCAAACAGTGGCTCAGACAGCAGCCTGGAGCAGTTGCCTTTCAGAGGAAGCCAATTGTAGCAATCTATTTTTAAAAGGTTATGTTCATGAATTGGATTTTATGACCTGATTTGAACTGTGTTGGGTACATATGTGTTGTGCAGCTGCAGCCTGAGTCCACAGGAGTGTCACTTTTCACCATTTCCCTGTTGCAATTTTAGCTGTTTTCTGAACATGCGCAGCTTTGAAGCTCTGTCTTTACCTGGCTCGGCATGAATAACATACCAGCCAATTATCAGATGGTAACAAATTATTCTCTCCCTCCTCAATCCTGCTTGTTGTGTGTGTTAACAATGGAGAATTGCAGATCTTTTGCTGAAGAAACTAAAAACATGTTTGTCATATTCCAGCTTCTTGGCTGCCTTGTTTTCCTTCAAGAGGCATGAGTCTGCAGTTGCAGCTGTATTGCTTTATAAAATTCTATTATGTTTTTTTTAATTTCGGTTATCTGTAAAAACTGATTTAAAAATCCCCCATGACCAAAGAGTTCATGCAGTAGTTTAAGTAAGTTTCATCCCCAACTTTGCTGTAGAGTTACAGATATTGGTACTACTTAAGACCCCAATGCACTAGAGTTACAAACACTCCTATCTCACAGCTACATTAAATGAAGCTTGAGCAACACTGATGTGGAAAGGCACAGACTATTGCCACATCAGTACCTTATGTGTACTATGTACCCGTGGAGTGTCCTATGGAGTTGGGCACATCCTTGCGCAGTTGTTCTTAACACTGGTGGGTCAGGAGCTTTATGGAGAGACGCTGGGCACTGGATTTGGCTTTTGCCTCCTTACATGAAGCATTCGGCATGTAGGAGGGGGTATAAACAGTGTATTCAGTCTCTCTGAACTGTCTCAGTATTTCTGTTGTGTATTTTACACAGTATTTCTGTTGTGCTGGAGTAACTTGAGTTTATTCTCAAGCAAAAACAAATGGGCAAACTGTTATAGATTGCTTTGGATTGGGTATGTATTGTCAAGAAAAATTTCTGTTTCAGTGATGTGCTTTTACACGCAGATGAATAAATGAATATGTTTGGAAGTTTAAGACTTGTTATGAAGGTGGTGGTTGTACTATAATCCTACTGGGACTGTAAAGATAGGATCTTTAGATGGGAAGTCTCAAGGGACATATAGGCGCTGATGGTTCTCCAGCTGGTACACATCCATTTGAGCCACTAAGAGGCACTTTGATGATGAAAATGTACTTTTTTGAAGCTAAAACTGAGGTTCACAGTTCTGAAGCTGTTGGTGTAGCTAAACAGCCCCCCCCCCCCAAAGCAATTTCTGGAAAGGAAGGCTGTATTCCTAATGTCCTGGCCACAGTCCTATTTGAATAGCTGTTTTCTCTTCTTGCTTCCCTGCATTCCTGTTCTAAAATTGTGCTGTGTAATGTTGGTGTGTGTAAATAGGTAGGTATTGAATTTGACCATACAGACTGTTGCATTTTAGTGTTGAACAATAATTCTTATCTGTGACTATTCCACCGAGGGCTCCAAGGTGAAGACACTGTTCTTAGCACCTCCAGTGTCTTTGCATCATCTCCTTAGCTTTAGGGAAGGTAAAATAAACACTGCTTTTACCAGCTGCATATCAGGAATGGCACGTGCAAACTCCATGTCCAGGCACCCCATCCTTCCTGACCGCTACCAAAGCAGATGGGGAATACGAGGACTTCCATTGTGTCAGGTCCTGGTGTGCGAGTCTGAAGGGAACTTCCTCATATCTTGAGCTTTTCCTGTCCACGTAGGTCCAGCATGTCACAGCTCTTTGTTTAAGATGGCAAAGTGCTCTGGGATCCTGCAGCATGAAAGGGGCCATAAAATGTAAGATGATGTTATTGTAATTAAAGTTTATAAGCTGTTAAACACCACATGTTGGCCAGGCAGAGCTTTCCTGTTTCTCCTGCTTGATAAGGGGCTTGTAGTGAACACTTGTTGTGTGCAAAGAGCTTCCACTGGCAAAGGAAAAGACTACTGACGCTGTCTCTGGTGTCCCAAATCGACAGATTCCTGGTCTGGTGCTGTCTGGAGCTAAGTCTTAGCACCAAGTCTTCCCAATATGTCAGCTCTCATCTGTTCTCTGGTCTGTGGTTCTTGTACAGGGTAAAAAAGCTTTTCTGACAGGAGCTCTTGAGCTTCAGCAGCCATAACTTTTCTGAGGCTTRAGTAAAGCCTGGCCTGCCTTTGGTGCTGCACAACTCTCATACTTGTAACAGCTTAGTCTGGTGGTGTCTGCTCATGTAGGTGCAGTCAGCAACTTTTGCTCTAAAATTATCAGTATTCCAGAGCTATATTTACAAGTGGCAATGTTGTTGCAATGGAAATGCCTCAGCAGCAAGATTGTATTGAGGGAACAAGTTTCACATCTGTAAGGTAAAGCAATTGTGCCTTTTTGGATGGGAGSTACAGTGTGGGTAAAGGAAGCTTATGTGGGAGAACAGCATCTTCTATAAGGCTTTTTATTCTAGACATCTTGCCTTTTCTGGTTCCCATCAGAGATGCGGGTTCCTCTGTTGTTCTTCATCTCAGATATCAGTTTTCACCTTGCTTTAACTGAGTCATTGAGCTGAAAGAAGATTTTTGCATTGGAGTAATGCTAAGAAGAGATTGCTTCCCTGGACAGTGAAGCCCTTGGTCCAGTTATTCTGTGCCYCTCTTGTCATCATTAAAGCTCTCAGTGTTAGATGGTGAGCAGCCCACGTCATCATCAGCTTACTCTGTTGCTGGACCCTGCAGTGAAACCATAATCRTGTTTGTCATCATAGTATCTTCCCATGTAATGTGATTTTTTTACAAATCTAACATTGTGCTTTCTCTGCAGGAACAACAAAAAGATAGGATGTGAATAGCAGTGTTAGCACAAGTAAGCAAGTATCCTGTCATCTGAAAGTTGTGGACAAACATTAACTTAATTTTCACTTTGTAAGACTGAGGTCATGGATAAGTTTAGTGGCATAATACAGAGAACAGAAGATGTAGATCCTACTTCTGCTTTGCCCTACTGGATGGCATTACCCAATTAGCATTGCTCCATGCCTCAGTTTCCCTCTGAGAATTGGGTAATTGGCTGCGGATGAAAAGCACTATATAATAACAACACTTAAAGCAGTGCGTATAATGATTATTAACAGGGAACGCTGTCATCATCTCCATTTTATAAATGTGAGGAACTGAGGCAGAAAATGGCTTGCCAAAAGCTATTGATGTGGCTGGGACGAGAGTCCTCATTAGACCTCGGGAACTGCTGGCGGCCAGGCCAGCCTGAGGCTGCGTGCTGGTAATCACCCTCTCCCTACGGCTTCGGAGTAACTGTGGCTCTATTAATGCGGAGGACTTTGTGTGGAACAGATTTAGGCTCACTCCTTTTGGTGCTCCTGCTGAGTGAGTTGGAAAAGTAATAAACAAAACAGCATTTATCTAGGAAAGAGGTTTTAGAGTCCTCTATTTCTAACAAGAACGCATTAACAGTACAAAATACRGGGCAACATTGTTCTAATTAGTTTTCTGTCAAAATTAAGTCTATTGAGTTCAATAGGAGCAGATTTAGGCCAACACAGTGTCTTTGAAAAATTCATAGGACTTCTCGCCCTGTTGTTTTGAATATGAGTTGAAGCTTCATGGTCATTGAACCTCCTTTGGGCAGAGCTTTACTCCTCATTTGACATGCTCTCCCTCTTTAAAAGCCAGCTTCTTAGAGTAATTTGAATCCATCTTATTTTAGGGTATATATTTAGTATCCAGCTGATTATTTTATTTATTTTTTCCTGTCCAAAGTTCTTGGATAGCAAGACCATTAAGAAATCTGTGTTGCCAAACCAGTTTAAGACTTTTGAAACTCCAATTACCTGCTGAACTCTTAAAAAGTAATTTAGTAATGGAAGTGGTGAATGCTTTCTGCAGTGTTTAAGGATTGCTTACAGAGATAAAATGGTTTTGTCTGGAAGTCAGATAAATACTTTTATGATGAAGCATATGTGCAACCAGTTTTCTTCTCTTTTTGAATGAGTCCAAAGAGTCTAATCCTTCAAAATATCCTCAAACAAATTCTGGACTACTAGATCCTGTGTTCTTAAATTAAGACCACCATTCAGTATTTTACACCAAAGGAGCACCGTTCACTTTTGGATCTTAATGTATTTTACAAAGTCAAATGTATTCAGTCTAACAACTTCTGTGCAACAAGAAAATATCATTATCCATTTAACGACTGTGTTAGCCAGCAGGAGGRCATGATCTGGATCACACATCGGGCTGGTAGCAGAGACTGCTGGAACATGATATGGGATGAAGGTGTGTTTTAAGTAGGAAACTGGGAGGAAAGATTCTTGGAGTCTCTTGCTGCCTTTGACACTGATTCGGATGCATTGCTGGATGTGGGGGTGACTGCCTCTGGCAGGTGAGCAAAAAGAGACTGCAAGGCTGTTTCCCTCCTGCTCTGGGAGCTGCAGATTATATTTGCATGAGCTGTTTTGAGAGGGCAGAAAAGATCTTGCATTCAGTTTTCATTTGACAGGTCTGTGTCCCCAATCTGTGGCCACATCCCTCCTCTGCTGTGGGCTGATGTCCCTCATTTGGCACTGTGCCTGCAGTTTTGGGGTCAGAAGGTCTGTGGGGTTTCCCTAGTGTGGCCAGCTGATCCATGTTGTGTTTTATCTTTCTGGTCTGGGTACATTCCCTTCCTCTTTGCGGAGGGAGCCATGTCTGCTTGAAGAACAGGGGATTGGAAAGTCGCAGTTTGTAGGACCCAGCTGTAAAGGTTGCAGGTTTACTGTGTGTTTAAATTTTTCTTTCTTTTAGGAGTTGCTTTTGTATTTTTCAGCCTCGTTGGGCCAACAAATCCCATCCAGATCACCTGTCTCTGGTTTTGCATTATTTCTGCTTGGTGTTGGCTGACCCCAGGTGGGATCAATCCCACGGGGTGGCCAGCAGCAGGCTGTGGCTGGGGCAGCAAAGTAGCTGTGTGAACAGCGGCAGCGTTTGGAGAGGAGTAGCTCACCTCCCTGCTCCYGGACAGGTAGTGAGCTCTGCTTTTCCCACCGGGGAGGTCTGAGTGTGGTGGTGTTAGCCACTTCCCCTTCTCCAGTCTCTGCTGAATCAGGTGAGGATTAGGCCCYAAATACTGTGTGTGTGTTTTTGTTTTGTTTACAGATAGCACTTTCTGTATGGGAGAGAAGCTCCCCAGCTCTTCCAGTGCGTTTCTATTTTTAAATTAGTCTGTCTAGTTTTGGGTTGACTGAAACGGATGTGCCAAGCTCAGTTTCAGGAGGTGATCAAAGCCATGCTGTGAGCTGAGAGATGCCTGTCTCTGGGAATGGCTAGGTAGTATTAACAGGACATAGTTATCCTTAAATGAAGAAACTGGTTTAAAAATGACACTCACTAGTACCCACATGTATATTTTTAATTGAACTAGCTGAGTGGTGTTTCCCTCAAGTCACGCCCTGACGTTTTACAGTACCTGTTTCATTTGGTGTCACATATGAGAGTTCATCTGTCATTTTTTTTCCTGAACAGTATCTACAGCTGTGGCCAGATGTGCTGTTTAGGTTGCAGCTGAGGCAGGTTCAAAGGCTACTGCTGCCCCGTGGCTGGGCACTGCCCCTGCTGCTGCGGGGCCTGTATCTGCAGATGTGACTGCACGTGCAGCCCTTCCCTAACCCAAATCAGTCAATGATCTGGGTTAAAGACAAACCTCCTTGTTTTTAAATAGTAAGCCAGCCTGGATCATTTTGACACAACCGGGTTAGGGAGCGACCGTGCAGACATAGCGACAGATTGGGGGGGGGGTGGCGACACAGCTCTGCTGCAGCCTCATCGGGCATTTGACCACAGGCTTGGCAACGTTAATGGGGGGTGAGTTCGTAACCCTCCCTTGCTTTTGTCTTATACAATAGCCTTGTCTAATGGGAAATAGTGAAATATTCTAAGGGCTGGAAATGCAGCTGATGTTTCCTGGGCTTTGTGTCTGATTATCAGAGTCCAAAGTCTGAAGCTGTATATAGTGTATGTACTTGTAGGTGCAGTCCTGCATCAGGGCCTGGTAGTGGCTATATTTTCCCCCGCAGGCAATTTAGAGCAGCCTCAAGGTTCCCCTAAACTGCAGTGGCTTTCATGGGCCATCAGGAAGCTGTTATCCAGCCAGGATGTGCTGGGTAACAGCAGGGATTTCCAGGTCTTTGTGTGTGACTGACCCTTACGTGGTCCTGATGTGAGATGCGCTGTGTATTTTCCCCACCTTCTGTATGTGCTGATGGGGGCAGATATAATGAGGCTCTTGACAAAAATGGAGTGAAAACATTCAAGATTTTAGTTCACAAATGACAATATAAAATTTCCCATAATCCTGCTTCAGGAAAGTTTGTAAATGTGTTTGAGTTCACTGTCAAGTCCAGTCATTGATTTCTTTTGCTGTGCCAGGACTCATTTATTCTGATTTAACATCAGCGTGCATGAGAGCGGGATTAGGCCCACTGAAAGGATGGATAYGTTTTCTTTCCCCTGTGGGAACCCATACACATTGGTGATGCAGGCCACATCTATGTGCTGAGCTGTCCATACGACAAGCCATGATGCTGTGTTGCCTGCTAGCAGAGATTTCCAGAAGACCCTCAGCTGTAGGAGAGCATCTTCTTGGGAGTGGAGACCATGTGAGGAGATATCACCTCCTTGTTTCTGTATTAGCACATACACTGGCTGCTGTGATACAGTTCCTCACCGGGATTATCTGTTCTGGCCAACATGCTGCCTCTTTGCAGTCACTGATGAAGCTGCCAGAAGGAGAATCATATGTTGATGCATAGGTTCATTCAGTATAGCTGATACAAATAACTGGGATGAGCCATGCTGAGGGTGAGGTGGCCTCAGTGTACTGATAGAAAAGCTCACAGAGCAACTGGAGGGGGTGTGCTTGGAAAGCTGATGCCTGTCTCGCTGTCTCCAACGGGCCCATCTAGTGCCTGCTACAGGTGTGTTTATGATAGTGTGTGACAGTTGCATACTGTCTAGCCCCAGAGTTGATAACAGCCGAAGAGAAATGGCTTTCCCTTGTAAGTGTTTATTTCCAAATGCGTTCACAAGGTGACTTTGTGCTTCTCTGGCTCTGGCTGACTGAGGTGAAAGCTCGACCTCTCTCTTCTTTCAGCTCACTTGACATATACTTGTACAAACAGACCTAGATGCTGCAGGATATTTTTCTGGGTCACCAAAGACATTATATACTTGTCCTTCACAGAAGAAATACAATGTCTTTCATCTAAGCCCATCAGTTTGTTTTTGCTGTATTTTAATTTTGTTATACTCTTAAACCCAGTGATTTTCGTCAATAAGCATTATTCATATGGGGAGCAATAAATTGATTTGTACTTGAAGCACACTTTCCCATGCACACATACTTGCACAGGGTTGTATCATGAGGCAACCACCAAAGGGACTGACTCTGCTAGGACTGACCCCATGCTGTGGGGTCACTTACACCTGTGGACACAGGATGCAAAATACTGTTGCTGTGCTCAGAAGCAAGTGGTACTGAGAGGAGCCAGGTGGAGGGAAATCTGGCCTCAACTGGTTTCATCTGGCAAATAGTAAATTCTTGTGTTATAAGTGTGTGCTCCCAGTCCAGGTCCTCCTGCTTGATGTGTGTATATACACAAGGAGACAAATCTATACACAGTCTACAGGCTGTCTTAAGTATTTTGGAAACCTCTGTGCATAAATGATTTATCTGCATTTCTGGAAGAGAGCTTGATTGACACAAAAACACAAGAAAAACTGCATCCCAGATGCTTTTTCCTGTGATTCGGTTGCATTTTCTGGGAATACTTGGCATTTGTAGCACTCTGGTCTCCTTCAAAGCATGTACCTAGACTGGACTCTGGGCTCATGGCTTGAGCTGGACCTGGCTACCTTCAACCTTAAACACACTTTCTGCAACAACTCTTTTATCTGTAGAATCTCAGTTGAATTTCATGGTATTAAGGCTGCTTCACTTACCAGTTCTCGTGCTTTTTCCAGGCTGTCTCTGCATCCCAGTAGTGCAGTGGTCTCCACATCATCTCATCCTGAAAATTTTGGTAGTAACAACAATAAAAACRTTCATGTTTATTGATGGCTTCAGGAGAAACCTCTTCAACTTTCTGCTGAAGAAAGAAAAATGGATAATTTGACGTATTCAGACAAAAATGCTAACAACTGAAAAATTTTGTTTGAAAACTTCCTAGAAAATTAGAATAGAAATTGTCAGTTTGTGAGTGGTTTGCATTTTCCAACAAAAGTATTTAGATTTTTGGAGGAAAAGTGATACTTCCCTTTGATTATTTTGCTGAGTCAAAGCCATATTTCTCAGTAAGAAGAAAGTTTTGCTGGAAGCTTTCTTTGTTCAGCCCCACTCCTGCAACTAGTTTGTCAAGCATCTCTTAAAATGCATTCTGCTTGCATCACCAGTAAATTACTGTGACTTATTATTTAYGTTCCCAATGAGACTGATATATATTAAAAACTGAACATGCAAGCCTGCAGCCTGCGCGTGCCAGAGTTAATGGAACTGTCGGACGTCTTCGTGCTCCAGTGATTGATGTGTGCCCTGATGGAGTCGCCTCTTCCCTCTCTGTCTTGTCTGCATGTTAATACCTCTGCTTGCTGAATAATGATGCACTGTAATACAGATTTGTTATTTTTGTTTCTGCGTCCTGGCAGGCGGGGGTTATACCTATGTTTCGCTGAAGCACCTCGCGTGCTTCTGGCCACTGAGAACGATGAAGCAGGGAGAATTTTATCTGGAGGCAAGTGCTCCTCTGGCTTAAGGGAGCACCAACCAGTGAAACCACTCGGAAGGAGCAAATTGTATTTCAAGGGGTGGTTCTTGGCTCCAATGTCTGTCCAGCCTTTGAACCTGCTAGTTTGGTACTGGGGGTGGATGAGTCAGTATGGTCTCGGCCTGGCTGGGAGGCTGCTTGCGGGAGTTTCCCAGGGCAGCTTGTTGGGGAAGCCCCCATGCAGAGAGCAGACCTTGGACCATGTCATGTTCTTGTCTGCTCCCAAGCCCGCTTGTGAACACTGGTGTGGACATAACCAGTGGAGTTATACCCGATTTCCTCATGGGTGCACTTGGCTGTTATGCTTTATGCACAGCCATCCAAAGCTTAGCTAAACCTTCAGAAACAAAGTTTTTCTTTGTGGTCACGGTTTCTTATGGAATAAATGTTTGTAATACCCTTTAGAGCAGCCAAAAGKTTTTTTTTTTTTGTAAGAGAGATGCTCCAGATCTCTATTTATTCACCGCTCTGTAGCGTGGGGGCAGATAGTCTACCTGATGCAATAAGCCCTGTTTGCCCTACCTGACATTACTGTCTCTGATATGGTTATTTTATGGTAGGGCCAGCTTGGCATGTTATTAAATTTACAAGTCCTTCGTTATATCATTAGTAGGAATAAATAGCACATATGAAATGGTGTAAAGATTTGACATCGTGGGAGGAAGGGGGCTTCAAGAACACATGCCATCAGAAGAATATAGGATAGTTTCAAGAACTGGGGAAAGACCTTAAGATATTTGTATCATCTGTGTTTGATTGCAATGTGTCAGATCACTATACTAGCAGTAGAAGCAAAAGCAAGAGTGTTACTGCTAAAACAAAGTTGGTTGCCTGCATTTGTTTGGTGTTTCAGTTTTAGTTTTTTGGGGGATCTGGGTAATTCAAAATAGTGATTCTTCCCCCTCTCATTTGCTTATTTACTTCAAAGATAAGTCTCGAAATTAGAAAAGATCTGCTTCCATTGAATAATATTGCAGAAGATAGCAAATATACAATGGAGAAAAAGCAGCAGTTTACCACATACCTGCAGTCAATTTTCTGGCCATTTGGAAGTCCCTAAAGTAACACAATTTCAGAAGAAGGACTGAGGATACAGTTTGCAAGCTCTGTTCCTCCCTGCTCTCCTGCCGTATTTATCCACAGAATTGTGGAAAGGGCTGTTAGCCACCAAGGCAGCCYGGGATTTATATCCACTGGTTACTTTGTTTTACAAACAGATATGTAGCTCTCATCTCTTTATCAAACTACTCTGGAGAGGTTTAGTATTGCAAATATGCCAGTGCATGGCACAGCTGTCATATTCCTGCTGCTTGAGCAGAAATTTATGGCAAGGAAAGACAGATACATGTGGTGTTGGGTTATGAGACTGACAGATTTGCTGTCATGTCTCATAGCAGTTTAGGTGAGATAAAGCTGTGTTGKTTTTTTTTGTTTTTTTTCCTCCCCTCCTTTTTTCATTTTATCATGGAGCATGAAAGTTTTAGCTAAACTTAAGCAGGAGTAAGGGACGTTTAACAAGAAAGGCTTAATTTTCCTCCTGGTGTAAATTTGGACTTTTCCCACTGATTAAAGATGACTTAAACTAAAGCTTACCTAAATGACCCAGAGGAAAGAGATACAAAGCAGTGATAAACACAGCTTCCTGCTGTCAAATAGTCTGCTTTATCTTCATGGCCTACTAGTTACGTGTGGGTATCAGAGGCCATAGGCTCTGTTTTGCTTTATTAAAGCATGTTTTTACTTGATGAATTTACTATGATGAATTGGCTGACTGGGCTGGCTTGGTGGAGCTAAGGCTACATGCTCTGTTGCTCTTGTATTTTGGCTGAGAAAGGGAATTAGCTCCCCAGTAGGGGAAGGTTGCAGGACCTGCAAGAGGAGGTGCCAGGGGACGTGGCAGCAGTGCGGTGGGGAGGGCGTGGAAAGGTCCATCAGGAGCTGTGGCAGGGTCCAATACGACGGCCGCTCGGGTGGCACTGTGCCTGACAGGCTGTTGTCTACAACAGGGTTATGGCAACTTCATTTAAATGTTGTTTTCACCTGTGAATTCGTTGTCTTCCTTCTAGCAGCTGTCAAAATCCTGTCTCAGATAACACCTCAGAGTGGTCCGATCCCACTGCACAAGGCCACTGGAGCCCCCTGGGAATTTCTTACATCTGGCTGATTGCAAGGAAAGATGTGCTACCCTGCATTAAAACTAAGCAATTGGGGAAAAATCTGAAAATCATATTTTAAGCCAAGATTTTGAATAGTTGCTGCTGACTTCCCAAATTTTCTGGGCCCCACCAGTGCAGTTCTTAAGAGGCCCTGATGGTTGGAAAGTGGGGCTAGCCCATGCCCTAGCATCCAAGAGCTTTTGTGGCTGTTTCTGGCTGGTATTTATGTTTTGGGGCCATAAATGCAACCAGTCATGTCAGAAACTCTTGCCTTTAGCAAACCATGTAGTGAAATTAAAGTCGGAGTAGATTTTTCCTCTTCTGTACTTTGCATGGTAAATCTATATGCTCATAATCTGTTTTCTGTACATGATTTAGGGGTGTCTAAGAAGAAAAGGATATTTGCATGTAAATTTGAGGGAATTTTTCTTCTCTAAAGTAAAATGTGAGGAATTAAAATAAATATACTCATTATGTAATTTCCTTTCCCACTTATTGTATTTCCTTTGAAAAATATAATCTATATGACACTTGGATGTTACAGTAAGTTTGCTTTAAAAATCTTACTGTACAGGTGCTTCTAAATACTTATTACTTAGTGGAAAATGAGTTTCTAGAGACTGGTTGGGGAATGTCTTCCCCCCCCCTGCATCATGGTTGCATTTCCTTGTCTAATTTCTTGTCCTGCTCTTTAGGAAAAACAAATGAATCTAGGAAGGCTGGGTTTATTTGCTCTGCTCCTGGTTTGGTATCATTCAGCCTCACCTCTATTTGGATAGTTCCAGCTTTTTAACTTGTCTTCATGTCCCCTTTTTTCTATGTGCAGATTGTGTTACATTCCTCAGTGCTTCTTCGTGTGTTTTGGTACTCATGCAGCAGGGCAGGTCTGGATAGCACATCATAGAAATGCAGGCGGTCGCAAGCATTGCCCCCGGGAGGGTACACTTCATACAAGAGGAACAGAAGGAATCAAGACAAATGGTGGATGGGGCACCCTGCAAAGGCGGCGGTCTGGAGTAGCAGAGTAGCAATACGCATTTATGATTTGCACAGGTGGTTGTATATGAATCTTATTTATTCTGAGAGTTTTAGTTTTGCATTTAAAAGAATCAATTAAAATTAAAACTTTAGAATTCTGGTCACTGGTGTGACTAGAGCTGTAGAGAGAACATTGAACTGGCCATGGTTTAAAGTACCAGAAAACTGCGCCCTAGTTTTCGGGCTGGGATGATTTGCTTGGGATTGCTCAGAGGTCTTATTAGGACAGCCCTAATCCTAGCCCATCCACCCAGACATGATGCTTGTGTACCCACTGGGGTGCTTTGGTATTAGTGCAGGCTCTGTATTTACCAGATTGTCAGGGTGGCACGATGTGTTGCTAGGAGTTGTCTTTTGCAGCACTTCATATTATAGGACTTCTCCTATCAATTTTTTTTCCCCTTTTCCTTTCTGCTATGTATCTCTGTGCATCCCAAGAGAGGAACAGACAAACTGCTCTATCTGTATATAAGATCTTAAATAAGTGCTTTTCTGATACAGATACCAGTCCTCTGAAAAATGAGACTTTTATTTTGGTTCAAGGTAGATGTTCCAAAAAGGAAATAATATAAACTTCATGATCACTTCTGAAAATCTTGACCTTTTCTCCCATATCTGAATGGATTTCTTAGCAGATGCCTTTGGTCATAGAGGAACCAGAAGCTGAATGTTTGCACCATTTGCTTTTTTATTATTTTTATTTTTTGGTACTTCAAGAAACAATTCTGTGTTTGGAAAAAAGCCTCTAAGTTGTTTTTTTCCTGATCGTCTCTGAAGTTATCTAGCTCTGTTGTTTAAAACCTGATCTTAAAACATGCTGAACACTACTGGTGCCTTGGGTTGCACATCAGGATCAGGTCATATTCTGCCTTGGGTGAGGCATTTTGTTCTTAGCTTTCTGAAGATTAATTTCCACTTTAGTTAGAGTATTTATTCCCTTAGCTGTTGCAGCGATTTATAATTATTTATCCTTTTGCTTTTAGACCAATAGCAACTGTTGGCATAAGAACACCTTTAAGCAAAATATCAAACCTCTGCTCTGTTCATTATGCTGCTGAAATGTATGCTGGCAACTTTGCCATGTTGCTGTGAGTCTTTAGTTACTAATGTACTACTTATCACAGTTCAT
>NW_020450838.1:597280-633328 GCF_003343035.1 Apteryx rowi | reverse complement strand
TGAAAAAAAAAAAAAAAAAGCAAACAATCCCACCCCACATAAAACTCACTTCTACTGCATCACGGTGAAGATGAATTTTGATACCAGAAGCCTTACGCTTAGGCTAAAAGATTCAGATTGCAGTTCCTATATTAGATATAAAAGTACATTTTGGACCTGTATGTGAAAAGAAACTGCGTTTTGGAAAAGAGCAATAACGCAACTGTCCCTGGCTTCTGCAAATGAAGTCATGAGTTGTTCAAGAATGTGATATAGATGTGTGATGTGAATAGCCAAGACATTGGCTTGAGCTTTCAGGGTGAGATGCACGGTAGTTTATACGGATGAATAGATGGACCATCCCTGAGCCCACCATGCGAGCCGAACTTGTGACCAGCCATCGACGATGTTCTGCTGAGTGCTGGTGCAGCATAAATGGAGCAGCGGTTTTGTCTGTCCTGAACAAGCTAAAAGACAAATACTTCTGGTCTGCTTCATTAATAATGGCATGTTTGAGCTTCCACACCAAATAAGGCTGTGGTAGCAACCAAAGGTCACTTTTCTGAGGCTTTTGCCATCCGTGGTTGCTGTTACTGCTTAGTTTGGTGATCAGGTGCTGTGATAGAGCAGTTCACTTAATTTCTCAGACACACAGCCTGGAGCCTATTGCAGAGAAATTTTAAGAAAGGGAAATATGTTTTCTCTAAACAATGTGGTTTGGAGCATAAAGAGACAAATGCAGCTCTGGCAAGTAAGTATTAAATGGTGTGTTCCAACCCCTTCTCCGTTCCAGCTGCTGCTTCACGGGGTGAATTTGTAACTGGCTGGACTGTCAAATGTTGTAACGGGTTAATRCTTCTTAAGGAAGCAAGGCTTTTGTAGGTTATTAAGATGTTGGAGTCTGGGCTTCTGACATCCCTAGCAGGCAGGAAGTGCAGTGGTTTTCAGCAAGGGCCTGATCCTGCTTCCAGTGAAGTCAGTGGGAGTTTTGCCATTCGCTCCGAGTAAGGTTAGATCATGCTACAGCAGAAAGGGGTAGAAAGCGCACTGTTTTATTGAGCCAGCCAGGCCTGTTCCAGCCACCAAACAAATTCCCTTTCCTGTGCTTGTCTGAGCTCCCCCCCACTGTTGCTCTAGCAGAGACTAAAAGCAGTAGTGTAGCAGTAGTATCGGAGGCTTGCTCAAATGCACAGCTGTCTGCTGATGTATCAAAGCTCTGTGCCCTGGTATCTGAATGTTTCCCCAATTTACAAAGCATGCACATAGAGTGAGGTTTTGCTCTTTCTCTCCCTGGTGCCATCTGGGCTTTGATCTCTCTGTGTTGTGGGGGATTTTATGTGGTGTCCTTGTGGGTAGCCTGGTGAAGTGGCTTTTGCATCCTGCGATGGAAACAGAGCTCATGATCTTGACTTTATTTTTTTTCCCCTGAGTGAAAACTATAGAAAAACATGCCTTGGCCTGTGACCGAGGGAGCTTTGCCTCCTGCACATGAGGCCTCGGGGGAAAAACGTGTCTCACTCGCAGTCACAGAGTGAGTCAGGGCATAATCTGGGATGAAACCCAAGTCTCCAGGCTCGGTGTCCGTCGCTCGTACCGCTGTGCCATCCTAGCGCGTACGAACTCGGCTACCGTGCACACAGAACAAGCAGGGCCCTGTGAGTCACAGACCGTAAGCGCTGTGGTTTTGCCAGGAAAACGAGGGCTCGGCACGTGCCTGCATGATTCAGCTCCGTCTAGGACCAACACGAGTCTCGTCCCACTCAGAGCCGCCCTCCAGACCTGAGGCTTCCCCGCCTGGAGGATGTGGAATAAACAGTTTGGGGGCTCTTGGAAGGGAAGCTGAAATGTGCCAACTTTTCCCTGGTGTTTTGTGCTCTGGTGAGCCTAGATCTGCTGTTTCTCCTTCAGCTCCACCTATTGTGATTTATTCAGTCATACCTCTATAAAATCACCCGATGGAGCAATATTAGTAAAGATCTGCTCCTGTCTGTAATCTTGCCCTTATACCAATTCACAAAGTGCTTTGTAAACCAATTCAAGACCAAAAAATAGAACTGAATGTTACAAGAGGTTGTTCTCAGTGGGTGAAATGAGGGGCTGCCTGTCTGTCTCCTCATATTCCCTGTAATACCCATCCTTGTGCTGGACCATGGCTGAAAAAGCCTGTTCTCATCCTGTGATGGATTCTYTTTCTGCTGCTGCTTACTGTCAGTATGTGTTTTGAACCTCTGTGTCTTCAATTACATCAGTTTAGGAAATTATTATTCTGGGTTTAATCATCAGTTTCTGCTGCTGTACTGCTGGATTGGGAGGCTGCTGTATGAGAGTTAGATTTTAAACTTTAAATCATATTCCTGTGAGGAGATGAATGGAAAGTGGATGCATAGTCATATTTATAGGTGGCTGTTGTTGACTATGGTTTTTCTATTCTTTTCTTTTTTCCTAGCCAGTGCATTGTTTTCTATTACTTCCCATTTTCTGTATCGCTCCGGTCACTATTTCCATGAAGCAGTGTGACCCAAAATGGCCTGCAAAGGTTATTTGTGCAGAAGTTGCAAGAAACCAGATGTGGTCACAAACCTGATCTTACTTGAGATCACATGAAATCTTGCTTTACTCTACACCATAGTGAGCTGTCAGATTTGTATTAAAGCTGATAAGATAAATTTATTTCATTGGATTTCCTGCTTTGAAAGGAGCCATATATATTGCTGGGATGGTTTGATTTCACTGAAATTGTAACAGAAACTGGACCTTTTCCAGGGTTCCCGGAGCGGAGTCAGCCAGCCGTGCAATCTGCTCTGGCGTTGGTGATTGCAGCCCGTCAGGGTACCTGGTGCCAGGGCAGCCGGGTGAGCGCCATGCTGTGGCGCACAGCATCCTGGATTCACAGGATCTGTGGCTCAGGAGCAGGCTGCCAAGTCGCTAGGGCCCCATTTTTCTTTTGGAAGAAAACCAGGTTGTTAAATACTAAAATCCTGCATTAGGCAGAACAGCCTTTCTCTTTGCAGCTCTAGTTATTCCTGACCCAGAAGGAAGAGGACCATCCCAAATCCACTTCTCTCAGCAGTTAACTATTCCTTGGATGTTTCCCATCTAAGTATTTGTTCAATGTGCTCCTTAAATCCCAGCACAAGGAGATGCAGACCAGACAACGTGAGARAAGTTCATTTAGTCTGCAAGAAAATATATGAAAACTTCCTTGGTTATTCCATTAAAAAGTTCCACAAAACCTACCATGATTACTTTAGTTTTTAAGATCTGCTATGGTTATGAAAATATTGTTGTCTTCTATTTAGGAAGCAGAGTGAAATATGTGAAATAAAGATTTGCTTTAAGTATGCGGGCTTTTCCAGTAAAACTGAAGGAGGAAGGCCTTGGGCAGGCATTGCATCTTAACACAGCACTGCTTAATACCAGCCCAACAGGAGACATAGCCACAAGCAGCAGTGGGTAGCCTGTACTATAGTAACACTCATTAAAACAGGGTGAAAATTATGTATCGATTAGAAGTTTTATCATATCCAAGAAATATGACACATTGATTAATAGTCAGGGAAATGTTAATCTGTGCTCTCATTTATTTATTTATTTTGGCAGTTAAAATACACTCTCTTGCAAAGACCTTAAGAGTATATGCAGTAATTAATAAGCTGACAGAGAAAAGAGGATGTTGAGTATGCCCTGTTAGCTCCCATCACTGTGGCATTGCAACAATGCTGAGCCCTGGCATGTTAGTTCTTAGAACAGCTGTGGGAAGTAAGGGATTTTTTTTGCATCTGTTTTACAGATGGCACTGAAACATGGAGAGGCTGATGAAATGCTAGGATTTGACAGTGCTGGGGGAACAGAAATCTAGTTGACAGCATTGGGGGAACAGAAATGGATCCAGTTTTCTGAGGCTTAATTGCAAGACCTCTCTTCTCCTGTCGTACAGCATCCGTGTTGTAATTGGAGGTAGAACCTGGCTCTGATATAGTTCAAGAGTTGTGTAAGCATTTTGTCTGATACTATTTTTGTTAGTAGTAAAGGAGGACAGGGAAAGGCTTCCCTGGAGCTGGAGCCTGAGGAGGATTGCTAGCCATGCTGATGTGTTGAATTATAACCAAGAAATGAATGAGATGATGGTAGGCCTGGGACACTTAAATTTCTTCCTTCTATTGCCCCAAGCAAGCAGGAAGCTTCAGGCTGTGTTAGATGAAACAACCACTTTGTTACCTATGTAATGACCTCAGACAAACTCTGGAAAAGCAACGGTCAGGAAAACTCTCTGCATTTGATGGAAATGAGATCTAAAGGGGATGTGTCTGGCTCCCTTGGCAGCCTCACGTRTATTTCCAACAGCAAGACGATGTCTTCTACATGATATATTGGTGCAGCTCATAACAGCCTGTGCCTACTTTGTCAGATTTCCAAGAAAGGAAGAATAGAAACACTAGAGTAATAATATCTACCCTTAGGAGCGTCTCCTGGCAGTTGAGAAAACTAGGTGTTCTGCACCAAGCCTTCATGCTGCCCCAGTAATGTAAGTGCACTGCACAAAGTACTCCATGAGCTTATTCACCTCTTTTTCCTTGTAAAAGAAGCCAGCACTCCTTGAGACCCTTACCTATGTGAAAATGGTTACCCTAATGGTTTGATGGCAAGCAGAGATGGTTGGATTGATTTATTTATGGCAAATAACTTGAGGCCTCAGTCAGATCTGGCTGTCTTGTGCATCCAGGTGGTATGTGGCAGTCTCTGCCACCAAGTGTTTAGCTCACTAAATACACAAGGTGGAACAGGTGAAGGTGACCAGTTCAGTCAAGGGAGTAGAGGGAGGACAAGCTAGGAATAACAACAGTGTATCTATGAGATGGTGGTCTAAATGAATGGCAATTTTTAAATAATAATTTAAAAGACTCACCATTTCTGAGGATGGATGGTTTGTTCACTCCATTAGCTTGAGTGACTGCCTGGCATTACTGTGATAACCTGCGCTGTGGTGGTATCTTGTTTGTAAAGCACAAACTCTTCTGGTAGTATGTGTGTCTTCCTGTGTGCTGGTATTAACAACATGTGGAGATAGAGTCATCATATAAATAAGAGGCAGCGATCTCAAGACACTTAGGTGCTAGTATTAGAAAATAAAAAGTGAACTTTTAGGGAATAGCATGTGGAATGTCCCTCTGAGCTTGGTTGATGGGAGCATTCGGCATGTATTGGTAAAGATGGGGGGGGGGGCTGAAATTCCACTTCATACCTTTGTGTGAATCCCTCAACAACAGGAAGAGAATATCCTGTCCTCTCAGGTGTTTAAATTGTTAGTGTTATTCAGCAGGGCCATCAGGATTCTCCTCTTTTGTCTCTGTTGTCTTGTAAGTGAGTTTCTGTATTCTGGGTGCATCTGTCCTTTCTACCACTGAAGAGTTTAGAAGGTGATTTTTAATAGTCGAAGAACATCTGGTTTCTAAAGAGCTGGTGGATTAAGAGTTTTTCCAAAATGCTTTAACAGGGCTGGAATTCCCCAAGTTCTAGCTTCTGATTTTTGTTAGGCCAACAGTTATGCATGAGCTTTCTTGTTCACCATTGCTCTGGCGCATAATTTTAAAAGCATGGTTAATGAGGTACCAGCTTCTCTCTCTTTTTGTGTTCTTGATATAGTTAATCCCCAGTTTGATGTCAGTTCCTAGCTTCAATTTTATAATTTTGAGTCGAAGTACAGTTTGTTCAGCATCCTCATTAAGTATTTACAGTTGCAACTGCTGATTCAAACATATTCAACTTGCAAAGGGCCTCTGAAATCCTCAAAGAATATTTACCAAAGGTCCTAGACAACAAAGTTCTAACTGTATGCTAAATTCAGCAGGCACATTAGACTGCTGGTTTCATGTTATAAATATTACTTGTATTGGTAGAGATACTCTCAGTTTGCATATCTATTGCTTCTTACAGAATAGAATTGTTCTCAGGATATTTCCTACCTGCATGCTAATAAATAAATAAATAAGCACAACTTATAAAATGGGCTGAGAAATAGTTTCCCTAAAAATACAGGGAATGCCAAGCCAGCTTGTGCGTGGGCTACATGGCAGTACCGGGTGGTGTAGAGGGTTTAACAGTGGTGCACCAGGTCTCTAAAATGGCATAAAACAAAGCTACTCTTCGTATTATAATTTTCAAGCGACCGGGTTGCCCAGAATGTAAATTTTGTAGCACTTCTTAAATGGTTAATTTTGTCTGTGACATGCGCTTTTTTTAGTAAGCTGTAGCTAAAAGTAAGAGAGAAATGAAGTCTGGAAAGAAAACTTGGATTCTAGTCTAATTTTAGATAAAGGGACGCATTTTGTTGAACTTCAGAAGATGGAGATTACTTGCTGAGTAAACCCAGGCTCTCTAGCACCAGATTTTCTTCTGTTACATCACTGCTCATGTAGCATGAATCTGTTTTTATCAGTTAAGGTACTGAGTGGTATATTAGAGCCAAATTTACTGCTCCTGGGATTAAAACTGCATAAGAGTGCACAGCTCAAAGTAGAAGTATTTGCCTGATGTACTTTTAATGAGTATGCGTACCTAAATAGGGCAAAACAGCTTTCTGTCATCTTAGAATTCCTATAAAACAGTTTAATCATATTGTGGCATTGGTACAAGCAGTACAAAAACAATTTGTAATGTGCTTTTTCATTTGCCCCGATGGAAAATATAACGGTCAAGTTAACCAAAGGGAGTCATAAGATGATACTGAGAAAGTAAAGAAGGAAAAAAAAATAATGTAAACAGAGTACCCAACTACTTGTTCCTGTCCTCTGTAAGTGGTAAGAGAGGGCCAGAGTCATGTCACTTGTGTGCCCTCACTATAGCTGAGAATAACATCCTTCCATACACTATCACATTGAAGCAGGCAGGGGAGGGAAAAAAAACCCAAAACCTTGCAGTTGGTTAAAGCAAATCCATTTGTATAGAGTGTCTGGGAAGCAATGTTTTTAGAAACAGAAGTCCTTAATTTGTCAATTTTTTCCTTATTGAAAATAGAAACATTGTAAAGCTCACGAGAAGGACAGGACAGAGGCCTCTGGCTGATTCGCAGATGTAGCACTGCTTATCAGATCTCACGTCTTCCTCTTCTGGGGGGAGCAGAGGGTCTTTATYGCATCCCAATGAACATCTCAAAGATGCAGCGTTCGTCCAGTGATTTAAACCAGACAGCATGATCCTATGAGGGATTTTCTAGACCATGAGAAGTTTTCCTCCTTTTACGGTGAAAGCTCAACAAGCTCTTATCGAGTTGCTGGCCACATTTGAAGGCAACCATCAGGGTGATATCTGCCCTGGGAAAAAAGCAAGGAACATTTCAGGGAGTGGCAGGCATCACAGAAAACAGACTGGTGCCTGAAGTGCCTTGCTTGAAGATGTCTTTGGCACACTATATGCTTGACAAGTCCCAATAGGTATCTTCTGAAAATTGGTCCTTTCAGTAGTTATTTTGTGTAAAGGTATGAACAAGACTTGCTTGTCAGAATTTTACATATGTTTCTCATAAACTCCATGTCCAGGTATCTAAGGAACAGTTTACAACTTAGCAAAATGTGAGAGTGGAAAATATTATTTTTGCTGTAAGTATTATTGGCTGGGTCACTGAAGTTTCTCATAAAGCATCCAGTGATTCTGAGGTGCCTGTGTCCCTAAGGAGCTGTTGTTCTAGGAAATGGAGGTAACTCGTGGCTCAGGATCGACTACATCACACACTTGATGGGAATCTGAAATTTCCATAGGAACTGAAGTGCTCTATGTCATTCAAACTAGACATTTTTGGCCTCTTGAAAGTGTTCAGAATACACAGGCCGGGTCTGATGCTGCTCCCATTGAGGCTAGTGGGAGCTTTGCCATCAACTTAATGGGAGTAGGAAAGAATCTGTTGCAAGCAGTGTCTATCCAAGCCATGGATTATTTTGTACAAATTGAGGTCTTTGCATTAGTTGCTATTTTTCTCATTATTATTTGTATTCTAAGGGTACCTAGAGACCTTGACTGAGAGAAGAGCTTTACTCTGCTATGCACAGTACAAACAAGTCCTCAGAGGGAAAACCTGCCCCAAAGAGCTTGTAATCTAAATAGGAAGGTAAGCATAAGATGGCAGGGGAGTGGGGCGTACAGAGGGGACATGTCTGGCTTTGCATGACAGGCAGGGGTGAGGAGCAAACCCAAGTCCAGTCAGTCCAGGTTGAGTTCTTGGAAGGGCACTACTTTTTTTTKTGTGTGTGTGTTCTGCTGTGGCTAATTTTGAACTTATTCCTGTTGAATTGAGGGAGTTTTCAGACTGACTCCAGCTGGAGGACTATCTGCCCTTTGCTGTCTGAGGGTAGCAGGAGAAGAGCCAGATTCCTGGCTAATGGGAAGTTACAGCACGTGTTATCAAGGTGAATAGGAGTGATTTATGCCATTTGTCTTTGGCTATCTGGTCCTTTGAGTAACCATCTGCCTTCTCAGGAAAGTTGTCRTGATGCTCACTGGCTGAGCACACTATGTGGTGGAGTGCCAATAAGATCAACACAAATAAATTGTGGTTTTTCCTCTTGGATTTTCAGAAATGATGAACATCCTTGTTAAAATAGGAGGGAAGCAAGGCTCTGGGAAACTAAATGTATCATTTTAATTAGTCTCAGACATTTTCAAGGTGGCTGTCATTTGGTTTTTTTATTCATTAGCTTGTGTTAGAGAGGAGGCAATGTATATTTTGATTTGGTTCAGTATTAATAAAAGTTCCTTAATTTCATCTTAAAGCTTATTACTTCCATTCCTGTACTCATTCTGTCTTTGTCTACAGTTCTGTGGCTTGAAATATCTACAGCTCCTTCAGAAAAGGGGATTTCTTTTCTGTTGTTTCACAGGGACTGGTTTATTATCTGGACTAGTCTTTTCACCTGTGGGAGAAATGAATTAATAAGCCTAGAGTTCTGGGTTTGCTTTAACTACCTCATCTAGTATCTTTGGGGTAATATCCCAGGCTTTTTCTAACTATAGATGAAACATGGTGTCTACTTAGCACAGCAGAGCAAGAAGTTACAGCACAGAGCAAAGACTACATTGTCCAAACATGTATGTATATCTTAAATATGCTGGTACAAGACATTATACCAGGAGAAAAACCACTTTCTGTTATGACCTCCTGCTTTCAAAGGTTTAGAAATGGCTGAAATGGAAATTCATTTTCAGAATTGATGTTGGGGAACTTTTTTTTGTCCTAAATTTTTACTGAAATTCTTCCTCTCAGTGACTTAAAAGAAAGATTTTAAATCAGTTCGCCTCTTCCCTGCAGAAAGGGAGAAGAAGAAAAAAAAAAAAAAAAACCCAAACCAATATGTACAACATCACAAGTTGGTACTGCTGTTTGGGGCTTATTTCTGTATGTGATAGTATATGAGAAACGGAATGCTATGGTGTATTTAAAGGCTGTGTTGTAAAATGCATGTGCACAGGGGGTAAAATTAAGGTTGCCTGGGCAACCTTAATTCTGGCATTTCCTGATTTTTTTTAATGCTATTTTGTGCAACCTTCTCATTGCCTCAGAGTGGTTCTTGCACTGTATTCTATTAATATGCACACAGTATAAACTAAACTAAAAGTTTTGTAATGTTAGTGTTGGATTTCAGCTAGTTATTTGTTCTTTGTTTCATGCTGGAGATGGTTTGTCTTCTGGTTTTGTTTTTGAATATTTTTAATAGCTAATATTCGAAGGAAAATGTTATCAATTTTGTCATTCAAATACTAAAGGCAGCACTTTTCAATTGAACCTGATTGTGCAGGGGTAAATCAGGAAAGAATTTGGCTCAAGTGATTTCTATTTCCTTTGGTATTTCTCTCCCAGTTTTGCAGTAGTTCTGTATGCAGCTTTTCAATGAGCAATATGTTTTTCCTACGGTTTCACTTTACTAGAGAGATCAGGGTGGAAAACATAACATCCAATCAAAGTGATGTAATCTCCAAGGGAAAAGTTGCTTCAGCCTGCTATAAGTAGAAATTATGTTTCTTTTTAGCAGGTCTCTTGGATCAGCTGTTTAGGGCTTCTAGAAGGAGTGAGTGCATCCAAATGGATTTTCTCCAAAGTAAAATGTTCTCTTTTTTTGGCTGTGCTTTTAATAGCACAAGTTATTTTAACCCTCATCAATTTCTAATAAGTCAGAACAGTGAGGTCCACTGAATCATCTGAAAATGTATCTGGTAAGTTGTCTTAGAAATCAAAACCTAAGAAACAAGGAACACAGCACAACCCATGACGTATGGGGAGAGCTCACGGAAAGAAAGATGGATGAGATGAGTTTTATTGGAGGTGGAGGCGGAAAGGAAGAAGATGGATAGAGCTAGCTGTAAATTAAATAGTAGTAAATATGGTCCAGGTTATTTTTAATATTATGCCAGTGTTTCTTCTAATGTTGGGCAAAGTATTTTAACTTCCTGAGGCCCAGTTGATTGAACAGTGAAACAAATGTTGTTCATAGCCATGACTGATTACGAAATCAGACTTGCAAGATAACTGAGGGAAGAATCAGGTCCGTAATTAATTCATCTCTGCTACCAAGCTGAGTAAATCTCATTGCCCTTTTGAGCATGAGGGATGAGAGTGGGTAAATGACTTCCCAGGGCTGCAGAGGGAGGCAGTGCTGGGCCAGTGCTACTGTCCCTGAGCTGATGGATTTCAGCAGCCTGGACTCCAGCCTGCTCAACATCATCTCTTTCTAAAAATGTTTTGTGCAATGATTTAAAATTAGTATTCCATCCCGATGCTGTGTATTATTTTCTAGCAGTGGCAGTGTGAATATGAGTTCAGGACACTCCCAATATCAGCTGTTTTAATCTAAGTATGACTAAGGAGGGGTCCGATGTCCTTCAGGCCTGTTCTTTAGACTGGAACACGCTGTTCCTTTCTCTCGCCCATCCTGAGCTTTATAACGTACTTTGGGCCAAATTGTCTGGTGATATAAACAGCCAAAGTACCATTTAAGTTTATATAATCCCAGACAGGTCCTCCTCCCCTTGGGGGCTGGGTGAGAGGTGGAGAGTATTGTACCAGCAGCTTAATCAAGATAACAAAATAATTGTAATTTCCCTAGATCTAAGCACTGCAAACACAGGGAATTTGGAGTTGAGGATACTTTAAAAATAAATCTGTATGATATAGTAAGAAAATGCACAATTAAGTCAGTCGATCTGTTTTACACTAATGCCTTCAATAATGCTAAAAATATGATTAAGGCATTTTAGTGATTGTGGTCCTAGAATAGATGAAACTGACTGTAAGTCACATCTGAGTTATTTCTTCTTCTTGTGGTATCTTGTAAGGCAAAGACATTTCCTGCAAGACAAAGGAATTGAATCCTTGATTTAATTTGCAAAATCTAATTCAGCTTAAGTATTGATTTGTACAGAGTACTGCCATAGTAAGATCCTCTAGTTACTTACATTATTTTGTGTCAGCTTCTGATTCCACCAAGATCCCTGGGAACTTTGTCACTGATTTCCTTAGGAGCAGGTGTGGGCTGTTCACATGTACTTTTAGCGCTATTGCTCCCACTTACCAGAGCCTGAGAAGACAAACTGATCTTGGAGGTGACAGTTGATTGCTCAGAAGACCAGTGGAGAGAGATCTCTAATTCTTGGTGTGCCATTGTCAATCATTTGCCAGAGCAAATATGGCCTCTCTGCCATACGATTGCCACCACTGAGTTCCTATATCCAATACAGCTCTTCTGGCTGAAAGCCTTACACTGGTGCACCTTTACCTGTGCAACTGTGTTCATTCTGCCCTGGAGAAGACTAGAATAAATTTGACATATTACTTATAAATGCAGTATCCACAACTTCATCAGTACAGTTGTACTGGTTGAATTGCATCAACATGAAAATCTCGTACTGGTACAGCTCTGTCAGTTAGAGGCAAGACCTCAGCGCATCTCCAACTGACGTGCTGTGCAGGCAAAAATATATCTGTTTAAACACCTGCTTTGTGCTAGTTYTAGCTTTAACTTTCCTGTTTCCTTTTCTATAGATCATGACATCCACAGTGACTGAAATAGTTCTTTATAAAGAAATGAGGTAAACAAGTCTTGCTCCGGAGATCTGCTTGCTGTATGCAAAGAAAGATCTTTGGAGTTTGTTACTGTCAGCTCTACAGACTTGCCACAACTCTGACAAAAACCCTGAATTCTTTTCTAATCTATTGACTATCAAAACTGCTGTTACCTGTACTTACCTTGCAAGGCCACCTGTATAAGCTCATTGTCTTCAGCTTATGCTGCTAGTGACACTTCCAAAGTGCTACATGCTTCCAAAGAAGGAAATAGGGTTGGCCAGTTGATACAGGAGACATAATTCAAGAGTAATGGATTTATACAACACTGGACCTGAAAGAATTTTTATTATTTATGATGTATGAGCCAGAAAAAAGATTGAACTTGACTTCCAATCCAAGGTGAAGTTTGCAGCAGTGTTTTGCTTTTAATCTGAACATCTCACTGTAGCATTTCTTAATAGATATACTATCCATACAGGCCTGTTGTGCGCTGAATGACACTTCAGTGGAAGACTGCAACACTGAACAAAAAGAATACTATTCCTAAAGACATAAYAGTTGCCTGATGAGGAAAAGAGGATTTTTTTTTTGACCATGAAAATATGTGATGGAATCTGAAAGTCAGGAATTCTTTCCATCTCCTAACTTACAACTTTCAGATTAACATCAGGGTATGTCATTGTTTGAAAATTTAATAGTTTCAAGCTGAGTTTCATCACGTCATCCACAAGTTCTCCTTTATAGCCCAACAAAGACACAGACAGCGCTTGTTGAGTTGCTCTTGTAGTCAAGACTTCTGGTTTATTTACTTCAGCATTGTTTGGTTACTGAACATGATTTTAGGGCCTTGATTTTCACCGTTAACACTTTATTATAATTCATTTGAGGCCAGTTATGCTACATTGTCATAAAAATGAGATAAAAGAGAAATCTTGTCCTTCAGTCTAAAGAGTTATTGACTGCTAACAGTTATGAGGAGAAAAGGCCAATATTTTCAATACAGTATCCTAAAAAGATAGGCATTTAAATCCATATATGGACATGTTAACACATGCCTACTTTCGGACATACTGAATCTGTGCAGCACCTATAGACATAAATGGAAGTTGGAGTTGCTTGTTGCTTAACRCTCATGTAAAGCTTTACGTCTGCTTTACACATGTGCATGCCCGGTACCRGAGCATCCTGTGCTTTGAGCCAGATGCTCAGCTTCCCCAAATAAGTGGAGATCCATTGCAATCAGCAGAGTTTTGCTGATTTACATCACTTGAAAAAGTGTCTCCCTGAGCTTGGTTTTGGAGGTGTTTCTGCTTTGGAGCAAAGGAGGTTTGGTTCATTTTAGGAAGCAGTAGCAATGCAATGTTTTCTCCTACCAGACCAAGGAGCACAGTGTGCCTTGCATCTCTTCCTTTTTGATGGACTTGCTTTGCCAGTCCTCAAAAGTTGCAGGCAAATAAGTCATATTGAAAGCACAGAGGACCAAAATAAGGCTTTCCTCAAATATCATTAGTGCTTTCCATATCATSTAGTGTCTAACTCTCAGACCAACGTGGGACAAACCCTCTTCTGAATAAACTGTGTTGCCTCTTGAGGGCCTTCAGCCTTGGGCATAGCAGAGAGAGACCTTTATTCAAACTTGGCTTGGCACAGAGACACATTCGCTGAGCTTCTGGGCTGGTTACAAGGAGGTTCAGTTGAGCAATTTTATACAAGGCCAAAGTAATTATTATTATTATTTTTTTTTGCTTGTAAGAAAAGGAAAAATTATGATTCTCTGAGCTTGATTGGAAGGAAAATTATCTCCTACTACTGGATTTCCCAAACTGCCATGTAATCCAAATAAGTCTGAATTTGACCGAATTCCTGTAAGAGGCTTAGTGATATCTGAGCCATTGTTTTAACTTAATGCTGTCTGATGGGTTGATTATACCTAGTGCTGCAATGCTCTTTTTTTTTTAATTGTGGATAAAAAGAAGAGGTTCATTTGAAGATAAAGTCCCTTTTATCTCTTCTTGAAATGACAAGTCCAATATTTGTTAATTTTATCAGTAATGGTACTCAGTTTGGGATGTGTCTTGGTGCGTTTGCATCTCAGGGCAAAATTTGCATTTCTGATAAATGGTCTGTATTATTTAGATGGAGCTATATACATAGGTATGGCAATTTTTTGGAGGTTTCAGTTCTTTATCATAGGTGCCTCTCAATGGGAGTCTAAGTCTTTATTTCCACTGTTTCAAATTTATTGTAAAAACTGTTCAGTATAACAGATCCTTGCTTCTTTCTTGTAATGGATTAGATTCACTGACAGTGCTCTGTTTATTCTTGGCTAGCAGTATGATTTGCTGAATGACTATCTGTAACTGCCAGATCTGAATTATATTATATGTAGTCTTACACCTTGTGAGGATAAAAACATGACAAAGTATCAATCAAAATGTGGAATCTGAAGCTATTGCTAGTAAACTGAAACTGTCAAAGGACGTATTACCAAAAGCAAAAAAATATCTCTGCAGATCTTATATAAAATACTAAGGAAATTTTTCTCAAGAACTTAATCATCAACTATCAGTGGCAGGGAAATATTATAAATTGGCATCATTATAGCTGCAGTACCCAGATCACACTCTTACTCATGTTAGACTTCAAGCGAAGCATATTCAGAGCGTAATGACAATGGCATTAAGTACTGAACCAAACTGTCCTGCTTATTACCATTGCCGGTGTGGTCTGATCAAGCGGCTATTTTGTGAAGTGATGTGCACGCATCTGCTCATATGGCAAGGAAGGTGCACGGCCTGCGCCTCTGCCAGCCTTCCACGGTAAGCCACGTCTCACCGCATCACCTGGACTGGCTGCCACTGCCTTGTGAGATGCTGGATGGGAGGGAGGGACAACACTGCATCACCAGGGCAGGCCGGATCACAGGGTGTTTTATCATAACGTGGTCTAGACCGGAGAGGGTTAACATATGGCAAAGCATTGTGACATGTGAAAATGATAAGAGTCTGGAGAAAGGCTAAATTGATTCCACCTTCTTGTGTAGATATCTTGTCTGATATTTGGGTGACATTTACAGTGATTAACTAGAGAGGATCTGTAAGCCTGTGATTTTATTTTTTTATTTTATTCTTTTTTATTTATTTTTTTTTAAAGTCTCTGGGGATTTGAAAGAAAGTCTTTATGATCTCTTTAGTTATCAGTAAGTGAAGACTTGGTTACACACCAGATCATCAGAGGCTGGCCCCTTAGCCTCTCTTTCTTTGGAATAACGCTGTTATCTATCTTAGCTGTAGCCTGAACTAACCAAAAAAGTATTGCACACTGGGGAGCTGTTCTTTCCAGCCTAACTTATTTCTGTTACATGCATGAATAATGCCATGTCTCTGACAAAAATGTGTCATGCGTTAGCATAATATACTCCCCATGTTTTTGCTGTATGTTGAAGCATTGACTTGATCTTTTTCCCCCTCTTTGATGGTTTCAGTGCTGTTACATTCCTTGCGTTTCAGATCAATCCCACATGAGTCAATGACAGCACGAAAAGTTATAATCCTGATCGTTTTGTTTACTATTTGCTCACACCAAAAACCTCAGGCAGTGTCTAAGGTCTTTCCCAGGTCCTGTATGTATACAAAGGTGCCTGCTGCGTAAGGCTCAGATTCAAGAAGATACTTAAGCTCCTAACTTTTATTCTAGACTCCTAGGTCACCACTGAAATGAATAGGAATTTAGGGTCCAGAGTCATCAGAATATTTAGACTTTTAATTTCCATTGATTTCAGTGGCTCTAGTATCAAAACTTAGCAAGTCGGGAAGTCAATATGAAGTTTGTGTGCATACAAGTTAAGGAGTGAGCACCAAATCCTCGTAAGTATTTTGGTAACAATCCATCAGTAGGTGCTGGACTCTTAAAATAATGAGTCACATGCCAAAATGTCTTTGAAATGTTGTTTTGCTGTATTAGCTCCTACAGCTGAGATGCATGGTCTTGAAGTGGCCTGGCAGCAGGGGGAACAGTGCATTAAGCTGCATGAATGTTGATTAGGTACCTCTGTAAGTGATGTTTTTCCTTGTCAGACTTACAGCCACTACACCTGGACACTAGTTCAATTATAACTGTAACACACATGGAGCTAGTTTTGCTGTTGGCAACAGCAGCTTATTTTTATTTGATGGCACTTGACTCCTAGGTGGGGAATATACTGTTACTAATGACTTACTGAAAATCTTTTGTAGTGAATTTATCACTAATGCACAATGTATTTTTCTTTTTTCTGAATAGCTTCTTTGATCACTTGCTTCAAGCTGATTGATACATGGGCAATGGCCTATGTAAAACCTCGGATTCATGGGAACAATTTTCTCTCTGCTGTAGCTCAGTTGACTTTGAACAAATTACACTGGAAACTTCCTGGGTTCATTTTGTCATTGTTATTAATGTAAATCTGAACTGTTACTTCTAGTTATTCCTCAAATGTATCTTGTAAGTGCTATAACAAATACCTAAATTTTGGCAGAGAGGGAGTCCTATCCAAAACTGGCAGTGATGAGGCAGAGGTGGTGTTGCACGTAATTGTGCTGCTAGTATTATGGCAACAGTCAAGTTCAGGGTCCCATTATGTTAGCTGCTGTTCATTCATGCAGAGGTAAGAGGTAATCCTCATCTGCTAGGAGGAACTTCACATCTTAATATACAAGGCATACAAAACGTGGGGAGGAGAAGTAGTATTATGAAGCGCTAAAAGCTGGCAAGTGATATTCCTGCTGCCTGTACCTTGCTCTGAGGCATTTTGGCCCAGACTCTGCTGGTGAGTCCAGGGCAGGCTCTGGAGATTTTAGGCATGGGCTAACCTTTGAGTGAAGAGAACTTGAAGGACAAAGTAGTTATTGTGCTGTACATCTGCATGCTGTTTCTCAGCAGGTTTTTATTTAAGAAGGGAACATATGGTATCCCTCTGTCCCTACTTGAGTCTATTCTTTTAAATTAGTCTTGCCACAGTCTTGGAGCTGCTGGACCTGATTGTCTCTGACAAAAGAGCCTAGGCAGCGTAACACGTCACACTGCTTGCCAATCAGGTGCTACTGTGCCAACRGGGTGCTGGACACGAGCACGCGATCAGGAGCAGCTCCTCTCTGTCGGGCTTCATAAAGGCTCTACAATGCACATTACAAAGAACAGATTCTCGCTGGGATTTGCAAAAGCTATTTAAGGCACCAGCTATCCATTTCCCTTTATTTTCAATAAGGGCTGAATGCTATTTCCACTTTCCCCTGGCTCTCTTGAAAATCTCAGCCTAACTCCTTCCTGAGCAGAGTGGGGGAACTGTACTTGCCCTCATAAGTCCTCCACAGAAACTGATGTTTCATATTGACATGGAGGGCTGAGGTGCAAACTGAGTTGAGAAACTTCAGCAAATCTCCCTATTTTCCACTGATGTTTTATGCCATTTTCAATCCCAGTAAACACTTTTAATATAATCTCTCAAACTGCTGCAAGAATGCATTGAGATGGAGCTAGCATTCAGCCTTATACCTTTAAAGGGAAATAATAACTAAATATGCTCACTGAAGTAGATTGACACCCAAATGTACTTGGTTCCTATGATTAAGGAGGACTGTTTAATTCTCTACTGAAACTGTCCTCTGCTCTGAGGCATAAATTCATCTGGGTTAGCTCTCATTTAGGCTCATGTGCATTTAGTTGCCTCTCAAGGCCTTCTGCAAGTTTTGATGCCATCACAGTGAAACTGTGATGCTTAAGTCCATRGTGGGGTGTTTGGAAAAGCCTCTTCAAACATGGCCTTAAAATGTGCAACCCCTTCACGCCGGCAGGAGCAAAGGGATTATAAGATCCTGTGTCACTATTGCAAGCACTCAATTTAGGGAGTCCCTGTGTTTTTGCAGACTAACCTGTGGTTCATAGATAGAAGGGGACCTCTTCTCTCCACAGATGCTGGTTTCTCATTAACACTATTTGTGCTTCTCAGTCTGAATATGGGGCCAAACTGATAACTGCCTTACGCTTACAAAAATGCTTTGACCAAAGAGAGGAAATGTCTGAATTTGTACAGTCCAGCTTTGAGAAAACATTGGATTTCCTTTACAGAAGGAAGACTGTGTTGAAGGAGAAATGAAAAACATTACTAGGCATGGGTAAGGCTATTACATAAGTCACCCTTTCCTTTCAAAGGCCCGGCAGTAAATGATGCAAATGAARAAGATACTGCATTGGGAGTACTATTTCAGTGTAATCTTCTACCTTACAACTGATGCCTGAATGATTTTATTATAAGAACAACATGGTTTGGGACACAGTGTCAGAAAGTCAGCTGTTGCCTGGAGGATGCATTTAAACATCAGTAACCTCTGTCGCAAGCGGCCCTGAGAAATCCTGCTTCCTTATCTTTAACTTTGGCTTTCTTTGTGCTGAATGCTACTACCAAAGTTTAAATGCAAACCCACTTGAAAGGGAGATGACCTCAGGTGAACTGGCTTTTCAGTGGCGTTACTGAGTAGACGGTAGCATATGTGAATTGCTTCCTGTGGGTTTAAATTAATACTAGGTATCGATGTTTAGCACGACTAGGTCGTACCATCGCATGACTGAAAATCTTGGCCACTGCCCCAAACCCCCGAGGGAGGCGACGGGCCGGGGGCCCCCGTGGCCCAACAGGCCGCACGGGGGAGCGGGCAGTGAGCGAAGGCGGCTCTCGTCCGGCTATTTTTTTTGCCTTTCGAGTGACCAAAACCAAAATGAAATGTGAACTTGTGTACGTATTTTGTGGTGAATCTCGGTCAGAAAGTGCGAGAGAGAAGAGCGGAGGGAGGGGGTGAAGCCCGTCGCCCTGCTCCCYGCGCAGGCTGGGGGCTCCCGGCTGCTGGCCGTGGTGGCTGCCCCACTGCTGCTACCGCCCCTCACAGGGAGCGTCCCCCTGTGCCACTGCCTTGGCCTCCCCGTCCTCCAGGGAGGCGTAAACCCCTGGCTGCGGGGAATGGAGCAGCCGGAGCGCGAGGAGGCGCTTGGCCGGCGAGCAAGGAGGGGAGAGGGTTGGGGCGGCCTTCAGCAGCGCGGTGGCACAGCAAGATGGAGGCGCTCGGGTGCCGTGGGGCTGCCGGGTCAGGTTATGAACCAGCCGCTGTTTCTGATGTTCAGACCTGCTCACCTGGCCTGTCTAGCTGATTTAAAAAAAAAAAAACCAAAACTGATGAATGTTTTCTCAACCATAATTTTTAACTAAAGCATGTTTCTCCTAAAACATGCTTCCTTTCCCTCTCCGTTGCCTGCCCAGGCCCTGTCAGCGGTCAGCTCGCCCAGTGGTGGAGGTGGAAACGTTGGGTCTTTGCCTTAAAGCCATCGCTGCTGACCAGACACTTTGGGCGCAAGGTGCTTCACAGGTCCGAGGGAGCCCTGCGTAGCAGGGAACTGTCAAAGCAAAGGAAATAGTTGATATTCTGCAGTATGATGCCCATTTATCGGCAATTCAAAAATTATTTTTGCTGCTAGATGAAGTGCAAGGGTAAAAAAGAAAAAAAAATTAGTGTGATAAATAAAGGAGAGAGACGTGCCCATGTTCATCTTCTCTGGCGTGAAGAGAATAGCAATTTCCCGATAGCCGTGTGCACACGTCTTGTACTGTTTTGGATCTAGATGCTCTTTTTCCTGTTGGTGATTCCTCCATATTCTGCAAACTTACAATTTTGAGCTTTAAAGATACTGTGGAAGCATTGCGTGTGCAGTAGCTCACTGTAAGGGTGTTCTTGCCAAATAATTTTGAGTGGCAACAGCTTTAAGAAAATCTGCAAATTTTTTTCAGTTAATCTGCAAACAAATAGAGGCTAAATTTGCAAAGTGAATTAGTTACTCTGAATCGCTTGCTGGTCTCTGATTTTTAGGCCAGGTAGTGCTATTTTTTGTGATTGATATCTTAGGTACTTATTCAAATGTAATCATGCCTTATTAAGCACTAAATGTCACCTGTAGTAATGAGTAAGGAGTCACTGCATTTTGTTTTTTATCAAGCATGGGAAAATACTGATATATAAACATTTTGCAATCTTGACTTCCTTTACAACCACTTTAAGTGCTTAACAACTGCAAAAGTCCATCTTCAAACACTTCCTGCAACTACTTAGAGATTAATTTGAATTAAGATAATTCAAGTGTTGGCATATAACTGAGTTGGGCTTAAAAAAAAAAAAAAATTTCCAAAATGAAAGGATTCATTTTTTTCCTAATAAAAACAAACAGCTGTGTCTCCCATATGGTATTCTCTTGTAAAATATTTACATTTGAAAGGCGCCCAGACTCCTTGCAGTAGAACACAATTTAAACAATGAGCGTAARTGAACAAAAATCTATTGTTGTCAGCCCTGATGGCAAAGGTTTTTAGCGTGCACCTTCCCCCATCTGACCCCTCTGCACTCTGCGTTAGGCTATCGTCTTATTGTTGGAAGATTTCCCTTTTCAAGTAACTTGCGGTGTTTCCCTTTTTGAAGAAACCATAATTTTCATTAAGGCTCAATGTGATGCAAGTCAGCTGAGTCACAGGGTGTGTGTGTGAGAAGAGGGATATTAGGAAGGAATCGGAGCAAACAATGAAAGAGGAGAATGGGCTATTAGTGCATGAAGTTTTTATAATGGTTCACTATTCTAAACTGTAGAAAAATTGGCTTTAGAAGAGCCTCCCTGGAAGCACCATCACTCCTTGGTTAGTGGAAGCAGTTTCTTTGGCTGTGTGGCTGCCAGAGTCTGTCTTTTTTAGCCTACTGCAGGATAAATGTTAACTTTCCAGCTGGAATTGCTCTGTTTGCTTTCACAGTGAAAACAGAACTAACAATTCTGGTAATGTTATTAAAAAATATTTGTCATGTCAAAAAGTCTTGCTGCCTGTAATTACATTTAAACATCCCAAACTGAATAGCAACATTCAAACTCAGCTAGAGTATTTGATTAGGCTCGGTTAATAGTTACTAATGGGTGTGCGGCTTTTATGTATGACTCAAGGGAGAGAATGGGGGAATTGATGGCAAGCTTGTTTGGAAAGCTGTGAATGACTGAAGAACTACGAGGTCTTGAACCTCGTCCTGTCCTGTGCACGTGTGGGAGAGCGAGGGAAGGCTAGTGCCAGGGCTGTTTTGTAAAGCAGAGGGTCTGATTTTACCAGAATAAGACAAGATCTTAATAGAAAACAAAACAGGTTTTATCTGTTGAACYCAAGGGTGATGGGAATTTTTTTAGTCTCTGTTTTGTCTCAAGCCCTCAGAAACCTCTTTGCTGGCTGTGTTTGCTGTTGACGTTATGCTCTGCAGTGCAATGAGGACCTCAGTCTGCAGCGTTTCAGCAGCAAATTACTATTGCAAACTGTTTCATGGTGCTGGACGCATGACTCCCGAGTTTGCCAGATACCCACGGTAGTTTGCTAAGGCCTTGCCTGTTGGGAAATTGTATCACTAGTAATGCTGCCAGTACTACTAAAGCAATACATTGCTCCTTAATGTGGCCACAGTTTGGGTAGTTAAAGGTGGTTTGTACAGAGACAGCCCTTCCCTGGGGGAAGGTCTGCATACGGGGCTAGAAGTGAGCCTTGCAATCATACGATTTTGTCTGCAGTAGGGCTTAAACTGATGGAGTATAACTGTATTGTAATAAAATCACATCCCTGACCAGCACAGTTACATGGAAGAAAACTGGGTACAGGCATGGCTTTAGTAATTAGAGAAATCCGGGCAGTTTCACTTTTTGTTTTATGTCACGCCTGTTTACCAAGGCACCTCAGCGTAAGCCTACCTAAGCTCCGCTGCAGTCAGTGAAGATGAAGGAAGCTGTTTCACTGTATGCAGTGTCATCATGAAATCGCAAAGAATTAGTTTCCAGCATAACTTCTTTTCCTCTGGTTTTCCTGTTCTTCCCGTTTTGAGTGAGTACTTTCCTATTCATAACACAAGAGGATTTCCCTTTTGAATTATTTATAGAATCCATCCAGTACATGTTGCTCCTCAGGAATAAATATGAACTCCTGATAGGAAGATAGTTTTATGGTTTTTTGGCAATAAGCCAAAAGATGGTCCAGAAAGCTGCATCTTTTATTGTATGGGATGTATGGACTTTGGGAATAGTTTATATTTGGAAATAATATATTGCTAGTGCCTTGAGAAAAGCCATGAGTCTAAAGAATGTTAGTTTTTGTTGCTTAAAGATTGTAAGGATAATGTTTATGACACATCTGATGTTTCAGATAAACTTGTTATTAGGGTGTGAAGTAGCATGCTGGTTTACTTTACTGTTTTGAATGAAGGAATTGTAAGTTCTGGGTCTTACAAATGCATTCTTAATGGAAAGAGAATTTAAAGAAGTGAGAAGAATACACTAGCAGATACTGTGGGAGCTAAGCCGATGGTGTTGGTGTCTTTGAATATGTCTGGTTGCTGGGTTTTTGATCCAAAATGTTGGAAACTAGTGACTGTTTTAAAAGAAATGCAAGATAGGGGCAGCTATTTTATGCTGAAAATGAATGCAAGCTGGCATGTTTACACTGATTTCAGTGGCTTACATCACCCTCCTGTGTGTCTGGCCAGGTCTAGAGGAGATGGCAGGAAGATAATAACAAGTTCAAGGGGGTGCTGCTCACAGCAAAAAAAAATTAAATCGACGTTTTTAACCCCTCAGTGGCTGCTGCTTTTGTCTTTACCATGTGTTGCCCTAGAACAGCTGTTGGCAACTCTGAGCGCACCAGGCTCAAAGCTCACAAAAGAGCCGTGACATGGAGGTTATGACCTAATGTTAATGGTGCTGCCACTTATTGTGTGGCTGCCATGGGACTTCCCCTGCTTTGTCTTTAGTCCTGCCTGGTGTAATATTCGCTTTAAAATACTTCCTTGCGTAAAGAAGAATTATGAAATGTAACTTTCTCTTTTATTGAAGCAGCTTGTGTTTATTCTTGATGTGCTTGCTCAGAAAAGCTAATTTTGTCACTGCTGGGGAAAAGCAAGTAGGTTCCTGTGCATCCTGTTTAATCTGAGCTTCAAATAGTTTTTTTTTGTCCCACAAAAAACAAAAAGATCAGGTCAGCCATCAGGGGTCTTTTTATATTGATGGTTACTGGTTTTTTTTTTGTTTTTTTTTTTTCCTGCAGGAGTTATAATCTAGATGAGGGAGACAAAAATACATTGGGAAAGACCTTCTGGCTCTCCAGAGAAATAATTTTAAGTGTCGCTGCAAGGCTGAATGCCAGTCTTTTTCACTCTGCTGATTTACTGTATTTATTCATAGGATGGCATTATTTTTCATCATAGATTTTTGCCTTTAAATTTGCCTTTTAGAATCAGTTCATAAACCTCGTGTATTTTAAAACTAGCTGTAGTCTGTTGCTTCCTACCAATCAGATGGTGGAAGGCATATAATTTTTGCATACTTGGGAATATCTATCTATATTCCTGCAACCATAATATGGATAAATACAGTAGATATATTGGGTATAGTTTAAAAAATAAATAAATAAATCAGTCCCTAGGATACAATAGAAGGTAACTGGTCCCAAAAGTGCCCTGCAAGGATGGAGCGTTATCCTCCAGTTCTAAAAGCACAGACTTACTGCTACCAAAACCTACTGCAAATTCATCTTTTGTTATTAACCTATAGCTGGCCTGCAGTACGTATTTGTACTGTGCTGACTGGACATATTGTGCAGTCATTTTCAATACGGTTAAGGGCAGTAGTGCTTACACATGCTGGCCAATTCATTATAATTAGTTTTGCAAACTGGGAAATGTAGAAGAGCAAAGGTTGATTAAGCACAGGATAATCTGAGCTGCAAAATTCAGTAAAATGCTATTAGGCCTTTACCATGCCCAAGGGATACCTAGGGGGACAAGCAGATTATAGATATATCATACTAGAGACAATGGTATATTGTTCTGTCCAGAATTATCCCCTGATGTTTTTATTCAAGTCTGTAGTTAAACTTAGCCTTCAGTTAGATTTAACTTGAGATTCAAGTGTTAGAATGAGTAACGTGTAATTCAGGTTCGTATATCTGTTGTCTCTGGCTGGTGCCTAAAACTGCCTGCAGTAACTGCTTCCTCATTAAAGTCTTCATGTCAGATTTTCAGTCAGAAAATGATAAATAGATGGGCAGGAACAGGAAACATTTAAATCTTATGAACATTAAAGCATCATGTGGCAGTAGAAGCAGAATAGCGGCTTGTTGCCAAATGCCTGGGACACAACCAGGGCCCTGAGCACCCCCACATACTTGTGATGCCGGCGCTCAGCCACATGGTGAAACTCTAGCTTGCCAACTTTGTTTCATTACTTGGAGAATCTGTTTCAAATTTACTTACAAGAAAAAAAAAAGCCTATTAAATATGGCTCATTACCAAGTTTATAGGATATCTGTAATGGATATTTCTCAGGCTTGCAGGTAATAGAGGCTACCCTTTGGAGTTACCTAAAATGACCCTTTCCATGTTTAAACCATTTGCTACCACCGCTGCAAAATGAATTATAAGGATATTTTAAGGGAAATTTGTGTATTGATTAAGACTCCTGAGATCCTTCAGTTGTGGTTCAGATATGTCACAGCTCTGATGCTGTCAGGTGTTTGATGTTTCGCAACTGAATATTACATAGGGAAGACTGGCACTTTATGTCATCCAGAGGTATAGAAAAGCCCAGTGCCCTGGGTATGGGACGCTAATGTGGCACGTTGTTCTGCTTTGACATATCACGTTTTTAAGTTGCTTACAAAAGCTGTTGGCAGGTTGTTTCCAAGGCAACTCGTAGGTCACTTAGTCTATTTGCTACTTCAGGATGGGAACAATGACACTTCTGTTGTATCTGGCAGATGTCTGCCTAACCTGTTCTTGAAAAGCTCCAGCAAAGAGCCTCCACAGCCCTTGCTGTGAAATCTATTCTGGTGCTTCACTATGCTCAGTTAACATTTTTCCCAATACTCTTTTGTGGCAATTTAGGCAGGAATTTGCAATTTTGAAGCTGTCCTTTCAAATATCTGTTTGAAAATACTTAACATGTCCTTTTGTGGTCCTCTCTGAGATAACCCTGGTTCCTTCAACATCTACCAACAGTTGTATGTTCTGGACCTCTGCACCTTCGCACTGCTGTCTTCTGGCCTCCCTCCCAATATGTCCATATCTTTTTTTGTGAGTGGGGAAGTTAAAATCTGTTTGCAAACAGTTGATTGGATCAAATAGAAGGCAAAATTGTAGAATTAATGTTTTGTTATTTAACTAATTCTCTGAGCTTGTTCCAGGTGGCCTGGTGCCAATTCAGTGAAGTTTGTGTAATTCTGATGCAAGTGATTGGGGATGCCTTCATCTCCTTAGCATTGTAATTCACTTATTCTCTCTTTATTCCCACCTGCTCCAATCTATAATATTTACTTGCTGCTAGTTTTCAGATGGGATTTTTGAGTATTCAAGAATGGAATGAAGAGATACAGCACGAGAAAGTGGAAATTTACTGGCTGCTCTGTTCCTTCCCATCTATAGGGTGATTTATCTCTATCTTCATCTGCCAGCCAGCTGCCCTCTCTACTTTCTAACTATGATTCAATCCTCCTTGCTATTTTTGCAGTAGCCTGGGAAATAAGAAAAATCCTCTTTTATTTCCTTGCTATCCTGAGGCAGTTAGGGTAGTATCATAGCTCTTTCTTTGGGTCCAAGAACAAAAGTTTCAGCCACAGAAATAAAATGAACTTGGTTTGTTTTTGTTTGTTTGTTTGTTTTCCCCCCTGTTTTGTGAATGTGAATCTTGGCTGGCTGTTTCCTAAGAGCAGTGATCCTTATGGCTATAACTGAGAACAGAATATGGTTGTCCTTATATTTATAGAAGAAAAAAAACCATGGTTTGGGCTTTCAGTGATGTTATCTTTTGGTTGCTGATCTGTACAATGGTTTTCAAATTATGATTTCTAAAAAGTTACTCATAAGGCATCTGCTGAAGGATTTTTGGCCTGAGAAGTTTGGCAGAGTGCTGGTTTTATGGGATCTATATCTGGTTCTTGACTGTTATTACTTCTACTGGCTTATCATTTCTTTGTTGATTTGCAACTCTGAGCTGTGGTTACCTGCAGTAATAATCTTGGCCCTTCCTACTGAGCAAATGGGCCAGATTCAGAACTGGAGTTGCAGAAAGGCTGTAAATTAGGCCCACATGTAGAGACTTAAAACTTGCATGAGTATGGATTGAATGCAAGTTTCTGTTGGGTTGAATTTGCAGAATAGGACTGAGACTCTCAGAAGCAGAAAGATTGGTTCTGCAGTGGAAATGTTCCAGTTGCAGTAAGGTTGAGATGATCTGGAAGAATGGCTCTTCCCTAAGTTGGCATTATATCTGTGAGAAAAGTAACTCTCAGAGCACAGAGGCAGAGAGAGAGGCAGCAAACTGCAGAGGAACCAAGATACCCTTGCAGCTGTGTAAGACTCCAACTACAGCAACCTCTGGGATGGTTGCATACCTTGTTCAGTAGTAACAAAATGTGGGAGAAATTCTAATTAATCTAATACTGTAGAATAAACTTCTGTGATAATTTATTGGAGGGTGGGGGAAGACTACACCTTCCCAAATCTGAGTGGTGTCTTGGGATTATGAAGTGGATTACAGAGACCTGTGCATGACTGTTCTCTCTTCTGGATGCTTAGTAGCCATGGGATGCAATATGGTGACAAGACGTTTCCTGGCTTGGCCTATGTTTCTTAGAGTAGAATATTTTTTGTACCTAGAATACCGGATAAGAATCCAAATTTCCTCTTTGTGTAGCTGGAGAACACCATCTACTTGTCCAATTATGTTGTTCACTTTCCAGTTATGCCCAGTGCTTTCCGATCCACAGGTGATGAAGTGATAGAGGGTAGTTAGATCAGACTTTCAGCCTTGAAAAATGATTCTCCTGGAAGGAGCCACATGCTGTTTCTACTTTTGGAGCTCAAGATGCTCAGAAATGATGAGGCGTTCCCAACTGGTACACGCTGCTGCATCCACAGTGGCAAAGTGTTGTGCAAGAGGGAGTGAGTGGATCTGTGTTGCAAACCAGTCAGTGTGGAGAGCCTGATGTCTGCATGCTGCGTGTTTCAGCTATTTACTTTGGACTGGCTCCATAGATGTCCAGATCCACCATTTGTGTGGTAAGGGTGCATCTGCCCTTAGTTTCATCCAAAGGATTCATTTGGGTGCCCCAAGACTACTGTGCAGTGCAAATCAAAGCACACTAAGTGGGGACAATGGGGCGATTTCTTCAGAAGTGCATTCCTGACCTGTGCTATAATGCTAAAGTAGATGAACCTGCTTGCATACTGGTGCCTGCTTGCCCTGTTTGCCACTTCTGTTCCTCTAACCAGTGATGGTTATTACTGTGGCTCTGAAGGATGAATGCCCTTCTGAAGCTCCCCCTTCATGTTCGCCTAGATGTAACGTGTTTTGCCTCTGGCTTCTTCTGTAACAGTTCCCATCACCGCAGAGCTCACTGACAGCCACGGGGTGGGCTGTGCTCTGCCTCCGCAGCTAGGAAAAGAGCAGGCACCAAGTGTCCCCTGTTCAGTCTCTCCACCTCCATCTCTCACAGGGACATCCATACGCACATCAGCACGGCTCCCACTCAAGTGGTTTCTATGTTTGGAAAAGAGCAGAGAGGATATCAGCCCCTGTGTAGACAGCTTACTGTAAGTGCCTGACTGAGTCACTGCAATTACTCTGGTATCTGAGGTTGAGAGAGGGATGAGCAATTGCTCTTTTTCACTTTAGGGATGCCAGATCCTGGCTCCTTATGCACCCTATGGAGAGAAGTAATTTGCAAGGCTTAAGTAAGGTTTTTATCATAGGTTTTCTCGATCAGGCTAACAGTGTCTCTCTCTAAATGTCCATTTGCTTTGACTGATGGTGTTAGCCAGGGCAGAGAGGGCTGCACACTATACCCTCCCCAGGAAGGGTTCAGGGGTGTGCTCTCTGCCAGATTGGTGAAAATTGTGCTGAGACATGACCTCTCCCGCATTGCCTCTGGGAAGGGCTGTCTTTGTATCACATGCAACACAAGGTCATGCCTAAAATGTGCAGCTGGGTCAGGATCTATGGAGCAAGAGCCCAGTGAAACCTTGGTACTGATACAGGGGGAATTTGATTCTAGCTGATTTACCTTCCAAGCATGCTTTGTGCCTCTTTTTTTTTTTTTTTTTTTTTTTTTTTTTTTTTTTTTTTTTTTTTTTTTTTTTTTTTTTTTTTTTTTTTTTTAATCAACTGGTGTGCCACGTACACAGCAGACTAACGATTGATGCCTGATAGCAGACGTTCCTGGGAATACAAATCCCCATGCTGCCATGTTATGCATTCATAAGGCAATTATCAAAATGGAGGTGATCTTGCTGAGCATATAATTTGGATGCTGAATAATCCTACTCAAATGCAGTATCAGTGCAGAGCGAAGGAGGTGTTTTTGCATGCTGGAATATGTATATGTAAAAGCAGAGAATACAACCTGGCTGATCCTGCTTAGGTGGTGATAACATGCAGTCACTTGCAGGAGCAGAGTGCAAAGCGCCGAGGGGAAAGCTTGCTAATACACTATTTCCTGTGCACCCACAGTTGGAGTCTAGATGTTTTAGTGCAGTTGCCTCAGCCGTTCTTCTTGCAGCTGCCTATGTTACCAAAATGTTTAGCAATTTATCTGACGCTTTATATTCTTATGAATTATTGACTCTGGTATACAGTTCCATCAGTCATACCAGATGGTTGCTCTTCCTTTTCCTTTTAGGCTCAACATGGTTCTAGTTCAGGCCTTTCCATGTGTCTATGAAATTCAGAGCAACTTTGGCTGTCATTAGTCTCTTGCCTCCAGTCACACCAACTTCCCTTCCCTTTCCTTCACCCTGAATGCCTGCAGTGTCATCTTCTCCTGGAGGTGCTTGCCACAAGGGACTGGAACTGCAGCCCATACACACTTAATTCTCCAACTAAAAATACGGAGATGTCATTCCAGTCACTTCTACCCCGAGGCCAGACAGACTTGTGGGGATTTTATCATGTAATGAAATGCTTCCAGTGGCACAGTCTAAATGAAGTGTAATATTTTATGCATCTTGTGGAAATAAATTCAAAACTTAAATGTAATTAAAATTACTTATAAAGGAGGACAGGCCATGCTGAATTAAAAATATGAAAAATTTCTTTTTAAGCACTCGCTTTGCTGAAGAATGTTGGTTTGGGATCTGATTCAATCAGGTAAAGCGAGACTTTGAGAGATAACTGTTGTCTAAAAAATACCGGCTTCCGGTGCTGTAGACTACTCACAACCTGAGCAGACGAGACCTTTCACTGCAGAACAGGTCTTGGTATCATTGCTTAAAAGTCGGACAAGCAGAGGAAGCTTTGCTCAAATAAAAACCTCTGTCTTGGGCCCAGGAGATCTGGGACTGAACATGACCGGGAGGGTCACAGATTGGTCCTTTTTTCCCCTTAGGATCAAGGCGAAGTGAGCTGTGGCAGTTCCTGATTTTTTGCTTGCTGTATGGGTCTGTGTATAGTGTGGGATCACAAGGTGAACCTTTTCTGGCATCATATTTGTTCGCAAAACTTCTTGAACTTGGAGAGTTTCTTCTGTCACCATCCTAAAGCTTAATATCTAAACCTAGAAATAAGCAGAATCACAACATTTTCCCCCCTGGTGATGCTAATAACTAGCTGTGCAGGGTGGCTTTCTGATTTTTGTTAAACCAAGAGAGCCTGTCACAGCTGGTGGACTTCCCCAGCCCACCTGGGCATGAGCAGGGTCCGTGAGCGCTGGCGGGGCAGGAGAGCCAGTTCCATGGCTGCGCTTTCTGCTGTGGCGCACGTTCAGCCGGAGCCCGCTAACGGTGCAGCCAATTAGTTGTTGTTCCAAACTCCTGCGACAAAATATTCTTTATTTTAATAACAATTGTTAGTTGACAAGCCACTAAAAAAGAAAAGCAGATGCAGCCATTATGGAGCTGCTTAGGTTTGCCTGGCTGTACCTGCTGGCTTCAGTCATGAATGAAATTGTAGCTGGTTCAGGGAGTACAACAGACCCTAAATATGGTGATCAGGCAAAAGAGATTCACCCGACTGACTTCATATAGAGGAGCTCGCACAAGGCGCTGCTCCCGGCGGCTCAGTGTGAGACAGTGCGCTGACAGATCTTGGAATTCAAAATAAATGCAAGTCAGCCTCCGAGGCGGCGACACCAGGGAAGCCTGCCCCCCTCTCTCTCTTCCTCTCTCTTCTCTGCTGTGAGCATTGGGTCCTGATAAACTTCCAAGTTAAAATATAATACATAGGATAGATTTGTGGAAGCCTTTTTGTCCTTTTGAAAAATATTCTTCTGGGAGCTTAATTAAAAATCTTTCCTCTACCTGCAGTGGTGGGAATGTGTTTTCTGGTAATAAAAGTATCGATAGTTATCCTTCTTTACCCTGTTCAGGAACTGTCCCTTATTGCCAAGGGGAGAATACATAAGAAACGAACAAAGGCTCAACTCTGTTTCTGTGAAAAATATTATTTGGAAATGTCTAAGCCATGGTTAATAAGAAAGCAATGTCTTATCTCAAAGCCTGTGATTGTATTCTTCCTTTTTTCTTAACATGCTTGTTATCAGATAGACTGTAGTGGTGGGTCAAATAAGGAATGTTTGCATCTATTATCAGGAACAATTGTTGAATGTTTTCAGTACGCCGTTGCCTGTAGAATAAGAGAGACCAGGAAAGAACGGAAAAAGCAGGGCTTTACTTAGGAGAGAAATGTCTGTTTAGTATGAGCCATACTTGCTTTTCCATTTTGGCACTCCCTTTGCCCAAAGTTCCCTTGTTTTTAGCATGTAGCCCAACACCTGGTCTCGTGTGAACAGTAGGGTCCTTCTTTTCCTTTTGCCTAGGAGAAAAATGATGGTAGTATTGTGTTTTGTCTAACTTTCATCCTTTACATCAGATTCAGAAGTCTCACTACCTCGTCAGCTTCTGCTGCCTGTTTCTGATTCTGTTCCCTTATGTGCTAATTATCAGTAAGTGACTGTTAGGTATGGAAATACTACATCAAAGGCAGAACCAATGTATGTAAATAGAAAGAAGCACATCTCATGATCCTTAGTTGTTCTTCTTTCTCCTTTTCTTGCTATTTCCCACTGCGCCATATATCTTGTAGGGTCCAGTTAAGCCGTTATTTCAAGACTTTCCATTAAAATTGGGGAAATAAGCAGTGGCAGAAGAACTGCTCACCTGAGAAACAGTTTCAGAGCATAACGCTGTATTTCTAAGTTAAATCTCCTCAGGGACCCATTGGCTTTTATTTTCTTAATTTTGTCAAGTATAATAGTTGTTAGTGATGTTAAGGAGATGAAGTGAGGGGATAGCCTTCGCAAGCCAACCTGAGTGCTGAGCTTTTGGTGTGTGACAGCAGGACAGGGAGGTGATGTGCTGGAACTGCTGTGAGGTGTGCACCAAGGTCTATCTGCAAGGACCACCAGCGCACAAGCCTGCGCCTTGCTGCCAACGCTCGCTCAGTTTAGAGTCTTGGAGAGCTGTGCCAAATCTTTGCAATGGGAAAGAATCTTCTATATTATTTTTCCTCTGGATGTCAATACTAAGAAGATATGACTTTCATTAAAAGAAAAAGAAATTAAAAAGCCCCCCCACAGATGTAACAGTCATGGCTGTACACTGTATGTGTAACTTTGGAAAAATTGTGTCATATAAAGAGATCAATTCTGGATGACTGTAAAAATATTCCAAAATATTAGGAATAGGAGAAAGCAATCTGTTATAACTGTATTAGGAAACTTTATTAGGGAATTACCAGGATTTTTTCAATAAATAACTGATCCTAACTGTAGTTCTGTGGATGAGGTTGCTGAGTAGAAGCTTTTTATGCATTTTTCCAGTGATAATCTGGGATGCAGTCATGTTAGTTGACTCGTCCAAAACACAGACAGTTTCAAAATGAGATTAAGAAAGCAGGAATTCCTGGCTCTTGGCCCTGTGTTCAGACCATTTACTCTAACAGAGAAAAGGAAACCACAACATGCTCGGCGTTTGAAGTACACTCCATTAAGGAGAACATGAGACTTTTAAATTAGGCCTTGTTTCAGCAAGGTGCTCTCAGCACATGCTTAATGTTGTGTGATTTGTATAACTACTTTGTGTGTTTTCCGTAGGGTTACTCATGCTTAATATTGTTTGTTTGCTGAATCGGGGCCTAAATCAGATCATCTTTTAAAACTTCCTAATTAATTACGGCTCTCATATTATTTTGTGCTCAGAGCAGTTTCCAAAACTGCTATTTTGGAGCCTGTGGGTACAGTTATCTTAAAATAACCAAGATAAATGTTAGATTTGGAATGCTAGTCTAATACAAATTGCATGTTAACCAGAAATACTGTTTGGATAAGCACTACTCAATGCAAATAATGTTAAAGTACTGAACCAGCCCTTGCATACAATTTAGGAGGTGTTAAAGATCAGGAAGAAGAGGGAGTAAACAAGAAAGCTATTGACATCTTGAAAAATAAACCACTTACTCCCGTCAGATTTGTCACATAAACTTTTGTAGCAACTAGGGACCAGTATTTTTTCTCCAGCTGTTGCAATTTGGCATTAACTTTAACTTAATTTGTCAGTTAAAGTAGAGATGTAAGATTTTGGAGGAAGAGTGGTAATGTGTTTATAATGCCTGTCAGAAAAATCTGTGTTCCGTTATTGCCCTTACTATAAATGTCTTGTTGGACAGCGGGCCAATCTCTTAAACTTTGTGCATCTCAGCTCTGTTTTCTGCTTCACATTTCATTTATCCTTTTGTTGCATTATTCAGACTTCAGGCTTTCCAGAAGGGAGTCCAATGTGTGTATACAATTTTAGCACAAAGAACCCTACATCTGATTTGTATGCGTGGGTGTTTCTGAAATACAAACGATAACACGCAATTTACAATATTCAGACCATAAAATAACATAAGCCACAATGTTCTGTCATTCCCACTTGTTTGGAAAAAAATATTTGCTTTCAAAATGACATGTCTGGCCTCATTTCTTTTATGTTAATGTCCTTCTACAAGAAGCGATACTGTTTCCCAAAGATGTGCTGAAATTCTCCCAGTTCCTCCCTCTTGCTGCTAAGACGACCTGCACTCTCGGCGCTCCGGGCTGCAGTCCCCAGCTCAGTGCTTGGTTATTAACTACCTCTGAGCCTGATTCAGAATCCAGTCCAAACTGTGTGCTTTGTTTTACAGTATTTGGTGTGGTTGTTATGCATTTTGTCTCTTTCAAAATACTGGAGGCTTTAAAAACATTCAGTGTCACTACTGTTTAAGGTGAGTATTATGTGGTCGAAGTAACTGCTGTCATGTGTGGAGCTGGAAAATGAGTTGTTTTTTCTGTTGTGTATGCAATGAACAACATCTTCATGTTTATAAGAGCTCTACCTTGATGGTAGATGTTTGTTCATAGGGCTCATGGTGGTCTACAGCGGCAAAAGCTTCCACAGCATGAAACTTGGCTTTTCCACATTCCTGATTCCTTATATCTTAAAATAAGCCTTTTTGGATGGAAAATACATGCTTAGATCTTGGGATATGGAAATACCAGAGGCAGTGAGCAAAATTCTTCAGTCTCAGCAAAACCTACAGCTKTAAGAACCAATGGCATTGAATTTCTGTAGACTGTCTCCCTGTCCCTGTGTAGCAGGATTGCATCGGTGTAGCTGTTTGGTCTTACCTTGAAATGAATAGAAAAATATGGCCCTTTGATTTATAAGATTACCCGTCTCCATTTTCTCTGTCAGATTGGTTGTTTGAAGGATACCTAGCCTATGGAGCTAAAGAATCTCAAACACTTTAGATCCACCACAGAGTAATTTCAGATGAAAAGGTTAAAGAATTAACGCCCTTCTTATTGTTTTAATATTTTTGTTATAGTAGTAAAATTAGGTTTGTTTGCTTGCCGTTGGTGCTGGCCTAATACTGTTGTACATTAACTCTGAGAACATGAGGATGTATTTAAGAGTTCATCTTTATCACATAGGGTTTCAATTTCAACGTGATATAGCTTCCAAACCAATTAGGAAGTATGGAAAATTTTACTCACTGGATAGAATTTGTCTATTAATTTGAACTGCAGAAGAAGTCTGTCTAGATCATTTTAATCTCCATGTTACCAGTAATTTTTTTTATGATGCAATTAGATGATATTTTATGGTCTGCCAAAGCGTTTGCATTTTTGATGCAGTGACACGGCCTCACTAAGGTTAAGTGAAAGGAACCTGAGGGAAATAAATATAAAAATTCACTTAAGGCAGAGAGAAAAATGTTCACAGTGGAAGTGAAATAACTGCTACCCATCACTGGTAGTCAGAAACTGTAAKAGATGGGCATGAGTTTTTTCTTTTTTGTCTAGAAAAATAGTCATGAGAAATAGTCATGGAACTGACCCAAACTTCAGGTAATTTCTTTATGGCAAGAAGTATTGAAATCCACTGTGAATTTTGTACTGCTTTTCAAGTTGTTGAATTAAGCATTTCTAAGGTATAGAGAAGAAATTTTCAAATATCCTTGCTGTCGGCCTGCTTCAACCTCTCTGTTAACTCAAAGTTTTACCAATGATTTCTGTAAGGAAGCTTGACCCACAAAGAACACCGAATGCTTCCTTTTCATCTTATGTAATCCAGCCTATACATGAGTCCACTGCCATTGGGTCATGAATTCATCCCTGGGAATACACAAAAAATGGGACACTTTGTGTAATGCATAAGGCTCCACATCAGTAGAACTCTTGAACATCCATTTAAGCACAGGATCTCTATTTCTCAGCAAAGAGATAAGCGAGCCCATTTTCAGGGGTTGTCGTGTTGGGGCTGTAGTTGCTTGGCCAGTTGGATGCAGCTAAACTAATGCAGAACCCAGAAGTGTGGTTTACAGATAGAACTGGAAAAATTAAACTCTGCTTTTGTGCCTGTATATTAATCCAAGACATGCAAATACCTGATTTGTAAGTTCATTCAGATACACAGACATCTAAATGATCTCGCCAGAAAAAGTTGCAGGTGTAAAAAGGTACCTGGCAATATTCCATGAAAATACAGGAGTAAAGCAGATGTCTGTCTAATACAGCTTGAAAACTGTAGGTGTTCAAGCTTTGCCTGAAAGTCCATTGACCTTAATAGAAGGATTCTCATTGGATTACCTAGGACTTGCATTGGAGTACTAGCATGCACCAGTATCTTAGAAGCATAAAATATGAATAATTGCCAAAGCAGCATAAGAAGACACAGCAAACAGTCTAAAAAACTCATTAACAAATTAAGGGGATCCACTTCTGTTCATAGTTTTTTGTTTTTTTTTCTTTTCTGTTTTAGTGATGAGAGTTTGGAGATGGTTGTGTGAAGTGTAATTAAAGGTGTTTTCAATTTAATGTTTCAAAATTTGGGGTCTCCATGATAGATTATCAGTCAGCCTGGATTTTATTACATGCTGTATGCAGCTGAACAGCATTTGAAGTGTACTAATTTAAATCCTCTGGAATGTAACAATGCAATATCAATTTGATATATATCCTATTTGATTTGAAGATTGAGAGCAACATTCGCCCCTGTGGTCTTTTGCTTAGATTCCTGCGGCCAACTCCTGGTATGTTCTACCCATGAAGTCACCATTTAAATCAGTAAAGTTTCATGGGCAGAACAAGCGCAGGATATGCGGCGCTACTCCCCAAGGGTCTCCTGGGTTTGGGCAGAATGGTGTTTCATTTTGTTATTTGAGTAGAGACATTATCAGTGGGGAAAAAATCCTGTTCTGAGTTAAACTTGTGTAAACTCATTGATATCACTAGGGCTGAGGGGGATTTAACTGCAGGGGGGATTTAACTGCAGGCAGAACTTAGCAAAAATGGAAAAATTGTATGGAAAGCAATAAGTTTTGAGCTTAGGAATAACTGATTGGTCCTTGTGAGAACTAGATGGGCTTTTTTTATTCATCAACCCCCTTTCTCCCCTTTTAAGGCTTGGTAATGACTCCCCCCC
>NW_020450838.1:209932-597265 GCF_003343035.1 Apteryx rowi | reverse complement strand
AAAAAAAAAAAAAAAGTCAAAGCATGTTATAAAGGTTCTTTGTACTGGAGAGTGGTAGAACTAGTGCCATCATGTTCTTTACAAGGCAGCCTGCTTGCTGGCGCGGAGCATGGCATCTTTTTAAAAGCTGAAGCCTAACACAGAGCCTGTTTGTAATTTTGTAGCTTTACCTGAGTGCCTGAATGGACTCAGCTCTCAAACAGGTTTTGAATAGTACTYGCTCCTGAACTCTGTGTAGCGGGAATGCTCACTGATAGACGTATATTCAGATACCAGCACAATTGCACAGGTGTAATTAAAGCAAAAAAATCTACCCATAATGTAAGAACTGGCTTGAACAAGCAGTTCTTTGATCAGGTATTTACAGATCCTTCTTTTGCATTTTTGCGTCCTGCAGAGTATCAGCGGTGAGATGCAAAGGCTGCCTGCAGTTAGAATTGCTTGAACACCCGTGGGACCAATATGATAAATGTTGACTAACGTGACTAAATGGACCAGACAGTGAAGGGGGTCTCAGTATTTCTCTGAGAGGGTACATAATCGTTTGTATTTTATTTTACTTTATGGGAAGCCACCAGTTCCTGAGGAAGTATCATTACTGGAATGGCTTTTATTGTCTTGAGCTGTTTATATCAATATAGTGGGATTTTCACTATTTCCATGAATGGAGAGGTATTCAAAACCTGCAGATCTTTGCAAGCAGGGTTTCATGCTCCCTGGTAGTGTGCATAGGAGTGCTCGAAGTAGCAAGTTCAACAGGCTTAGTGTGAAACTTTGCATGATTTACATGAAATAAGATACAGGAGTGCTTGAGCAAACTCTGAACATTGAATAACACACCAGTCTATGGAAAATGCAGCCAAACAGCCTAGGGGTGCGTTAGTGGAATGAAGGAGGGTTTCAGTGAGTGAAGGAGTCGGGAAGTTTTAATCACTTCTAAATATGGGTGGCACTGTCATCACCAGTCAGAGCGGACCATAAAAGCCCATTCCTGCAGCCTTCAGTCAGCCAAGGCTTTCCTTGTCTGAAATAATTGTATAATCCCACCTAAAACGTCCCACCAGCGCTAATGTCTGGCAGATCATTTCACAAAGCAGCTTTTGGCTATAACTGTGTAAGTAACTTTGGGAGGAAAAGCTCCTAATAGATAAACATTATTATTAGCTGTGGGTTAAGAGCTTATATCTTGTGCTGCGTGTCCACGGACTAGACTGAATGTATTTACATTTCAGCACAGAGGCAAATTATATTGGGATAGTTTGTTAAGCATTTATAGATAGGCTAACAGTTCCCATGCCGTAAAGAGCCACATAAAAAGGCTGTCTCTTGACATGGCCCACACAGTTGTGTTTGAGGAACCTGAAAATATTTTGTATGTACAGACTTGGTAATGTTTTGTCTAATTGTCACAAAATACTAATGATATATTCAAGTTGCTGTTGTTTTCCAAAATGCAGTAATAACTAATAAGGAATCAAATCTCCCAAGAATCGTACAGAATGATCTAATACGTGTAAATATGTGAACTGTATAAATGGCCCTTCATATGGTTTGAAGGAAAGTCTGCAAAAAGAAATTGTGTGTTAGCTTGCTTGCCTTGTTCAGGAAGCGTCCTGCCCGGCATCTGTGCGCTCGGGGCGCCGTGGGGGCTGTTGCCAGTGCCCGAGGCATCCTCGACTAGGGAGATAAGTACTAATCTTTCCATCTTTCGGAAGGTTAAGCCGAGGCAGAGAACTTGCCAGCTGCCTGCTTGAGCGTCCGTGAGCTACAGGCTGGCTGAGCCTGGCYGAGCGGGTGAATTTTGTTAAATGGCAGTTTAGTGCTCATGAGATCCCTGAAGGCTGAAGTCATCTATCTAYGCACAGCGTGGTCCCCCGCGTGCCGGTGCGGTGTCTGGCCCAGCAGGGGCCTCTCGACCCCAGGAGAAAGCCCCCGAGGCCGCCGGCGGGAGGACTTGTGAGCCCTGGGAATGCTGGTGACTTTTGCCAGCAGGCACTGGCCTGTGGCAGCTCATGCTTCCCGTGTCCCTCAGTGGGTCCCGTGGTGGGCTCCGAGGGCACTCGCTGGTGGCTCTGTGGCAGCCGGTGCCTCACGCGGCCAGGAACTGCTGCTGGTCTCCAGCCGCCAAAGCGCATGCAGGGCAGCTGGGGAAATGCTCACGTTTCCCCTGTAAGCAACAGCCAGCGTGGCTGCGCCTCCGTGAAGGGCACGGGATGTGTCTCTCCCAGACGTGAGCAGAAGGGAAGGTGACTTGGAAACGTCTGGAAAAGGCTGGCACAACACAACAACCTTCAAGTGACAAAGGGCTTTAACTCCCAAGAGACCTGAGCTGTACCTGAGCTAGTGACCTAGAAGTGAAAGGCTGCTCCCTGTGCCCCAAATTATCCTGCTCCTCCTGAGGAATTGCTATAAYGTATGTCAGTACTTGCCGTGGCTGCAGACCATTGCTAAGGTAGGGATGGGCTGGAAGTACAGTTAATTTTTTTTTTTCTTCCTGCAGCCCGTATCCTGCTTCCCAGTGAGTCTCACGCCACCAAAACTGAGAAGGAAGATGTTTACATTTGGGCCAGATTACTAAACTGCCGCTGGTGTTGTCAGGAGTGATGATTTAGCCTTTATTTATACCCGCCAGTTAGGAAGTGATGGACAGGGATGCTTCTGGCAATCCCCACCCGCTATTATTTAAAGGAGCCAGTCACAATTTCATGCAATCGTGGCTTCTTGTTGTTGTCTGAGAAAGCAATTAGAAGTTTAATTAAAATCAGCGCTCTCTTTATTGGCTACAACTGTAAATATCCTAAAATGATCAGACATGTGTCTGCAGCCTTTGGAATTGTGAATAGTGAACACTTGCCAAATGCTGAAATGAAGGAAAGTGTTGGCATGCATTAAAAACCCATAAAAATGCTAAATTAAATCTCTTAGATTGGATAATAATCTCCATATTTTTAAACTATTTTAAGTATATCTGTCTCAAAATAAAGCAAGGAGGAGGCAAAGGGAGCAACATATACTTTAGAGCAGCATTACTCATCAGACTTTTAACTTTAATGATCACAAGCCTTTTAAAAGACCCTCTTTGCAATACTCTAATGTAGACCATATTTTCAGCTGGTTATTTAGCACAAATAGAGGCGGTTGCTGCAAGACCAAATGAAGCCTCTAAAGAGTGAATTTTTGAGAGGCATTGAGATTCCAGTGCGATGGCTGGAGATGATGCTGGTCACTTCTCACATAATTCTCTTATCTTCCCCATTACAGAGGATTCCTGATTTAAAGCTTATTTGATTACAAAATTAAGTGATTATTTTACTGTAATAGACTTTTCTTGAATTTCTTCCTTGAAGAAGTTTTGACATATAACGTACTCAAAGAATCTCGTTCAGGAGAAACACTGGTTTGAGGAGGAAACTCTGCCAGCATGGCCTGGATCTAAGTGACTGCAGATGTATAAATTTAAACTAATGTGTGTATACATGGGAAATCTTCCCCGATTTTGCCCATAAAATGCTCACTAGCTAACATTTCCTTGGCTCTATAGCTTCATTTCTTCAGGAAAGCTCTGTGTTCTTTAGGTGCCAGATTGTGAGCAAAATGAAGGAAGGAATTAAAGGGAATGTAGGTTTTTGGGTTTTTTTTTTAAATTAATTAATTTATTTTAAAAGTATCCCATCTGTTATACATCCATGAGTCTGACAGTCTCACCAGGCCCGCACGAGAGGAGTGTCCTTCACTTTCAAAGAGCATCTCAGTGTTACACAACGGATCTTGCCCAGGGTGTCAAAAGCCCTTATGGTCCACGTCATGGAATTGAAAGCTGTGGGATGCTGAAGTGTTTGTGTTGTTTTGTTGTGTTTTTTTTGCATGCAAAAAGGAAACCTCAGAAATGTGCATAATTACCAAAATTAAACAATCAGTGTGTGGTAAAAATAACATTAGATCTTCGTGGAGTTGTAGCCACAGAGCCGTGTTCTTGCTGGTAGCAGCCACATGCACAGCCGCTTAACCGGATTCTGTCTGCCAAGAACTTGACTRTTCTGTAGGAATATATGTACATAGAGACTGTTGCTGTGGCCACAGAGCTGTTAGTAAAAAGACACAGAAATCATGCTTTCCGTTTCCCTGTCCCACCCTAAAATCCCCCTTGCAGTACCCATTGCAGGGAGTTATTTGGTGCGAGAAGTCAGAGGCAGAGAGAAGAAACTTCAGTTTGCGTTTTCCTTTCTGTACGTGGGGTGCTCTGATGCTAACAGTTGATTCCAGCATGACAGTGTTATTTTCTCTATGTTAGAAGGTAGTATTTTATAAGATATAAAATATCTTTATAATTTTTTTTTCTGTCTGATAGCACAGAAGTCCTGATTTCCTTCTGTTGTAGAGGCAGATGTTTTTAAATATTGCCACATTCTTCTGTCCTGGTTTTGTTAATCATTCTCATCAAAATTCCTAAACGGGCCTAAAAAGACATCTTTCAGAAACAAGAATAAGGAGCAGAAATTCCTTTGGTCGGTGTTGCATAAGAGGAACAAAACCCGTTGATCTGAAATTTGGGAAATGTGGAGGCAAATGTTTCGAAACACAGGAGTATAATGTATGTGGCTGTCATGTCTTTAAGACATCTAAAGAAAAACTGAACTTTAAAGGAATTCAAAATCTAAATCTTATTTTGGCAATTTGGACTCTTCACTGGTAAAGTCTTCCCAGAAGAGTGTTTCAGGTGGGCTTCAGGCAGTAAGTCTGGTTAAGAAGAAACCAGGTAAGCATCAATTGTATCTTGGTAACAGGGTAATAATAGTAATAACAGAATATGGTGTTCAATAATGGAAAACTTTAAAAATGTCTAAGTTTGTGTTCTCTGCTCATAGTTGTAAACATATCTAAATTGAACCTCTGGTTTTCATATTCATATCAGTAAAAAAGATATAACCTGAGCCAAAGCTCTGTTTAGCTCTGCAAGGTTTCACATTTGCAGTGTATGATAGGGATCACTTAATAAGCGTAGTTAGCTGGAAGCCTTGTACAGTATTGTGAACCTCAGGCTTTCAGAAAGTGTGAGTCAGGGTCACTAACACTGGAAGACACCATTAAAAGTAGTGAGATTTATAAAACAGTATATATTTGTTTGCTCTTTGTGTTCCATATTTTAAGCCTTGAGAATCTGTCCTTTTAAAGTTTACATTCATAGTCGGGCTTCAGGAAGAATAACAAGTATTGAGAGGCTTGTGATAAAATCAGGAGCAATACAATGCCTGTTTTATAGTCTGTTAAGTACAGTATGAACAGTTGTACAGGATTGAATTTTTACATCATTTTCTCTTATGTGTAGTATATGGACTTCCAGATGAGACAAACTGTACGTGTTGATATTCATCTGGCACAACACACTGGTCAAAATAATTTATTCGCGTGCACCGATATTTCACAGATTTTACTGAGATAAAATTTTGGAATTTGGAAACAAATTCTTTACTGGCTTATTTGAGCACATTCAAATGGACGCTCTGGGAACTTGCAGAGCTCTAAGTGTTTTCCATTTCTTGCAAGATCTCCAATACCAAATTAGAGCAAAATGCCTCRTTAAAGACCACACAACTGCCACAATTGTATCTTGCCAACCTGCAGTTATAAATAGTTCCCACTGCTTTGCCCCACTGACCTCCAGTGAGGGCAAATGAGTGTTATTTGGCACTGTTATAAGTTGTCATGCATTATTTTTTGTTGTAAACTGAAATTTTTATTCTTTCTGCTGTTTCTTTGTTTTTTGGGGGGAATAATGAGTTTGTAATATTTGCCTATAAATTATAAAAACARGAGATAGAAAAATTTAAAATGGAAGAGGGAATGTGTTGGCAGAAAAATCCACTTGAAGCCACTGAGGAATTCCTACTGTCACTTGAAATGACTGTTGTGTGGGAGGATAATACAAAGGCCTGGATTTTTAAATGTGATTAAGATAAACAGTGTTTCTTATCCTTTAGTTCGTTACAATCTAATCCAAGCAGCTCAGTGCAAAAGTGCATTTTTGGCCTTAATTGATATTTTACTAATGTCAGTGCACAGTCTGGAACGATCACATTTTGCTTTGACAGCRTAAAGCGTTGTGCAAGTTTTCATCTGTACCACTGAACTATAAACATTGCCTTAACCAGCCCAGCAGAGCTTGAACGTTTGAACTGGGAACTCGGTTGCTGTGAGGGCAGAGCTGGAGCTATTTTTCTTGCTAAGAGCAGAATTGTCGATGGTGGTTTGGGGGGATATCAGCAGGGGCTGGTTTCAAAAGTTTTAGATTATACAGGTCAKATCCGATAAGCTTCCTGGCCCTGAAGTCTTCTCGGTGCAGAAGTCTTGTGTGTGAAAGCCGGGTAGGATTGGACGCTGCCTGTTTGAAGTGCAGTTACAGTATTATCTGTGAAGAAAGACATGCTTTAAGTATTAGTGGATGCTAAAGCTCCTGAATGATGTCTGCAGCAGTGCATCTTCTTTGAATATTTGCTTTAGGAGTGTTAAGTCCATCTTGTTTCTTTATAAGTCTGAGGCTGAAGTTTTTATTGGACTCCATACCTGTGAGCAGTGCCTCCAAGACCAGTGGTTTGTTCTTCCTGGTGCTGGAGCACGCTCGCCACAGGCTGAGCAGGATTTTTGCAAGGACTGTGCTTCTCTCTTCCCATCCCTGTGCTAAAAGAGGGAAAGAAAAAGAAGCATCTTAAAGAAAAAAAGGAATCCCGCTGCTGCTTATCCATGGGGCAAAAAAATGCTCCGTCTATCCACTCCTCGCTGTCCCAGTGGGTGTGGGAAATAGTCTCCAGCTAAGCAGTAGCACTCCTGCCACTGAAGGTGGGCTGGGGAAGCTGTCATCGATGCTGAAAGCCGTCTTTGCAGGGAGCTGGCTGCAAGCTTGTTCTGGATTTAGGTACTCTTTAAAGCTCTGGGCAGCAGACTGTTGCACCCAGATTGCTACCCCCAATGCAAGCAAAGCATTGAAACAGCTGAGTTATGTCTCGGTTGCAATGTACTGCCAYGTAGCAGAGGAACTGGTCTGGTCCTGTCCTTTGGGACCAGGGTAAGAACTGCAGAAGAACTTGGAACTTATGCATGAGGAAGTGGATTAGAAAAAAATATATTGTAATAAGTGGAGTGTGGTTTTAACTATTCTGTGTTTGGTAAAGGAAAGAAAATGAGGCTGCCCTGAGCCAGAGGAGTTATTGGGCTGGTGGTGGTAAGACTCGGGGTTCACCCAACAACATGCCAGGAAGGGACATAGCTTTTATTGTATGGCATTTACCTTCAGCTGGACTGGGAATTTACTTACCTGTGTAGAGCTGGGCTGATGGTAACAGTGTTTGGATATCGGATACCTTCAGTGCTCTGCTGGCACGCTCCAGAAAGTACCCTGTGCCTGTACAAGGAAAAAACCTATGTGTATATGACTTTGGATATGTAGTATTATAGAGTATGTTATATGTCTCTATAATGTATTCTATAATATCTGTGCATATTACTGTCCATTGCTGGGTAAAATAAAAAAAATGGAAGGAGCCTAGAGCTAGTACTTTAGCTGTAGATGACTAAAATGGATTAGATAAGCCCCACACATGCAATCCAATGAGTCCTACCCATTTTGTCACTTAAAGCCTCATCCTGGTAATAGGACTTGAGGGCTATTCCTCAGTCCGAATGGTGAGGGACTGTACTTCTGAAGCAGCATCAAATGCTGGCTTTCCTTTAACTTCTACAATGTAGTCATTTCCCAAATTAAAAATCTGCATTCATCATGCAGAAGCTAAAAATACAAATCTGGAAGTATGAGAAACGGCAGTGAGAGATGAGCACTGCTTTGTGCTAAGGATTTATGGCGCTGTCTGGTGTCATGAGAGACTTGCTGGCCTCAAGTTTTATCGTCTGTGGCATCAAAGTACTCTTGATGATGGAAAGAACCATTTCAAAAATGCTCTTCTCATTGCTAAAGAATTTCTGTCAATGATTCTGGGCTTATCTATAACAATACTGACATAAATAATATGACAAATTATGGAGAGATTTGTAAGCTTTCCGCAGAGCTTTCCTTCACTTTAGCTCAGCTCTTCTGTTTCAGTACTTTGGCACCTCCGCTTCCACCCCGTCCCCGAACCGGGAAGCACAGAGGAACGTGCTAATGAAATCCACAGAAGGGAAAAACTAAAGCTCTTCCAACAACAATTATGGTTTGATTTTAGAGTTGACTGGGGAAAAACTAAAGAAACAAAAGCAGATTACAACATGAAGAAAACAAGAGGGGAAGGTTAACTATTTTCTGTTTGCTTTTGAATTTTAAAATTTAAGGATTACCAAAATTTCATAATGCTATAAAACTCTATCACTTTATCTTATTCAACCCGTCTTATTCATTTGTAGTAGGAACAGTTTTGTCTTGTATTCTCTTACTTCAAACTACTTAGTTTTTGTTTTGGTGTACTTAGTGCTTGGGGAGGTGCCTAACAATGTTGGTGACAGCCAAGCACCATAAGCAAACATCRCAAGGTCACCATGCCAGCATTCAGTGAAGGCCAGACTCTGAGCAGTTTAGGACATTTATGATTTCCACTGAAGTCACTTAAAGTTCTAACGTCCAGTACCTTCTGCCTGTGTTTTTTTTCTTTAAATGTGTTTGCAGTGTATCTGCTTTTTCTTTGTCCTTTTAAAACTTCTCAATGCTTCTCTTTGTTTTTAAAAGCATGAGATCATTGTTTTTGATGCCTAAGAGTTTCAAAAGAAAAAAAAAAAGCCTAATTTACTTTATGTAGTCTGTTTAAAGAAATGAGCAATGACATTCTTTTTATTACTGATTAGTCCTTAATCCATATCTCTTTTACAGTCTTTGGTGGCCTAAAATTGTTAATAATCTTTTAAAGTTAGTTTGCCTGCAGGAGAAGAAAACTTGGGATGAGCTAGCTGCTCAGTCATCAGGCCAAACCTACAACATCAAATGAATGAGCTGAGAGCAAGTGCTAGTGAGCAAAAGAGAAACAGATGAAGGCACAACTGGGGTGCAAGGGCATGTAATGGGTTACGCTTCAAAGCTGTTGCCCATATGAGTAAATGGGGAAAAAAGATGTGGAAATGCCTTACCTCTGTGTCTGTGCAAATGCAGATGAAGTTCATCTTGACCCTAAGAGCACTTGCTGACATGACAGACCGTCTCTGTAAGCATCTAAGGCTGGTCTGTGCATGGGAGGGGACAGGGCTGTTGCTCATCCTCTTGCACGCTTTTCTGCCTTTGTGAGTGGAGAGGAGCCAGTTGTGCCTGGCCCTGTCATGGGAAAACTCGGAGCTCTGAGTGCTGACCTAGCTGGGGTTACAAGAAAAGGAACTGCTTAGGTAAGTGTGTTTGCCTGTGTTTGCTTCCACTGAAAGTTCCTGTGTGTGCCTCCTCCTTATGCCTCCTACCAGTGGTGTAAAGTGTGGGGTTGCTCCACGCCTCCTCCCAGTTCATTGCTTCCAATGTGTGAGTGCACCAACTAATTCAAGGTATAAAGGCAGGAATCTCTTTGGACCGTTTCCTCCTTGCTCAGATAGGTATGTAGTAAAACAAATAAAAATTGGTACTACCATGCAAAATATTGAGTTCACCGAGTCTGTGCTGACCTTGCATCACCTGTCAGCTAGCTCCTCAAGAGGAATTTTAGCCCCCTCTGAAACCTGTGAAACACTTCACAAGCTCACACAGTCACAGTAGTCAGATCTTGCCAAGGTTGGCTGGGATCCACACCACCTCRCATGTGTGTAGCTCAGCATGCCAGACTCTTGAGCAGTGTATTTGGAGCTGGCTGAGGATTGTATATTTACCAAACAAACCATGTCTAGGTATATTAACTCATGTCCTCTTCATGCATCATTATCAAGTGAGTGAATTAATCTCTCCTTGGTTCCCATCAAACACATCTGCTCTGGAGTGGGATGCACAGCACAACTGACTCAAACTCAAGGTCTGGGGTCCAGCTATAACTGGTCTCTTCACACAATCTTCCTATCTCTGTCTGATATTCCATATCAGCAAAGAACTTTTTGGCAAGTTTTTCAACCTTTGGACTCTACAGTCTCTTATAACGTTACTCTTAGCCTGGGATTTAATCTCTCAGAATCAAGGCCAGGCTCTGCAGCCTTCATCTCCCCCAAATGATTGTTCAGTGGCTCTTTGGAAGGGGGAGTTCCCGTAAATATCCAAGACATCCTCACCAACAGCAGGAGAGACTCATCTGAAACACGTGCCTGGTAAGGTAGGAAGGATTTCAGTTTGGCTCATTGACATTTTCTGTCTCTATCCAAAGCTTAGAACCAAGAATTTTTGGACCTGTGAATGCTGAAGAAGGCAGGCCCCCCAATGAGATCACAAGTTCTATTTTAAAAATGTTCGATTTCTTCCTTCTGCAAATATAAGACTTCTAAAATACTTAAGAAACAAGCATGCACCTTCCTGGGACCATAACTCATTTTGATGAGACTTTTGGGACAAACTTCGCAACTGATATTCTCATTCTTTCCATTCCATTTATAGGTGAGTGGGAGAGCTATGAAATTTTAACATCAGGACTCTTTTCCAGTCTTTTATATGCATATATCACAAGGAAGCTTCCCAGATGTCTGTCAGAAGTGATCTTAGAATTCCATCCAAACCAGGCAATATATCTATCAATATTCTTTCAAAAACTAGAAGAAACAGGGAAAGGTGAGTTTACAGGACACTTGGATACCGTGGTCTTTATACAGACATGACATACTATTTTAGATCCACTCCTAGGCTTTTTCATGACTGGAAAGCCCTTGGTCTGTTGGCAGTGAGTTGTTAGAGACATCTGAGCTAACGTGGGTACCAAAGCAGCCTAACTGCAGTGGGATGGATTTCCCAGCAGGCCTTTTTTTGCTGCTGCTTCTCAGAAAAATGTAGTTAACACTGAATCCTAGGCTGTCCTAGCTTTAGTGAATTTGGTACCGAGACTGTCTTGTTTGCACTGTAGAAATATTCTGTGACTTTAGGCTGGATACAAGTACATGGAAGAAAAATACAATCCTGATGAAGCACAGCTAGTGTACGTATAAATAACCATTTAGATCTGTTTTGGGTAGTATACCAGTTTTATCATTTTCTATTTGTGGAGTGTATGAGTCATGACTGATCTGATCTAAACTATTAACTACTGTGTTGAAATGCATTTGATTGTAGGACAATTTCAATGCTATAAACTGTAGATCAGAGGGAATTTCAAGTTATTCATTCCTCAGCGTCCAAATGTGTGTCTCTTGCTGGCAACTGCAAAGAAATGAAGACAAAGTTTGCTGCAAAGTTAAAACATGCCTCTGTGACAGTAAAAATTAGTATTAGTTATCAGTTACCAGTTTTTGTTTTTGTTTTACTCACAAAACTTGTTATTACAGATACTGACAAAGAGAAGTAATGGGTGAGCTGTCCATGAGATGTACATCAGTGTGAATATAAYAGAATATGGCCCCCAAATTTTCCCTTAAGTATGATAAGAAATGTGACATTATCCAAGTTAGAAGACACTTCTTGTACTCTCACCAGATGTTTGTAATGTTCCTGAGGTGAAAATAAGTTGAAGCACTCAGAAGGAAAGCAATCTATCAGAGAAACAAGCTTACTTGGTGCATTTCAACTATAACCTGTAATAAAAATGAAGAAGAGTCTTTTCTTGACTCAGGATCAGTTATGGTTAACTTCAACATGTGTGTATGTTCATGAGATAGTGAAAGAAAAGCGTTTTAAGAGGAGGACTCCAGGAGCAGAGTCCTAGGAGCCGTGTTTGATACAGTACAGTAAGCCTTTTGCTTCAGACGTAAGTGGTGGAGGCTGATAAGGGTGGCTTGTTAAGGAGAAAGACTGAAGTTCTTGAAAACATGCAGCAGATGCGTAACTTTTGTTTGTTCTGATGCACTTCCCAAAGTCAGTTTGCTTAGAATGAATTTTATGATAACTTTGCTTCTTGTTTAAGTAAGAAATAGGGATATTTAATTTGTGTAATCGGTGATTAGATAATGCTAAATCAAGGCAACTGTGCTAATGTGTGGGGAATGCTTAATGTCACAACAAGGTGCTCCTGGAGGCTGTAAGTCTACTGTCTATCAGTACAAGAACACTTGTTTTCTTGCAAATGATAAGGGAACAAGGGAGCCTCTACAGAAGCCATTGGTTAGGCATTATTTTCTTTACTAACCCCTTAAACTTCATCTGATCCTTCATAAGAACTTGTGTCTGTTTGTCCTATTGAATTTACTGTAATACTTCAAACTATTCCAGTTATCCATAGGTAGTACAGAGGGGACTGATAAAGCTGATATAAGTGTCTCAGCAGCAAAATTTTCTTATTTTACCATGGCCTGGAGAAGAAATAGATGCTGACACTGAGAGAAACACCCGCTGATATGCTGGATACATTCATGGCAATTAGTCAAGGGGCTGTCAACAGGMATTCTTACATTTCTGTTGTCTGCAGCATCTTGAGAATATCCTTTCCCAAAGTACGATGAACTTTAGGAGGGAAAGAACATTAAAGCAAAATTCCAGATATGAAATATGCCTTCTTCAGTGATATGGTGAAGAGAATATCGGGGCACGTAAGAGGGCCTGCAATACCAGATCAGACCAATAACCCCCTTAGTGCAAATTTCTGTCCTTCATAGGAACAAGTGTTCCTCAGAAGAACTGGCAGATCCCTCTAATGGGCATTTTTGCACTAGCCTTCCCACAGCAATTTTCCTTCTACCATTTACATAGGTTAGTGGTTAGTCTATGTCCTGAAGTGACAGGGCTGATACACCTGTGTATGCTACTGGCATGTACACTGTGATACCATCCCTGAAAATGCTTAATGCTAGATTTTTTTTGTCTCAGTCACGTTCCTTCAGTTGTGAGTTTCACAGATTAATGGTGCTTTGCATAAATACTATTGCCTTTCAACTTTTTTCCTCCTCAGTCTGACACTATGAAAAAAACACCTTTAATTTCTCTATATTTTCTGTTAGTTCATATATATATATATTACCCATCAGGTCTGTTCTTATTTACAATGAAAAATACATTACAATATCTCTATTTTTTTTAGTGCTTTTCTGTGCTTTTAGTTTTTCGGGTTTTTTTTTCTGGATCATCTTTATTTCATCTCTGCTTTTTGAGAAGGGAGGGACTATGAAATCTGTTACAAAATCCATGCTAATATTTTATTTCAGGGTATTACTTTTGTCATATTATCAATCTATTACTGGAACAGTTTCATATCATGTTTAGTTGCCAGTGGTTATCAAGAAACAGAGGTTTCTGTCAGCTTGTATATGTGTACTTCTCTTGCATAATGGTTGCAATCTTCTGCAGTTGAACTTCATTGCAAAACTAGCTATAATTTTATTGGAAACAGGGATTTCACCTAATGTATATGCACACAAAGATTTAATCATGTAGCCTGATAACACGCATTAAATACAGTGACACAAAGTTAAGGTTCATAAGGAAAGTCCTCTAAAGGCATTATAGATTTGGGTTGGCACTAGAACAATTTTAACTTTTAAAACAATGAGCACCAACAGATCAGTTTAACGGAATAACGAACACTTTCTGCACTGCTGGGTGGTATTTTCTTGCCTCCCTGGGATAGCAGGGAAGGGTGCATTGCGCTCCTCTTGTGGATTCACGTGAGGGAGGAAGGTGCCATAACCACAACTCGGAGCTGCCCACCCTTTTCGGCCCCCCGAGCATACATATTTCATGGCGTGGAGCCGTTCCTTCAGGACAGGATCTGGCCGATGCAGCATTAGCACGTCCTGGAGTTGTCCCGGACTGCTTTCAGCTCACCCTGGGAAAGGTGGCCTGGGGGTGGAGGGTAGGCTGCTGTCTCCTGGCTGGCAGTGCACTGCCAGAGCTTTCCAAAAAGGGAGGCTGGAAGCAAGCCGCTGCCAAGGGCGGGGGGGAGGCGAAAAGCCAAACAAACTCATTTTGCAGCCTGCGGCCACCCAACCTTTTTCCCAAAAGCCATGAAGTTTTCTAGGTCAAATGATTTGTCCTGGAAAAACTGCATCTGGCATAGGGATTACAGCCTGGGCTTCCCTGCCCCAGGCGCGCTTGGGGTGTGACAAAAGCAATAGAAAATATCCTCCATGGCTGCACACTTTCAGGGGAGCAGAAGGGGATTTGTCTCTGGGGAGGGGAGTATTTGCTGGAGCAGACAGGAGAGAAGAGAATGGAGGAATTACAGGAGAAGACAGGATTAGCCTGGGGACCTTGTGGTCCCCTTTGAAGTATTTAGAGGTTTGCCACTGTAAAAGCCTTAGCAAAGGGCTGAGGGCTACCCGAGCGCTTGCTGGTTTGCGCAGGTTGTGGTGAGCACTGTGTCAGTAAGCCCCCAGAGCAGAGCAGTCTTCCTTCATTTCTGTCTTCTGAAGAACTTGCTGCTGACTGAAGTGGTATTTGGGCTCGTTCCTCAGCATGCTCTTTTGCAACCTCAATTAAGAAAGTTCAAGCAAAAGCTGCCTACGCAACGCCGTGAAAAAGCCACGGTGGCCTTGAATCTTTCCTCCTGCTTCCGATGTTGCTGGGGAAGCATTCTTTCCCATGCTGATACTGCGTTGCTTCCAGGCTGAGCCATTTTGGGTTGTGGTTAAATATCATATTGTTGAAATTACTGCTGTTGATATTAAATTGGCTGGATGGTGGCTCTTGCTTGGGGTTAGCACAAGAATAAATTCCTTCTCCAGCGATTGCTTTCAGGTTCAGCGCCGCTAACATTGTGCAGCAAATCTGTTCTGAATGTGCTTAACTAAACCTCTTGGCATTAACAGATGTGTTGCTTCCACTGATGTACACAAAACAGATCTTGCAGTATTTCTTTGTTTTGGGAAATCTGGACTCTTGAAATCAAAAGGGTGAACTGAATGTTTAGAATGAATTTATACGTGTTTTAATTCTTGCCCTGTGGAAATATCGTGCTTCTCTGAGATGAGGTACTTTTAGATTTATATCTAATATCGTTGACAAGATGGCTCTTAAACTTTGACGTCTCATCGTGCCACGTATTATTTCAACGCAGAGTATTTTTCACTCGCTTTATATTCATTTAAAACCTGCTAGAGCCAGTAAAGAACCCCTAAAAAGCAGCACTTTTCTGCCAAAGTAAACTTGGAGATACAYGGGGGATGGAGCACAAGAAATAAAACTCTGCTCTTCCACAGTGGCTTGTTACGAGCAGCATTTCCATATTGGTTCTTCTGTCCAGGCTGTTTGGTGCATCTGGATATGGCTGTGGGGTTGTTAAGTACTGGTAGTATTCACAGCACTGTGTGAACTGGGAGAGGCTGGGCAAAGCTGGTGTAGCTGCTCGCGAGCTCAGGGTGAGGGCAAGCGTGGTGGGAGAGCCACTGGCCCCTGCCTCAAGACGGTGGGCGGAGGGGAGGCCCCGACTGGGCGCGAGGGCGATGCGGCCACGGTCCGCCTGGGCTGTTTGTTTTGGGTAGCCTCTTGGCCATCATGTTTGGTGGCTTGCAAACCCAACATCTCTTCCCAAGGGCTCCAAAGTCTCTATTTTTGGTTTCAAATGTACTCAAAGGTTCTCTGAGGATTTGCAGCCTTGCACTTTAAGCAAGTGGCCTTATCCTTTAAATGGAGAAAAGCTGTATCTTGGAGGGTCTTAAAGTAGAAAGCATTTATTTTGATGATAACTTTCTAACTGTTGTTTATACTAGTGATACATAAACTCCCTCTATTGTACACTCTCCTGTAATCTGCAAAATCCAAGTGACACTGGTTATGTTTATTTAATCAAGTTTATATATGGTGCCCCTCTTAAAGCTTACTTCAAGTCTCCATTTTCTTATATGACCTGTTCCAGGGACTAATAAGCGATTGCTTAACCAAGGTGGAGTCAACAGGTACCCTCTACACACACACACACCCCTATTTCAGGGTGTTCGCTAAATAGGAGATTTCTTAATGCCAAAGGCTCTGGTAGAGGAGCTCACTGTGCATTAAAAAGTATCAGATTTTTATAATGCGAAACTGAGTAATTTGCTCCTTTCATTAACCTGTAAAAGTGCAATTGCCAGAGGTCTAACAAAATCAGCAAAGCTGAGACCTCCCTAATAATTACAGTCAGTTTCCAGCTTTAACGTATGAAAATAACCATGATAGTATTACGTGCAAAGCCATTATTAACTGTGTAAGTCTTTGTAATTTTTCTGCCTTCTCCTTAGCAGTCTTGTTGCCTTGGTCATTTGCATAAATCTTTCCTACAATGCCAAGTGTTTAAATTTAAGTTGAATGTAATGAATGTGTAAATAAATGCCTTTTTGTCATAAACAACACTAGGAGTCCTGACAGAATACCTAAAAAAGATCTTTAAGTTATCTGTTGTTACTAGACTACCAAACTCTGTCAAAAATCTTAGCACCATCATCCCTAATGATGGATGTGATATAAATTGCTAGAAAAAAAAGACCTTCTTAAAACCTAAATTTTCAGTTGTTTATATAGTCCTAGTTAGCTATTCACAAAGAGCATAATCGGCTCAGATAAACCTTTGTAAACATGCTGACGTTTACAAATACCTGGGATATGCAAACCATGATGTCTCTATGGGGGTCAGAAGATGTAGAAAAGCCTCTGCAAAATTTATTGATTAGTAAATGAACAAAGCCAGCTTGTTTCTTAGCCCAGTTTCTGAAGGAACTGTGTGATTGTGCTGCTCAAGAGGCACTGTCAGTTCCCTAGAAAATAACGTTTGAACCTGATGGGGGAAGGCCAAGTATGAATTCAGTTATATTAGTATGAGACAGCAGAGAAGCCCTGCTGTGAAGAGCTGTTCCAAAAGCCCTAACTGTACAGAGAGCATTGAATCAAAATGCATCTTGCACCCCAGAGAAGCTCTCCACAGGACACACAAACCTGTTGGAAATGGGGCATTGTTGATTCCAGTGAAGCCGTAAATCTGTTGTTGGTGTGTGTGTGTGTGTGTGTGTTTTTTTTTTTTTTTTCCTTTCTCTCTTTTCTCCTGACTTTGACCCTGACTTGCTTCAACAGCTTGGGCAATTTTTTTACCCTCCTGGATAATCCTTAAAATGAGGAAAAAGCTTTGCTCTCAGTCCTACTCACAGGGATCAAATTATGCTCAGTCTACAGAAATGGCATTTGGCTCTTGGGTCACCAAGACCCTCTCTTTCAATACAAAGATTTTGATATTCGCATTCAGCTGGGCTGTTCCTGGAAACTGTCCTATTCAGCAAAATGAGGAAGACGGTGTTACTGAACTTGGATTCTTCAAACTTAATTTTGCTCTACAGAAAAGCTTGATCTAGCATTACAACGGGGCCCTTTCAGAGCTTGGAAGGGCCAAAAAATGTGCTCTGTTGTAACAACATGTTATTTCTAGCTAAGCACAAATACTAAATGAGCGTTAAGGTTGTGAATGCTTAGGATGAAATCTTCCCATATTGAAATCAGTGGAAGCTTTGCCAATTACTTTGGTAAACCTGAGCTTTTAACATGCTGATACGTTAATGAGAGCAAATCCTCACAAGGAAACTCGAGAAACACTTGTGTTACCTTGGAAGTTCAAACTCAATTTGCACTTTGATAAAAACAAGAGAAGGTTAAAGAGTTTGGAAATCCCCTCTGGAAATCAGCAACCCGTAAGCCTCACCCTGGCTATGCTTTTCAGACGTACTTTGGGCTGTTAACCTAATAGGAACTCATTGATAAGAACATTAAAAAACTATTGATAAATTGATGAGAGTGGTCATGAAAAACAGACAAGCCCAGGAAGACTCCTTCCCAAGCTGCATATCGATCTTCAGATACATTCCTGCCTTCTGAGGTACCTGTTTGAAAAGCCATTTGCTTTCAGATGTATCGGGATGGAGTTTTAACAGCTGGAGTCGAGTGAATAATTACTTCAATTAAAATGCATTCAGCAAGAGGTCACTGAGTATTTGCTGCAACAACATATATAGTACTTAGCAGCTTAAATGGGTGCAGATTTTTCAACTGCATATATATACAAAGTGTCATTTGGGGCTGATTGGGAGAAGCTTGGAAAAGAAGCCAGGAGGCCCGCTTTTGACAGCGGTGCTGTCTGGGGGCAGCTGCGTCGGGTATGTAGCCGGTGGCGCCTGGCCGAGGCTCTCCTCGGTGCGACGGGGGCCAGCAGCAGCAGGTGAGGTGCTGCGCTCCCCGGGACAGGACTTGGAGAAAGTTTTGTCAGGCCTCTCAGTTTGTCTGCAGACTTCTTGATGTTTGTGTGGCACTGAGCATTCAGGCAGGTTTCTCTGTTATACGTCTGCACAAAAATGCTGTTAAGCTACACGTGAAATAAAGTGAAGATAACATGGACCAAACTCATGAACTGTTTGCATGGTCTAAGATGCCATGGTCTAGGATTCATGCATATTAATGTATTTCTAGGTCTTATAAGCTATCATAGTTGTGACAGATAGTTAAGGCACCTGACAGGATGGTCAGGGAAGAGCATGTCATAACTCCTCTGGGACCCACTTGTCTGAAGTGCGAAGACCATGGACGCTCTGTCTAGGCAGAAAGTAGTATTAATTTGGAAGCTTTCCTCTTTAGCCTTTCACTATAAGTATCCTTGTCTTCATTTTTTGCTACTTTCTCCCTTTTTTCTTTTTGTCTTTTGAATTGAATGGTTCAAATTCATTAAACTCTCCAAAGGGCAGCAGCATGCTGCCCGGGTAAGGGGCCCAAACTTGAATTATTTGTTCATCAAGTTCCCAGGAAATCTGTGAGGAGTCTGTGTAACAACGCAGAGGATCACACCATTCGGCTTGACTGCTTTGTGTCTTGGATTAAGTATGAGACTGTGGATTCATCTGTTGACTTTCCCACTGACTATGGAAGTTTTTAGAAGACTGTATTATAACACAGCTAGGGTCATTAAAGATCCGAGCCTCAGCAAGTCTGTTTACCCATCTGCAGGAAAAGAATCACAATTTGTCAGAACCCTTAAGGATGAGGAGAGTGTCATAGTGTGTTTAAAAGCTGCAAATGGCCAAAGACAGGAAGAGTGATCAGACCACTGTGCATGTCCTCCTGTGGATCATGGGCCTTTAAACTGCATGACTTAATCCTCCATTGAAATCAGTATTTCATGTCTGTGCTTGGGTAAAATGCTTTTTTCCGGAACAAAATCCCATTTGATACAAAGATAGCAAGAACTGGAGAACTCACTTATTTCTCCCTACAGTCAATCCTATGGCCAGTCATGCGCCTTGATTTTTCTTTCTTTTTTTTTTTTTTTTTGGGTGGTGTTTTGTTTTGTTTTTGCCTTTCCCATCTGAAGCTTTCTTCTGTGTGGCTGTAATTATACCCTGTAATGTGGTCACATGTCTTCTTTCTGATAAACTGTGTAAGCTGAAATTTTAAAGTGTCCTTTCAAGATTTCTATCCCCCATTTTTTGTTGATGGCTGTTTTCTGCATCACTTCTGATATTTTAACCTCCCTTTAACAATAATGATGCCAGAATCTGAAGCAGCCTTCCAGTTCTTCCCTTTCCTTTAGCAGTCCTCTGTTTATGGATCCCTTTTGCAATGTTGCTGGATAAAGGACATAGGTTAGCTACTGTAGCTCCTTAACCTAAATTTCTTCAGAGCTGCTGTCTTCCAGAGAAAAGCCTTGCTTTTCTGCACTCCTTGTTTCTTGCATCATTTTTCACCTGGCTTTTTAAAAATACATTGCATTGGAATGGATTTCCAAGCAAATCAGATTGCTGAATATGACTATCTTGCCTTCATCACTGCTTATGACTTTGCCAGGCTCTGTATCAATCATGCATTATATTAGCAGCAAAGTTGCTTTTACCTCCTGAACACTGATGAAAATATTCAGTGGTTTCAAGTATAATGAGAATCCCTGAAGAAACCTCTGCAAAAACCCCATCACTCATTTATGATTCCCTACTGACAAATATTTTTGAGATCTGTCAGTTAGCCAGTTCTGAATTCATTTAATGCATGCTTTATTGATACTCTGTCATGCTAATTTTTAATCAGAATGTTGTATCACACTAAATCAAACATTTTATTAAAAGAAAAGTGTGTTATATTAATACAACCAGACTTCAGCAATCAAACTTGTGGTCTCATTGAGGAAGTTGGATCTGTTTGACAAGAACTTTCAGCCACAAAATTATGCTGTGAGGTATTGACCTTATTCTTTATCAATTGCATTCTGTATTAACTTTTTCATTAATATGCCTGACATTGGTGTCAGAGTAGATAGTTTATAGTTGTCCTCACTAGCTGCTTGTCATTTCTGAGTGTTGGCATAGCATTAGTTCTCTTCTAGAGATTTTTCCCTCGCATGATCTGCAGGCCAAACTTCTTAGCTAAGCCTGCTTGAGTAGGACCTTTGGATCTTGCCGCTTTCAATTTTTTTTTTTTCTTTCCCATAGATGGTATCTGACGTTGTTTTCAGTTATTTATTACCTGAAAAGGAGTTCATCATCTTCACATGACAGGAATTCATTGTCCTACTCCTTCTTTTAGGACACGGTGCTTTTTTCACTGGTAACAGTTCAACTTTTGTCTAGCAAAAGGCCTAYGTAATTGCAGGGTTTTATTTTTCTATAGGAGTTTATGACAAATTTTAAAGTATACCGAAGTATAGCTGAGGGAGAAGTATTTGCTGTACAAAATAGATGAGTGCTCTGTTCTTAAAGAACGTTCATACCTAAACCCAAAGTTCAGCTTGGTTTCTAGAGCTACGTGCTGGGTAGTTTTCCATTTAAAGCCTTTTTCTCCTTTTGCAGTGAAACCTTTTCATGTAGGGCTTTGCTTCCTTGAAGATGTCATGCTGCTTAATGTCAGTAGCTACACCCACAGTTAGTCAGGAGGTAGATGTCAGAAAGGCGTCCTGCAGAGTTTTGGGTTCCTGAGGCAAGCCAGGAGCTCTGCTCCCAGGAAGGAAAGAAATTGAATGCTGCCTCATGCAGTAGTCAGTAATTTTCCCTCGTTACAATGAGGCTTTGAATGTTAAGCCACATATTCCCTCCCCCACAAACCTAATTAAAATACCTATTCTCTTGGTTTAAAAACCATAAATCCCTATCATTTTATGTCCTTGTGCATGCCATAGGCTGAACCTATCTGCTTGTTTATTATAAAGACCTATATTATGCGACTTGTATTGTTATATTTGTTTTTTTGCTCTTTGAACTTTTAGTCTTTAATGTTGGTGTGATCTGTAATAGCACGGTCAATAATTCTGTTTCTTCCCATCCTATCCAACACTCGTGTACTGTGATCATCATATCCATACCTGAATATCTTCCTGTGGTGTACTAGGCAATCTGATGAAGAGCACCAAAACATGAGAGCATTACCACAATTAAAGAATTACTGTGATTTAATGAGTACCTGACTATCACAAATATGAAGGAAAACGCATTATTTTCAAACTCAATGTAAGAGGTTATTAATGAAATATATATTTGTAATCCTGGACATCTATATTGAAGAAAGGTGCCAAGAAGGGGGCTGCTAGGATTATCAGAAAACTGGGAAGGATATTTATGGGGGTTCTCATGAAAAGATGCTAGAAGAGATGACTTGTTTACCTAGAAGAGTGAGGACTGAGGGGAGAGGATATTTGTTTTTCTATAAGTATATAAGAGGGAATTACTAAGAGAGACAAAGAACTATATAAACTAAAAAACAATGTTGCACCAGCATCAGTGTGTGTCCTATACTTAATGTATTTAGGCTATGTTTTCTCACTGTAGTGGAATGAGATTTCAGAAAAGGACAGTTCTTCAGTAACTGAGGGGAAAACCACTTTCAAGACAGTGCTTTCAGTTTAGCGCATTTCTTCTCGCCTGTGCTGGCTGTCTCAGATAAAACAGCAGTGTCCTATGGTTAGCAGCAGTCCATGAAGATGAGAATGGTGTCTTCCCTATTTCCATTGTCAGGAGGAGGTGATCCATTACTCCATTGATAAAGATTGAATTCCATGTTCTAGTCTAATCCAGATCATTGCAGAACATCAGGTTAAGTTAGATGGATTTGTAGCTGGTCTTTGACCTTTTCTGTGAGTTTTCTAAGAAACGGGAAACTTGAACTTGGGTCATAGTTTGTGAGAAATGGTGTATTCAGTGTGAATTTCTTCAAAGGTCCAGACGAATCCTTCCAAATCATGACCAGCAGCTGATGGGCAGGATGAGGCATCCTGGGGTAATTTAGTTTCCTATGGCTTGCAAGTATCCTGTAACTACTGCTGATGATGGACGAAGGGTGAAGATGGAGGGTTCTGTGACCACCAAGCACTAGATGCATATGCCCTATGGCCTAGATGGTGCACAGACATGACTCTCTCAATCAGTGTATATAGAAGGTGGGAGACTGTGGGAACCAGGGGTGATTATTACCTAAATGAGAAGCAAATCTTGGACTATGGCCAGACCATCATCACCGGTCCTCCTTTTTCTCTATACTGCTGATCCCTGTGGCCCAACAGCTTGTTCTTCAGGGAAAGTTTTTGACATTATTCACTAAAGGCTGCTGTTATGGCTGGCCCTCCTGTGCCTTTAATTTTCTACTGCTCCTATGGTAACTGGGAACACAGCAAAACCCAGCACAAAACTTTTGGTGAGTACAGCCTTGCAGTGCTTTTAATCGTCATCTGGTCGATCATCTACCTTCTCCCTCAGAATGTTTTCTTACTGAGAGGTAATCTGATAGATTCAGGATGATCCTGGAAAATAGGCTTGGAAGTCTTTTTTGTCTTTTGTTCTATTTTGTTCAAAGAGAAATAATTAATTCCCCTCCTGCTGAATTCAGTACTGTTGCAACTTAGTTTTTATGCCTCGTCTTACCACCTGACAGACAAATATGTTTGTGTAAGAACTGGCTTATTAAAATGGGATCGCCCAATAAACCAGAAGTAAACCCATTGAATCCCAGTAATATCCTTGTCTAACAAAAGCCAAATCCCATGCAAGCGTCCTTGTTTATTGTTCCAGATTACATAAAATTTGTGCCAGCTATTTATGGGAAATAAACTATTTTTTTGCTTCTGATATTTGAGTTTGTGGGTAAAAGAAAAGAGGAAATATTCAGCTGTTTGAACAGGAATGCCATCTAACCCCAACCCTGAGGTAGAAGCCAGCTGTCTGGATATTGTCTGTATGCCTGTCCTGGAGGTCTGAGGGAGGATAATTTTAGGGTAGAAATGATCCAAATGTTGGGCGCTGGATAGCTGGATACTGACCACAAATATTCAGCCACATTTGGATGACCGTTCTTTGTGTTATTCTGGAAGTAGGTGTTTCTTTGTCTTTTTCTTTTGCCAGGGTTTTGCCTTTTCATGAACTTCTCCAGTGAATGGGAGGGAGAGTTGCTGAGTGCCAGCGGTGAGCAGTAATTCCATAGCTGGGAATATTCTCAAACAGATCCCAAAGAATAACCTTCCTTTCTCCTTATTAAATGCTGATACCACATTGGCTTTTGAAAACCTTTCTTTGCTCAGGTATTTGGCTGGCATCTGTGAATACTGGTATTTTACGGAGGTGGGCTGAACATTTCAGTAGCTGCAGAGTACTGTGTTCCCATAGCAATAAAGAAACCATAGTACCCCGCGCAGACTCTTGCATGATTCACAGTAAAGAAAGGCGATCAAGGGAAAACAGTGGTAAATCTTAAAGCTCACAATACTCTGGGGCAGTTTGTCATGTCCGTTCCTTGTTGAAGAGGGAATGCTGGCTTGGCAGCACTTGATTAGTTGATCAAATCAATTTGAAAAGAAAGATGGCTGGCATGATTGCACATATTGGGTTTATAAATAGTGCTTACCTGAATACATGTGTAATACTCTGGCTGTCCTGTCTGCAGCTCATAACAGGTAGGCTGCACTGAGGCTCACCACGTGGGGTTTGTGCCTGACCACCACACCCCGCCAGAGAAGAATTCAGGGAGAGCGTTCTCTGTGCAGTACTGGCCTCCACTCAGTCTTGCTTTCAATTAATGCAGGGTAAAGAAGCTGTATATTGCAAATATTGATGTGCTGAGCTATTGAGTTACAGGTGAATAATTATTGTTTTGCCAGCTTTCAGGAGCAGCCAAGTTTGGGGGAGGGTCTGACATGATGAATAGAGAGAGGGGTATCTGGGTCTATTGTCTATAAATTAATCTATTATTTTTGTAGCTTCTTTCCTTCATAGAACACTGAACAAAAAATGAAGGGGAGAAGGGGTGTCCAGATTATATAGTCAGATTCTCTTTGGTGCTGAATAATGGATCTTAATGGATGGCCTGTGCCCTGAAGCAGGCTGGCGAGCCACCCTGATTTCTCCCATAAAAGCCTCTCCCTGTTTGGGATCAGGGGGTAGAGTCATATAGTCCAGGTTTGCTGACAGAAAGTTTTGCTTGGACAAGGACACAGATGCCATCAAGTACTGACAGGTAGGCTATAGATGATTTGTGCCATATCAGTAACATAGTGTGTTCCATTGCCAATACTCTGGCTTGTGAGATAAAAGCAAAAATGGTTTTCTGTGTTCTAATATAAGAAATGGTGTGAGGTGTCCCTGGACAACACCACCATTAAGACCACTAATGTAGTGACGATTACAAGGAACACAGAGAAATGGGAGTGTGGGAGCGCTGGCAGAGATGGACTCTCAGGTGACTCAAGGTCTAAGAAGCCTGGTCTACAGTGAGGGTCTTAAGGGTCTTCAGTGAAGACAAGGTTCAGAAAGGACTCCTGTATATCTGGAGAAGGGGTACCATATTGGAGAGTTCTTCTAATTAGTGCAAACAGGCACAACGAGATCCACTATCTGGAAGCTGAAGTTGGATAAGCTGATATGGGAAAGATGGATGACCAGCCATCAGAATTGTTAGCAATTGCTGCAGCTTACCTGAGAATGTGGGAAGTTCTTAACTGCCTGGAATATTTCAATAAGGATTAAATATCTTTCTAAAATACATGATCTAATTTGGCCACAATATGTCCTCACTTCTTAAAAACTGCAGGGTAGATTCTGCAGCTTGTCTGAAGTGGCAGGTCTAACTTCCCATGGTTGTGATGGTCTCTTCTTGCTTCAGCACTTAGGTATCTATGGTGCTTTGATTATTTCTGTGGCTCACTTTGAAAACTAGAGGGGTTGATAAGGCATAAGGCAGTGCCAGATTGACACTGGTTCCTGGACTCTATGCTTTTAGACCTGGAGACTTCTCTTGGTGAGCTTAAAAACACTTTTTGACCCAGGCACACTTATTGTACCTATATTCCTGATGAAAAGGTAAAGCATGGTGAGGTAAGCTGCCTTTCTTAGGGTCACCCAGGAGGTCAGCATGACCTGGACTACAATTGGGATCCCATCTCGATTCTTCAGCGCCGGGGAGAGCCCATAGCACCTGTACTGATATGTTCTCTCCAGTTAAGTTAGCTTGGTGATAATGATACCTGATCTGGAGGATTAGGGTTGCCTGCCTGTTGCTAAGAAATAATGAGGAAAAAAGCAAGACAAGCCTCATTCATTTTACGGTCTGTTCCTGAGCTGACAGAAGGGTTTAGCTTGTGAATTCAAATCACTGTTAGCTGATACTCTTAGCCGGCTTGCTGAAAGAAACTTGACAGAAGTTGTAGTAAAAGCAGATGAGAAATTATTGACTATATTTCACTATGTATAACTTCTTTTTGTTACCCTCTCGGCATCTGTGAGGGTCTACTGATGCCTTCTTGGCAAAGACGGACCAACAGAGTTGTGATATGCTTGTCATTTTTGTATTTAATAATACGCTATTTCCTCTAGCCAAACAATAGAGGTGAGATTTGAAGTGCTTTCAAAGGCTGTCCACTGTGTTCCTAAACAAAAACATGTGCAATCATGCCTTTATATTACATTAATAGCAACGCATTGGGAATATATATAGGGCCTTCTGTCCCTCAACTTCACAACACTTAAGGTAGATAAGCCTTCCTAATTCATGCAGAGGAAGAAAAATAAAAGTGAGGACCAAGTAACTCGGTGAATCAAACAGTGCTAGAGCTGACAGCAGAACTCCTCGAGCTCTTCTCAGCTTACAGCCGCTCGCCCATGGTTGTCACGTAGCAATAAGCAACCCATTCTGTCATGACTTGTGACTTCTGTTTTATGACATGACTAATGACAGTGAAATGCCCAACTTGAGTTGATTTTCAGAGTCAGAGCTATAAACAATGTTAAGAGCAAGACTTTAAGATGTCTCTCAAAATCACCTGCCATTTAAAAAAATTTAGGCCTGATGTCATGAAGATGTTGTTGGTCTCTTCACATTCCCATAAAAATAGTATCTACTGTTTGGTTGATTTCAATACGAGAAAAGTCAAGCTATTGTAATTATTCCCTGTAAGAGAAAAAATTAACTTAACTATCAGAGGGATGAAGATTGGTTTTTCAAAGAATTTAGACTAAACCTTACATATATTGAAGAACACTGTGAATCAGCAGAGCTTACCTATAACCTTCTTAATGATTTCCTTTAATGTTCATTTTACTGAACTGCTTTTGAAGGTATTTGAGAAGTCTGAGAAGAGTATCACATTCTCTCTTTATGGAAACCACTTTTGATTTAGCCCATGAGCAACAGCTGTGAAGATCAATAGCCCACTGGTGACAAGAAATAAAATATTTTGGCAGTTCTTTAGCTGGAATGAAAAAAAATGCAATTTTAAAATAGAGCTAGAAGGTTGATAATGCATTTCTGGTGCATTAATAAGATTTCCTAAGAGCTTCTGCGTAGATACCTAAAGATAGATTGGTGTAATTCTTAACCCAAGTGGATATTAAAATAAATATTTAACCAAACCAATTATTATATGAATCGGAGTGAAACATAAGTCTCATGTATAAACTTTCTATTTCTTGTTCTGAATTTCAACACAGTATATATTGAGTAAGGTTTAGTAAATCATTTTGGCTAGCTGGATTTCTGAGGTGATTCCCAGAGTAATATGTATTCTGCTTTTGTCATTTAATCAGCAATCCACCTGTGAACATACCTCTTTTCTTGTCTTCAGGAACAAATGCAAATAATAAATCTCCCGGTATTTTTGGCTTCTGGATCATAAACTTGCAGGGGGTAAAACTAAACATAGAGACAGTGTCAATAGTTTGCTCAGCAACAAAAGGGAAATAAACCTCAAACCCAGCCTTAATTCATTGCCATGTTTTTTGATCGCCTGATGGGAAAGTAGATTTTGCTTTCCTGATGCTGCTCACAGATGAACATGAAATGCTGCCTCTAGACTGATTCCTGAAGCTTCCTTGCACTTGCTGTTCAGTGCAGTCACCATACTGTTAAAGGGGAAAGGGTGAAACCTTCTTTTTGATGCGAGAAACTGAACTTTGTCTAGAGGGCCCATAAGTGATCTGGTCTTCTGTGCGCGTGGAGCTGCTGGGCTTGTCTGTAAGTCACTCCCCCTCCCTTGCTACTCAAATAGTGATAAGCATAGCATAAGCATTAGGATCAAGAGATTAGATGGAAAAGAAAAAGAAGTAGAAGAAGGAATTTTGAGCACTGTGAAAAAGAGAATGCTTTTGAAGGATTAAAAAAAAAAAGTGTTTTTCACCATCGGGATCTCAGATATTAGATTCCAATTGGCAAAGTATATCTGTCCTTTAGGCAGTGCAAACATACTGAGCAGCAGTGACCAAACAAAAATGAAATCTATCACTTTTCACTGAATTATAAATAATATCCCACATATGCATGTAATTATGACAGGGGTTACATATATACAAAGAGCCAAGGGAGAGCGGTAACATATACTCTTAAAGAACCAGCAGGATCTTTTCAGTTCTGTAGGGATTATGTGATAGCATGTTCCTTTTGCAAATATGTTTGTAGTACTAATAGGCCAAATTCTGGTCCTGTTGAGTTACTATTGTCTGTCTTCTCTTCTTGACAGATGATGTTTAACCTGGACATCATTAGTTATATTGTCTGGAGGTTTGGAAAACTCAGGAGACAGAAAAAGGGCTAAATTCCCAGGCTGGATTGTCCTTAGATGCTGTGTGTGCAGTTACCTTGTAGGACAATATATTGACCGTGACCTAAGCTATGTGAGGACTGAGAGAGTGCAAAATGGGAGAAGAAAACTCGCTGAGAAGTTTACCAGAATGGTAGCAGATTTATGGTTAGTCTGGAAGAGGTTTCTTCGCTTGTGACCAAATTATTGCATAGTTTGCTGTTATTAAAATGGCAATACCTGTTCCACTGTCACACCTCTGCTACTGGCATAAGTGTGTCAGAGGTGGTGGAGAAAAACTCCTACTGTCCAACAGAGCTGCAGGGAATACTTCTCACTTGATAGCTTTTGAGCTGCTTATTACACATATTATTATAGATACAGGCAATTTTCCCCTGCAGCTTAGTTATAGCTCCTTAGGGACTAATAAAAATTATAATACTGTATCTTGTTTAAATCATTAAGTAACTTTATCAAGTTTTGTAGAAGAAAATATTGTCAGATTATCTGTCTGCTTTGATATAGAAACTTTTCCTTGGGTAAAGCTTTTTCCATTGAAAGCTTATTCATGTTGCTTTTATTATTTTATTGTTTTCACACGTGGACCATATTATCAGCTTAGGGATGGAATGGTGCTTCTCTATTCCTTTAAATAGAGAGTTCAATGAAAATATTATTAATCTTTCTGGGATATTTACCCAGCATTACGAGTAGCATATCTGTGGCGTCAGTGTTAATGATTTTGTGTAGGAAGGAATGACATCTCTCTGCTGACCCTAAAGCATTGTGGGTTTGCCAAGTATTATTTTGCAGTGCAGACATTTACTACTGATTACACTGGTCCTGTGAAAGGGTGTTTTAGCTGTAACATTGATTTTCTTGTCCTCTTACGTAGATAGGAGAAAATGCGTTTGCTACAATTTGTCTGAAGAGGAATAAACCAGTTATTTTGCCCCTCCCCAGCACAACTGAAAGGAAAGCTTGGGTCCTGCTTTCCTAAGAAATACTAAGGTGTCAGTGCAGGAAAAAACATACTTTTCTGTGATGGTTCAAGTGGTCTAGCAACTACAGGGATGTTTCTTTTTCCCTCCTTTTGGTAAAGAGTCCCTATCAGCTGGAAAGCCTCTGTTTGCAGCAGTGATGGAGAGAGTAAAAGGTACTTGTTCTCCATCTGCTGAGCTCCACTTAAATTGTTATTCCTTCATGCTTTCTCCATCCTTCAAAACATAAAATTGGCAGAAGTAAATGAAGCTATAAAATAACAGCTCTGAATTAATAAAACATAATTGTGCCAAATGCTCTTAAAAAGAGCATTGCCCTCAGTGTGCTCTTAACACTTCAGCTGTTACGGCTGCTGGGAAGAGAGGCAAGTTGTTAATTTTTACCTGGCTGGATACTGTGGGGTTAAGAGACCCCACACTAGATCTGTCAGAGTTGAAAGCCTTTTCTGGAACCAAGTGGGAGTCCAGTGGAAACAGCTACGAATGCAGTTGAGAAGAACCGTCCTGCAGCCTGGCCGTTAATACCCTACCGAGAACTGCTGGATCTGTGGGATCACCAGTGAAAATACCCCTAAACAGGCTGGGCATTGCTTAGAGGAAAAGCCTGGAAGGAGCATGTACGGCACTGCTGGGAGAAGCGGTGGGATTTTTGCTTGAGTCAGCAAAGATCGATGTGGGTGTCATGTCTGTTAGATGAGACTAACTGAGCAGCGCAACGATGATCTATCATAAACATTTGTTTAAAGGCTTCCAGGCAAATAACCCACAGCCAGGCAGGGGTCCCAGTGCTTCAGCTGGTCTCTTGTACTGTCAAGGAAAACTGCTTTGTATTCGCAGGCAGGTAGCAGAGGGGCTGAAAATCTGCCAGATTTTCTGTTTATCAATGAGGTTTGCACCAGTAGGGCTGTTTCCTATTTTGCATTCTCAGAGGAAACGCACAAGCAGGCTCTCTCTGCAAATGACAGGAAAATTTGGGGGTGGCAAGAAAAAGTGGCTTTTGATGAGGGTGTGACTCTGTCAGTGCTGGTCAGACAACTTTTGACAGTCTCTTTTCAGCAGACATGCCATGCATTGAGGCTGAAGTATTTTGGGGTGACATACTGATTTCAGGGATGTTTTCTAAAGGAAGGATTTGGGAACCACTGTAGACCCTGATTATTTCTGAAAAGGAGGAGAAAGCAAATTTCCAATCAAAACCTCACCTTTTCTACCTTGAAATAGTTATTTTGACCCTACTGGCTTTTCTGTAAAATTTGAAAAGGTTTCGAGTCCAATGGAGAACAGAAACAAAAATAAAGAACCTAAGATTTCTTGCAAACTGAAATTATCCTTTATTCAGCTTGAGGTTATGTTATGGCTAACAGACTTGCAGGCCAAAACATCTGAAAACCTAAAGGCAAGTCTTTGTTTTTGTCTGTCAGAGGATGCATGTTCTGTGAAGTCCAGACTGAAAAATCTCTTTAAAGACTCATGCTGATTTTCATTAAAGTTGAGGTCGTTTTTTTCATTTCTTTTGATTATCAATTGTTGGTTTCCTCTGAGCTGAGGAAATCTGGACGCTCAGAGCAATAATCTGAAGCCTGCACCTGTTGGATAGAGATGTGATGAATCGGCTGGCACGAGAGCCGTGTTCTTATTTAGGTTATTAGTCTGGCGGTATTGTCACGGGGCTACAGGTGAGATAGCCGACCCGCTAAGTACAGCTGCTGGCAGATCCTGGGGGCTGGAGCGGGACGGGGCTGCTCATAGGTAGCAGTAGGTCTGAAAGCTGCACTAGACTTTTATTTGTGCATCAGGCTACATGCTAAGCATGATTTATTTGGAGCGTGATGGAAAAACTAGGCAATAAAGTGGACTGATCTGGTTGCCAATTTCCTGAGTTATTTAAAAATTCAAATTAGAGATCCTATTGTGCACTGCTCCCAGAGAGCCGTTAAGTCCAGTGGATTGGCCCAAGAAGAGCTGGGCTCAGGTTCCAGCTCCACCGCTGCAATGTGCAGTCCTGGGAAAAGCATATTCCTCCAACATTTTTCAAACATGGTCATTTGCTTTGGGTGCAGAAGCTAATGTGCCTTGCGGGTGATTTTCAATGTCAGAGCCCGGAGCCAGTGCCAACGGTGTGGATTTATTGTGACTGTTCTCATATTTGACATGCGGAAATGAAGGAGCTCAGTGTCACAGATCCTTTTGAAAACTCGGATGATGGGTCAGTGGAACTGGGTTTGGACGCAGCTTAGGGGTGCTGTGAAGTATCCCTCAATGTCTTTCAATCTGTTGTACAAGCACTGAAGATTAAATAGCGAGTATGGCAGCAGGGATTTTGGTATAGTAACGCAACTAGGAAAGATGAGGCTTTCAAACGTTAAAGTGTTTCTTTTGGCTTTGAAGACCTTTGGAAATGAATGGGAGATACAAGATTTAGTCACTTTTTTGGGCAAACAGGGTTCGTGGTGTACTGTTTCCTTCAGAAAGGGCTGTTAGTGGCTGAGGTGATTACAGAGAGAAAGCCTCCATTCAAGAAATGTCTCTTAAGGATGAATTCTTAAGTTGGAAAGGGAGAAAAGCTTTATGGACATTCAGGGAAACTTGGGCTGAGAGCAGGTCAAGATACAAAAGAGGCACTGCTCTAACCTTTCCCTGGGCCTTCATACTAATAACTGGAAAAGTACATTAGCAGATGCTGTGCTTTCCCAAGGAGAGTGAAAGATGCCATAATTAAGAGAGGGCTGATGTATTATTTAAGAGTAATTTGCAATTAGTGTTCCTAAGTGCTATGCTATATCATTAGTTTCCTCTCTCTGTCTTGATCAAATGCAGTTGGATAATCTACAAATTAACGATGATGGAAAAATCACTATGAGCACAGCTCTGAGTCTCTGGCCTGAAAAGAGTCGGAGGAGAAACAAGCCGCTCGCTACTATGGTTACGGAGGGCGGGCAGCGGAGTGGCGGCGTGACTCCAAGCGATCCACGACAGAGTCGGCGTCTCGGGCTTTTCAGCCAGGCCTAGGTCCTGCGAGGAGCCGGGAGGCTTGTGCGAAGTCCCCACAGGGAGCCCGTTGCTCCGAGCTCTTCCTTCAGAGGGGCTGGATTCCTTCCCCCGCGGAAGGAGCAGACGCCCCGGCCGTTTGCTGGAAGAGATGACCACCGCGCAGAGGTCTCGCATCTCTTCCTGTGGGCTGGGGTTTTCTCACCTGCTCCGGGCTCCCAGATGGCGACTGCTGGTGGGAATTTGCCAGAGGAGGGTGTGATTACTCTGCCATCGCCCTGCGATACGCTCTCTGGCTTGCTTAATTTTCTTGAGGTTACAGGTGTTGAAAAAAATGGATTTCTGTCTCGTCCAGTTTTCAGGCTTCTCTGCTGATGTGATTTAAGACTGCAGAAAAGTTTTCTGAAGTCTGTTGGAAGCTCTTTCTCCACACGGGCAGGAGGAGAGACGGCTCCACCGTCACAGAATGGCAAATAAACACTTTTTTGAGGCTCTTTGTCACCTTCTTGTGTTGCTATTTTTTTACTTTCCATTGGCAAACTTACCCTTGCAGTGGCTAAGGCCAAGAATGATCAGATATAATCGATCATTGGAGTCCATTCCCTACTGTTCATGACTCTGTAGTAGGAGTGTAAGTGTTCAACCTGTAATGTCAGCTCAAGGAACTAAATATTTATTATATGTATAGTATTCCACAGAGTGATTCAGAAATGATTAACATGTAGATTTGCATACAGGAATATTAAGAAACACAAAGTAGACCATTCATTTCTGAAAATATATGCAGAAACATGTTTTGTTTCCAAATTTTTAGATATATGTGTTTAAAAGAAACCTGAAGAACTGTGATTGACATGATCCTATAATTCTGCTAGCCTCAGTGGCTGATTAGGCTGCGCATCCTGTAAGGCAGCTATCTCAAAAACTTTTTGTCTGTGTATGACTGACAATCTTGACTGTTTCTTTTTGAACCAGCAGCGGTTTTAATAGAATGACTTTGAGCTGGTATCACTATAAGCTGGCTAGTCTTTGAGCTAACAGAGTAATGGTGAATTTGCGTGGCTGGAAGCGTTTGAATAGCTGTGGATTAGCAAGTTTGAGTTTATCAGGCAAAACATGCTAATTTACTGTTTGTGTGCTCTTAGCTTACCCCAGTCACTAGTGCGGTGGGTTTAAACCTCTGCCAAGCAGCTACAGATATCCCCTGAGGCAAGTTTGCAGCAAATGTATTTTATTTCACTACTGAAATGGGCTAAAAGTTCACACAGTTATTGAAACTCAGTCGATGGGCAGTAAATTGCTGGGCTATAACTGCTCAATCATTTTTGGTTATGGGAACATACTTGCGCTTTCTGATTTTATTAAGAGTTTGATTTTTTTGTTATAGGCCAAATTAGACTTGGCTATGACAAGCTGGAAATGATTTTGATTCTTTTTCAAAATCAAGCAGAACAACTTCCCTCGCAATGTTTTAAAGTATTTTATTTTCCTTGTCCCTTGTGCTACCTGGCTACATAAGCGCAGCCTTCCAGGAGCTCATTTCTTCCATCTGGAAGAATGAACTTGCTGCCCAAAACAGAAAACCAGGGGGTTTGTAATCCCCTCTGCACTGAAAGGGTATTTTAATCTCTCCTGTGTTTAGGCTGGCAGCAAGTGAGATACACATCTGAGAGGCAGAGACCTGATTTTCTCTAACCTAAGTGTATTAATGCATTTCACACTGGTCTGGCTTGCAGACCTTATGCTGAATCATACTGTGGACCTGGAAATTCCCTTGCACAGATCATGCCTCACAGTCCTGTTTGAGGCTGGTGCAGATGGAAGACACAGCTGGTTTGTAGCTCTCAATTATCCCTTCCTTTCCAGAAAGGCAGGAAGAACTGTTGCTGGTCCCAGAGAACTCTACTGCTTTTAAATGAAAATACAGAATGGGACTGAGCTAATCTACAAATATTGCAATATGTACCTTGGCGTTAAGTTTTGATAGAGATAGGTAGACTGTGGCTTTCAAAATGAACAAAAGCATTTGCATATGATGAAATTAAAGAATTGCAACTTGAATTCCCTGTCATTGCTCTAATTCTAATAAGAAAAATTTCTGACACGTTTGCAACACTTAACACTTGTGGCTTGAGGGATTTATAAATCCTAATCAGTCAGAACTGCAGCTATCTCCTAATTTTCCCTCCACTTCAAGTTCTTTGTCTGCTGAGGAGACACTTGGTCCGTACTAGTGACCAGATTCTCGAGAGGCACTTTGTATTACCTTGTTTCCTGTCTATGAACATTTGTTCTAAGCAATGACTTTTTCTTACTTTTTCAAACTGATCTCCCTTAGAGTTGTGAGGTTTATTCCCTGCAGAAGGCATTTATCATGATAGACTTTGCTAGTGTGTCCAGGATCAGCTAATGTTGACACAGAAATGTTTCTACCTGTCATCTTTCATCTGTTAAGTGCTCAGAGCACCAATATGCTATGAAGCTGGCGGTTTTGATACTAATAATAGATATTGTGATGCCGCTCTGAGGATGAAATTAGGTTCTAGGTATAGTCAACAGTATTCATTAAATTTCTGGCTTTCTTGTGAATGAGACTAAAGAGGAACAAAGCAGATAGAGGGTTATCATTTGTAGGTACTATTTCAAACGTGATGGGGTAGCACATTGAATTATCTGTTTTTAGAGCCCAGGTACCAGTTCTATGGGATAGAATTCTATAAAAAAGAAAAATGAATGAAATAGAAATGAATAAAAACATGAACTAAGAGTTAAAATATTTTGTGAAGCACACTGTGAATCTCTTTGCTTTAGGCAGCCTCCAATGGAGGAGAGCATCAAGCCCAAAAGAGTCAATCTTGTTCTAGATGAGTGAGATGTACAATTTCACACACAGCATGAATTTAGAAAGGGGAGGAAAGGAAGATTCTGTAAGGTCAAGACAAAACTTAGTTTGAACAAGAAGTCATAGAATATGTCTGGGAGAGAATGCAATAGTAAAATAAAGGAAAGGAAAATTGGCACAGTGTGAACAAATTACAAAGAACTCACTTTTTTGTTCTATGGCACTTTGTCTTCCATGTCATAATCTATTACACCATTGCATCATTCATGTGCTGTCTGTTCACCCTACTATGCTTTGCTTTCACTGGGTCATATGTTCTCAGAAACTATACTACTAATTCAGATTAATTTGAGGCTTGATTTTACATTACATCAGTGGCACTGGGGTTATTCCTGATTTATATCATTCTAATCTATAAAAATCACACCCTTCACTGGTAACACTTAGCATTTATTTAGGGTTTATCCTTTATTGATCTTGCAATAATGATCATTTCCAGCATACAACAGATGATTAAAAAAAAAAAAAAAAAAAGGCACGGAGCACTTGCATGTTTTGCTTATGATTGCATGGCATGGCAGGGAACACAACGCAGACCTCCTGATGCCTTTCCTGTGAGATCATGCTGCCTTCCTAAATAAAATTGAAATGGAGTTCCACAATAAAAAGGAATGGCTCTACTTTGATACCAGTCTTAGTGAGATCAGCAGTGGGCCTTTTATTAATAAAAGAGCATTACTCCACGTTTGTTGAGAACAGCATCGGTTTCTTTGGATAACTGGAGAAGCAAGTGCCTGAATTGTTCCCAACAGTCCACAAAATGTTATAGTGCATCCCAGCCAGGAGCACTTCAGTAGGTGAAGAAGCAGACAGTCACCTCACTGTTTTATATAACAAAACAAAGTGTTTGCTATATCCACCTGATTTATATAGCAGCCCCCAAAAGCACTGAGCTTTTTTTTTTCCTAATCTGGTAGTGCACCCATGTTCACCTGTGACCTTCTGAGGCTCAGTTGTCTTTGGTGAGATGCATGCATATCCCAGTGCCGCTGCCCCTCTCTTTCTACCCCCTTCTGATTGGAAAACGTGTTTTTAATATTGTGAAACAGAGATTGTGTTTCTACACTACAAGCACCACAGGAAATTCAGTGCTTGCTAATAATAAAAAAAGACTTAGTGATTTCACTTGGAAGGGAGTTCAAGACAAGTGCAGAGCGCTGGAGGAGCTGGTCTGGCATCCCACTCGGGCACGTGAGGATGCGTGAGCTGGATAGCAGTGGCCATCGGCAAGAGCTTCTGGTGTGTGAAAAATGCACAATAACAGGGAAAGGAAAGGCAACACCAGGATATGAAGCAGTCAGGATGGCTAGGTCTGTTCTACTACCTGATAAGCTGCTCAGCCAAAATTTATATATTTGGGTCTCCGCATTCCCAGTTGCGTAACGTATCCTGTAGACAAAACTTTTTGTCAGTGTTTCCCATATCGAAAAGACAGGGAGAAAGAGAATTGGCTGTGCTGTTTCACTCTCTGTAGGCCTACTGTTTATCTAGTTTTCTCTGGAAACATGAACTTTTTTCTCCTGGATTTTTTTCAAGAAATGTTCTGCATCAGAAAGGTCTGGACAAATGGTCCTAGCAGAAGTTTAGCCCACCTCCTTGGTGCGCAAGTGTTCATTTGTGTTGGACCTGTTGGGCTGGCCATGCAGTGTGGGCCATAGATACTGCACACCCTCAGGAGAAATATGTTGCTTACCGAGAACAGCCTCTGCCCCATAGTGCAGTTGGGACCCCAGTTCTGCATGCTTTTCCCCTGTGCGTAGCCCATGACTAAGTATACAGGCATGAAGGGACCCAAGTGTTTGCGGGAAACAGTCGTACCCCAAGGTATCTGCTGGTGACTGCTGCAGCAGAACTGCCTGATGTCAGGGCAAACGGGAGGGCGCTCTGAATTAAGATGCAATTTGTTGGGCAATGATAAACTTCGGAGCAGTGCAGAAGGGCCAGCCGAGCCTGTGTATGTGAGCATAAAGTAGTCCGTGATAAATGGCAGGGCAAAGGGGTACTGCTGGGTTGCTGAAATCGGAGCCTTGGCTTTTATATGTTCAGAAAATACAACTGTGGTTCATTGTTGGGAGTCAAGGTTCATGATCCAGTAAAAGAATGTATAAGAGGCTGACTGTGAAGTGTCTTAATATTGTAATATTGAACTGCAACACTGAACTCCTGAGGTGGTGTGCAGTGACCTATCGCGCTTTCATACACTTCTTCCTTGGTGTGCATGGTCAGGGCATTTCTTGAGATGCTTCTTCTCTGGTATGTGTTTGAGATGTGGCAAACTCTGCTTCTGCAGCATGCCTCAGGTGCTTCACAGTGACTGACCACGAGGGCTGGATTTTCTTAAACAGTTTTAAGAAACACATTAAATGTGTTTACTTGATGGTAGTAAAGTATTTTGATTATTTTAGAACATCGTAATAGGAACAAAGAGCAACTTTTTAAGTTGGTTTGGTGTTCTGGCCTTCCTCTGCTTCAGTACTTCAAGTTTATACAGCAAAGAAATACTGGGTTGCCATGGTAACTCCTTTTTCGCAGGTTTGCCATGTGTAGCATGCTATAAATCTTTCTTATATGCTAGATGGACAAAGAGAAGGTAAGGAGGTAAAATCTAGGCTCGAAGATCAATGTATGGATAGATAAGTATAAAACGTGGTCACATAGTAAGTAATTTAAGCAATGCAGAGTGCACAAACTGTGCAGATCTATCTGTGTATCTCTTTATTTTGCATAATTAATATTCCTCTCTTGGGAATGTCTCCTTCACCAGGTTCCTCTTTTTCTTAAGCCATCCAGAGGAACTGAAGTTGTAATGTTATGGCTCTGTTGTGCGGCTCATGGTTTTCTCAGTAAACATTGCAGCTGCCTATTTATTAATGGGACTTGTTCAAAGCAGACTGATAAACAGTGTCTGTGATGACCTCCATGGGAAGTCATTACTGCCTTGCAAGGCAGTTAGCGTCCCATAAATCAATAAGATTATAACTCTCGCTCTCTCCACATAACACAGCTCCTGCCTCTTAGGTGCCCTGCTGTGCTCGTACGTCTGTGTTGGGGATAATGCTGCTGAGGGGGCAATCTGTCGTCGCAACAGCAGGTTTTCTGCAATTTTTCGGCTCTGTTCAGCATACTATGTGTAGCCAGTGTCTGAGTCCTAGCAAGGAAGAGCTGAAAAACATAGACAAGCATGTCCCATAACTGGTAAACATGTGTTGGTTATTTTTGGTATTGTGGTTGTGCTTGAGATTGGAGCACCATTCTGTCATAAACAGTTTCTGTCTTGAAAAGCTTCCAGCCTAAATGGAGGTGACAAACAAAAGCTTTGAGGGTAGAGAGAGACGTGGAGGGGTGAAACAGCCTGCCAAAGCGTGCGGAGCAGTGCCGTGGCTGAGCTGGGAGCAGCAGGGAGCCGAGCGCTCTGTCCATCCAACAGCGATGCTTCCACTTGGTTTTCTCCTTGGTGCAGGATTCTGTAAATGTTCATTATGTTTTTGCGTGAGACAGAAAATGGGACTGCTCAGTGTCTCCTGGTGATTGTAACACTGATGTATGTTGCAGGAAGCAGGCTGAAAACACTGGAGTAAGAATCTTAAGTGAAAACATACAAATGGTTTATTAGTTCTGGATTTCTATGACGACTGGCTGAGGCTGTATGATTTGCTGGGCGCTTACAGAGCAACGTGGAAAAATAGCAGTCTGGTCATACACACCTGTGGTAGTGTTCTTACAGGTATTTGGGAACCTGATATTCCTGAGCTTCTCTAGCTCATCTCATCTTTTCAATATTTTTCCTTTGTGTGGAGTGTGTTCACAGGGAAATAAGGCATGGAGAGACAGTACATTAAAACACATATAACTGTAAACATACTCTATCTCTCTGTAACAGGTTGATTAAAACAACCCAAAACCTCCAACAAAGAAAGTCTGACTTTAAGTTCCTTTTCTGTTTTTACTAATGTTATGAAAGCCTTATGAGAACTTCTACAGAAGATAAATGTTTACAACTCTTCAACTGATTTCTTTCTCAACAGATACTGAAAGGCATTTCTGCTTGAACTCAATTCTTGATCTGTGTTTCGCTGATTTGGTATGAAGTGAGAACACGCATCTGAAATCCTGATTTCAAAGGCTGTCCCGTGTTCCTCTGTGGCCTGCAGCACTAAAGCATATCAGTTTTCACCAGTGAGATTCTTTTTGCCAGGCAATAACTTGGGTTCAAGACATTACCCACATTTCATAATTACGTCAGAAGTGTTATGGCAGGTTGTAAATATCCATATTGTCTTTTTGTTATTCTGGACCCAGGGAGCATGTCAGCCAAAAGCATAAGATTCATACCCTACTTAGTAAAGTAGGTAGCATCTGATTTTATTTGTATTGATTGCTTTATCCATTAAGCTTATGATACAGGAAAGCTTTTGTGAATGAGCATCGGGCTGTAAGTAGGCAGCATAGAAATGCTGCTAGCAGAAAGTTTGCTTGTTACCGGTGCACTAGAGACAGGCGCATCAGTTGCCAGGAAGGTATTGACCACTGAGACAAATGGCTGACCTTGTAATGGGCAGTGGTACGGACTCGTTATGGACCACTTCCTCCCCAAATCGGGCACCTTGGCACCAGCCGCATTCTCAGCAGATGCTAGGAACAAAATGGCCTGAAAACCAGAGCTGCCCTTTGGGCTCCTTCCCAGCATAGCACAGGGAAACATGCTGGTTTTGCCCAGTTGCTTCAGAGTATAAAGAGAAGGAACTGCAGCCGTAACCAGATCTAAAAAGTTTGATGCTTAAATAAGGCTGACTGGTATTAGTAACTAAAAATAATAACGTGTATTCTAAAGGATAGGGTTTCAAACTGATAGAACAGAGGTGGCTGGTCATCAAAAACCTTTATGAACTTCTTGGGTTTGGAGTTTCTTAGACTTGCTTTCTGTCTGAAGTCCCAGATCATCTAATTGAGGCCTAAGCACATTGTCTTGTGCCCTGCAGTCTTGATCACTCAACATGTTCGAGCATGCCGTCGCTCAGGTTTTCCAGAGTTGCCAATGTTTTCCTCCAGTTGAAACTAGAAGCTGATGGGGGACGATGGTATTTAGCACTTGTCCTGACAGTAAGTTGGGATGTGGCCAGAGTCTACATCCAGACTAGGAGCTGGGAAAATTTCCCAGACAACATGGTTTAGATGTGCCCATGTAAACACTGTCTGCTTGTTCCTGATTTATTTAACTATGTCACCTGGATAAACTTCTACAATGCTAGGCAGTACCTTTGAAAATCAGTCTCCAATGGGGTATACTTGCATCCCAACTTTAGGTATTTGACCTGAGTACCTCCGTCAGGAGCTTAGGTCCTCTATATAGACTCAGCAGAGTCCCTAGAGGCAATTTAGAGCATCTAAGCATCAACATCAAAGTCACTTTTAAAAGTTATGATTTTTTACCCCTTTTTTTCTAAAACTGAGACAATGCAATAAAGCTGTCTAATAGCATTGTAGGAATCTTGTGAGAACTTGCTCAATGATCCTTATAAGGGGCCTGGGACAAAAAGATAAAAAGCTTCTTCACTCTCACTGCAGCCGACTGTATTGCATCCAGATGGAAGAGAACTGCAGTTAACTGTGTCTCAGCAAGAGAAGAATTAGACTCCTAGGTACTTTGATGGTAGAAGGAGCAAAGCACAAGGTGCAGTTAATATCAGAGATGATGAGAATGTTGACTTTGAGCATGAGCTACAGAGTAGAGATGATGATTTTTCCTAACGGTTATGATAGCCTTCCTTAGGTGGGCAGAGGCGGAAGTGAAGCATTCTCTCTTGGTGAGGTAGCTCAGTTTCTGCATTAAGAGATGAAACCTTATCCAACTTCTGACTGGCTTGAAAGGTTTCTTGAAGCATGCCACAGCATTTCATCTTCAGTCTCATACAGGGCATGGTACAGCGTAACCCTCATCTGGGAATCGATCTTGTAAGTATTATCACTGTATGTAATGCACAGTGGTTCTTGGCTGAAACTTCTTGGGTTTCTATTTGATTGAATTTCAGGTAGAAGTTCCAGATGTATCCATGATTTAGATAATAAGAGAACTAAAACCAATTTACAATTAAAAAAAAAACCCTCCTATGTTATTATGAATTTTTTTAATGCACCAATAAAAGTTAATAATAATTTTAAAAATTACTCTAGAAAACACATCTCTCCTGTACTGAAGTGCAATCATACTGATGTCGTTTCAAAAAAAAAAAAAAACCAACAACAAAAACCCCATAAACCAACCCTTTGGGTTTGTTTGGTTTTCCTTGGTGTGATCATCAAATCATCAGCATTAAAAAAAAGATAAAGCAGCAATGAAATGATAATAATATAAGCAGGAATCATTATTTAAGACTTATCTGCCTTATTACTGCTTAGCTCTTTTTCTTTTCTAACTCTAATCTATGGAGATTGTGAAAAATTAAAAGCTTTTCTTCTTTCTCCATCTTCTAGAAATCTGCATAATAGGCAAAATATATAGGCATGTGCACAAAACTGTTAGGGAATTAGCATCTTATTTGATTTTAAGGAACCCATCATAAGACAAAACAGAAGTCTTTGCTTATGAAATCATGTCTTTGTACATATATTACCTGTCAGATTTTCCCAAAAGAAGATTTAGTCCAAATGAAAATTATGTGCTCATATCCTCTTATATCCAAAACATGTAATATAACTTCTTTAAACTTTTATAATGATTAAATTTAAGCTCATTGTATTTTCAGAATGTCCACACTTGATAGAAATTATGGAAGTACGACAGCAATTCCTTTTAGGAAAGTAAGTTGCTTTGCATTAATCGTACCTGGTCATGGTGAGAAAAATGGGTCAGATTTTTCAATTTAAACAGCCACAGAGGAAAATGTTTAGTGATTTTCTTCAAGTAAGCTAATGTTTTTAAAAATTATTTTAACTTGAGAGCAAATAATCTTGAGACTTGGGTTGGAGAAGAAGGAGCAATGTTTTATTTCTATTCTCGTTTACAGTTCCAGCCTTTTCCTTGCCATTTGTGTTGAACTGAAAAATTAACAGACTTGAGTTTGTTTGGAAATAGTAACAGAAGGATGACAGACTTGTACCTAGCCCCGCTCTCTAATGAGGGCTCAGTAGCTGCCCGTTGCCTCGCGTGGAAGGAGTACAGCGGCGGTCCCGCTCCCTCTGCCTCTTAATGAGCAGAAGACTTCCCCCAACTTCATCACTAGTCTGTAAGTAAAAGCTGCAAAGACGGTCCCCCTGGTCCCCGCGGGGGGGAACAGCTGGCAAAGGGTAATGCAAAGACATGGCCCATCTCTCCGGTGCCCTTTGGGGGCTTCTTTCTCTAGGACTCTTTATTGAACAGCTTTTGCTAGCAGAGAATTCACTTGCAGAAACAACTGTTGTGACAAAATCAAGAGGGATGGGGGGATGTTTGCAGCTGGAGAGGCAGGTGTCCCTATCCTGTTCTGGCCTCCACTTCTCTGGGACAGGGCAGCTGGCATCACTGCTGTGTGCCTCGTCCATCCTTGCATTTCTCTAGCTGCATCTGTTGAGATTTGCCAGCTCTTTGTCAGGCTTTTGTCATGTGTTTGCACAGTAAACGTGCACGCTGGCTCCCGATTTCAATGTGGGCCTCCAGGAGTAACTGCTCTGCAAATAATAATCCAGTTAAATTCCTCTAATCCTTCTTCCAGCTACACTTCTAAAGAAGTGTTACAGTTATCCTACAAATTCTTCTATTATGTAGACCTGAGTAAAAAGTAGTACCTCTAACAGGAGGTTCATTTAGAGGGATCCAAAGTGTGAAGTCTGCACTCCATGCCGAGAATTTGGTAGCATAGTAGAAGCTGACTGGACAGAAGTCTGAAATACTCATTCACCTTTATTTTTTATTTTATTTTATTTTTTAACTTACATTGATCATTCTTTAGAAAGTACCATTTTTCAGTTAATTTTAAAACTGAACCTGATGTTGCTTTTTTTCCTCTTTATCTAACAATATATTTTCAAGGAGAGAGTGCAGAGACCGCAAAAGTCAGGAGTGAGTGTGTGCGGGAATTGGGGTTGTCCTTTGAGGCTCTTCACCCTCATGAGATTTTTCTGGCAGCCCCTTCCGCCTCCTCCCACTCTTTCTGGGTTCAGGCTGACCAGCAGTCCAGTGCTTCCATTAACTGCACTGGGAAAGCTCTTCTCCAGCATCATGCCTCACGTGTTCCTCAGGAGGTCCAAGTTTTATCTGTCTCATCATTTACAGTTTCAGCCTCGATGTTGAAAACATCTGTTAACCTGTCCACAGACATGAACAAAAAGGGGGATTTATGTATATATGTCAACCTGATTTAAAGGGGTAAGAATTACTGCGAGACAAGAAGACATGAGCTGTTCTTCCTAGTAGGAGGAGAAATGACCACATGGCAGCAGTAGACTGTATTGAGCAAGCAGTCATGAAAAATGCTGAGCAGCTCTGAAAGTGTGAGGCAAGCTCAGCTTTCCCTGCAGCACAGCTCCATACCCCCAGCGCTGCACAGCAGAGCACAGCTTCCGATCCTGAGACCTCCATTTATCACCCCCACCCCAAATGCTGAAGCACATGCTTGATGGTAAAGCTATTCCTGAATCTTATATAACTCATTAAATACAAACACAAGCTTTTAAATGCTCTCCTGAGTGACTCCCTCACAGCACGTGAAACTTCTATTTATTTATTTAATTTTGTGCCTGGTGAGAGGAAACAGTTTTTTTTTTTTTAATTTTGGTTGTAACTTTCTGTATAGGAAGAGCTTAAAAAATAACTTTACCTCCTCAGTTAGAAGCTATGCTGCTTACTAAATCTAATTACTTCCCTCTGTGGTTTTTTAAATCGATGGCATCTTCAAAATGTGTGGTATATCATAAATTAGGTTATTTTCCTGGCAGCTTGTACTGCTAATATCTGGCTACCAGATAAGAAGTGTTAACTGTTGGGCATGATGCATTGTCCCTGGTGCCCAGTATAACTTTGATAATAAATAAGCAGTTAGATTTATTCAATGGAGAAGTAATGTATATTCCTGCAAACAAGATGCTGCCATACAACACCAGCTCAGCAAGAAACACACTGGCTTTGCTTGGATGTTGCGTAAGCTAGAGCACATAGCTCATGCTATAGCATGGCATGCTATAGCATGGCTTTACTGGAGCAAGGGAGGATTTTGAGATTTTGTGTGTGCTTCTCTTCCCAGTTAACACCAGCTTCCCCATTGCATGAGCTGTGCAGCTTCCATATTTATGTTGGGCTGATCATTACAGACTTGGTTTGTCAAAGCTTAAAAGCATATTCTTAGCTTCAGCGTGAAGTTCATGAATGCTTTGATGCTTATGGGTTAATCACCATCTTACCTGCCACTCTGTCTTGAAGCAGGTGTAAGACTATTGCCGAAGCAGGTATCATGCTTCAGATATGTCTGGTCCATTGTGGGAATTTTAAGTGCTTTATGCATTTGTCTGTGAATTACAGGTGGCAGGTAGCCCTAAAAAGTTCTGTATCCTAAACTGGGCTCCCTTATGCTCTCCCTTATGTGCACAGAGATGCGCACTAAATGTGATGTTTCCAGGAAGCATCCAACGCAACACCATGCGCTGCAGCCCCGGCAGGAATGCCTGATGGGTCAGACGCTTTTAAGTGTAGGATGGACCTGCTCTGCATCTGCTCCCCAGTTGTTCTGCAAGTGAGTGATAAATTTGGCACATTCACAACACTTCCTGGTAGTAGTGCGTGTACTGCACGGGACTGGGGTGTTTTCTCTCCCGGAGATCCTACACAGGAATGTTAAATACATAAAGCTGAACTGCTAACATTTCTCGTCTCCAAGTGAATGGCAGTTGGTCCTGTAAGGAGTAAAAAGCATGTTTTCTTAGATCTCATTGCTGGTAGGCACTATTTAATATTTATATCATTGGCTGAGGAAGGAGACTTTGGTCTAATTGCTAGATGATAGGTATGAATTTGCAGCAGGCTTGTTGTTGGGAGTGAATGTGTTAAAGAAATTCACATCAAGGACTGATACAGTTTTAATTGGAATCACATACTATTGTGTTAGTCATCATGCAGCTGAAGAAAATAACTAACCAAAATCCTTGTAGACTCTAACAAATGTTAGAAATATCACTGTAAAGCAGCCAGCCCTTCTATTGGGCATCTTGCCACAGATCTGATGGTGCTGATGTGGTGAGATTGGATCAGTGTGGTAAGTGATGTGGTGGGAAAACACCTAGAAAAGTGCAGTTTTTGTGGACAAGCGGCATGAGCTCAGGCTGGGGAGGTTGAGCTTAGCCAGCTTTCTGGAGATGTTTTCAGATATTTCTGCTATGGCAGGGAAAGAGGATTTTGTAGAAGAGTTGAATGTAGACTTAATGGTGGTGAGGGAAGGAAGAAAGCAGATTTGGAAAAGGTCTGTGTCAGTGAAGAATAACAGTGAAGTGGTTGTGTGCCGCTGGAAACCGGCCTGGTGAAAGATGGTTGTAGATGGAAACTCCTTGAGTTCGGAAACTCGGGGAAGGAGGGTGGGAGACTGAAGCATCATATCCCTCTGAGACATCCCGCTGCCCCTCTCTGCCTCTTCCTGGCACGAAGAGATGCCTGAGCTGTTGGTGCCCTCTGCAAAACGGGAAGCCTGTCCATTGCATACTAGTGATAGACCTGAAGCTGGGAGTCCGGCTAAGGAAAAAGGCAGGCACACACATAGGAGCTGAGATTGCCCATCTTGGGTCATCTGCTTTGGACTGAGAATTCAAGTCAATGGTAGAAAGAATGAGAAATCCCCTCCAGGTAGCACTGCCTTTATTAAAACTGCAAATAACAAAGGTTTATTCATGTGTTTGTTTTGGTTCAGTAACAAATTTTTTTTAAACAAGGTTCATATTGAAGCAGCATTAAAACTTCTTTATCATTTTATCTTGCCAAAATGAGAAATATAAGATGGCCCAAGACGTCTTACACTCAAAATCTATACTGATAGAAATGCATGTAATTGCATATATTCATCTTTTTAGGACCCAGGAGGGAATTCTTCTTGCTCAAGTTTAGAGGTCATTGTCCGTAGTCTAGCTAAGAACAAAATAATAATTGCAGTAACTGTTATAACCATCTTTCATCCCTGAGAGTCTTCTCAAGCCTGTATAACCTTGCAGGCTTACTGCCACAAATTTAGTGAGTGCAGAAGGTGCCTTGTATTTGTGGTCGTGATCATTTCTTATGCTGTAAATAAACGATCAAAATGCACCAGCAGCATCTGACATTAATTGCATGAAATACAATTCTATGGAGAGTTAATCAGAAGCGAAATTCACTGTTGGAGACTCCTCGTCTTTAAGATTGATGATACGTGGGACAACAGACTTAAAGTTCATTACATTGGAGGTTGCTGACAGGGAGGCCATCTTGATGAAAGGCACTCTTCATGGGGGATTTCCTACTTTCCCAAACAGGGCTTGCGTTTAAAGAGGAGCACATTAATGGAAGTTAGATCTTTTGGGTTTTCCTGATGCTCTCTGAAATCCCCAGCGATCTGTTCTGGTGCCTAATCTTGCTGGATTTAGAAATGAGGCGGTACAGGTATAGACAGGTGATTACTGCACTCAGTATTTAAAAAAAAAAAAAGAAGACATTTTCATTCCTGTTTGGAAGCAAAAGCACTGTGCAGCTTATTAGTGCTCAATTAACATAATACATTGCAGTTATTACTCTCAGAATGATACCAGACATCCCCATCGGAGGGGGTAAATTGAATCCTGATAACTGGCATTTAAACAAACCTGGAAACCAGCACTTAATAATAGGCAGTATAAATACAGAATATCATTGTTCCTCTTCCTCTGAATTCAGTTAAGTCTGGTTGCAGGTGAAAAATTAACCACAAACTCCCATCTTTTATTAAGGAAAAAGGAAAAGGAGAGAAAACCTTAGGCTGAAATAATCATTACGCTTTGTGGCCTGGTTAGCGGTCGGTATGGAGCTTAGAGAGAAGCAGGAAGGTTTTACGGTTCTCGGCTTAGAGCATGATGGACATTTATGGACTTGATTCCCAGGCCCTGCGCTCATTTTCTTAAAAGACGAGGATAATCATTTTTCAGTCTGCTACAATCTCCTAGACCTCTTAATATGATCTTTTAGTACTAATACAAAGAAAAAATGTATTCCAGCTAAAGTCTTAGGCAGAATCCTCTGTGTCCTCTACAACATGATGGTGAAAAAAGTCCAGTGTTACATTAATGCCTCAGAAAGAGAAATTCAGTGGCTATAGTGTTATCCAGAAATCAATATTATTTTCAGGCTTCTGAACAGAGCTTGGAAATGTTTTGGTGTTGTAATGAGTGGTTCCTGTGAAAATCTTTTTGTGTATATACACATTTTTCCATGATCACAAAATCATACTGTTTAAAAAAAAAATCGCTACTATGGACACAGGAGGTTTACATAGGGTAAGGTGAAGTGCATTTCATTAGCTCTTCTTTGCACCTTATGAAGAGCAATGCAGGTTGGGAAAGCTTTGTATATAAACTGGTGAACTCAGTAGGTGTAGCTCGCCGCAGCAAAAACCTCAGGTGGGGAACAGCCCATTGCATCTGTTAGAGAGCCCTTGGGTAGCAGGTTCTCCCACTGCTTGAGCTGACGGTATCTCTCTGTCACACTGAGTGCTAATCAGGTAAGAGCGTTCAGCGTATGAAATTCTGGAAAACTATCCTTGATATAAAATGTATTCTCTTCTAGAAAACGTCAACTGGAAAATTTGTCAGTTGGAAAACTGCAAAGTAAGCAGGGAAGGAAAGCTGAGTTGTACGACATGTTAAGGATGTGGTGATTAATGAAATAGAAAAAAGGTGATGGATTAGAGAGTCTTTAGTTATTTTCACCACACACAAAGCATGAATAAAATCTTTTATTAGGTTATCTCGCATCTAACCTGAAGTAATTATGATAAATAGATGACTGGGAGGATTTGGCTTCACAGGGAAGTAGTAACCACATTCTCCTCTGCTACGTGCCGTTTCATCTGGGTCCCAGTTCACCACACACTTGTTTTCAGCACGATGTTTGAGGTCACGCTTAAGTCCATTAAAGCCAACTTAAATATATGCCTAGTTGTTTTACTAAATAGAAATCTTTGCTGAATCAGGGCAGTCTGCACCAAGTCGGGCTGACTTCTGCTTTGTTATGATTCACCCCGGGAGCAGGGCTGCGTGCGCTCAGCGAAGCCCTTCCCGTTTGCCCTGCATCAGCTTCAGCACATCGCCAGCCGGAGCGATGCTCGCAGGGCGCTGCAAGACTTGCTTGGTGTTTGGGTGAATGCAGGGAAGGAAGGAAGGTTGTCGCAGGAAGGCAAAATGTTGCAAAATACGTCTCGTTTTGGGATCCCTTAGAGATGGAAAGTGTTACATAAATGTGAAATCTTAATTATTTCATGTAGCATTACTCATGCAAAAGTACTGCAGGCCTACTCCTCTCTGACTGGCATCTGTGCTGTTTAATTTCAAATATGTTTAAGTATCATTACTGGACAAATTGAAATTACAGACAAAACCTAATATGTTGTTTTATATTGATTGCAAAACTCAACTATTATTTTTTATGTAACTTAATAAAGATTGTGTGCATGTATTAATTATGAATAAAATTGTACAATAGAATGGGTCATGAGTGTCAGGATTGCAGTAATTAAAATAACAAAGCACAGTGGAAAGAAAGATAAATAAATTGGGTCCCATTTTTAATTAATATCCGTCTCTCTTGAAACATGTCATGTAGGTCAGAGAGTGCTGCTGCTGCTGTCCATTCTCGTCTAACAGCCTCCTTTGTGTGCTTCCAATTTGCATGGGATTTACTTGGGAACCGATTCTTCCGCAGCCCGGCTAGCTGCTATTTTGGGAAGACAAAAGGGACCAAGTATGGTGCTGTAGCTCAAGTGCAGGGCTGGGTTTCCAGAGCCAAGCAATGCCGGGGCATTTTGTGCAACTCTCGGGCTGCTTTGTTTGCCTGAGCTGCTCCAGCCCAAACACTGAGTTTGCAAACTTTCCATCTGGCAAAATAGAAAGTCTTATCATGGATTCTGGGCATTTATTTATTGATCTTTTCATGATTTTGGCAAGCTTGAAGATAGGGAATTGCAGCTTCTTCATAGCATCTGCAGCTTAGGCAGGTGTCTGCAGGAGATCCTTGCGCCTGCCCTGGCAGCTGTGCTGGCAGTACGAGGAGCGGCGCTGCACTCCCCAAGCCTCGGGTCCAGCCAAGGAGAGTTTCCCCTGCGTGGACCCCGAGGGTCCTGCTGGGAGTGCCCGTGCTCCTCTGCTCCGTGTTGGAGTGGAGGCAGGAGCATAACAGGGACAGGCATTCAGTAAGGAGAGCCTGACTATATACTTGACATATGGCGGTGAGCCCATGGGGCAGGCTAGAGAAAGTGCTGTAATGTTGAGAGGTCGCTGCTGAATTACACTCATGGCCTTTCCAGCTCCGGGAAGTCAGGATTCGGGGTGAGCAAACATGGCTTTGAGCCACCCATGGCTCCTCTGCCCTGTCGACCGTTTGTTTTGTGAGGCAGGTCTTAGCCCCGTAGTATGGCAGGTCACCTTACTGCAGCAACTTTTCGTAGGTAGCATATTGCATTTCATTTCCACAGGGACTACAGTCTCCTGGGCTTTTTTTTTATTTTTTAACAGTGGCCGAAGATAACTTCTTAGGTAGGTGTGAACATGGCTCTGCGTGTGTGTGTGTAGGATCAACTTGATAAGCCTGTGAAGTAGTGCAGGTACAGAATCAATGATGTCAGGGACCCCATCCAGCAGAAGGTCAAAGGTGGGAAGTTTAGTTTTCATCCTTAGCCCTTGGTATCTCAGTTGAGTTTGCAGACAAGGGTGACAAGCAGTGCTGACAGTAAAGTGATTTTTGGAATACAAACACCTCTTTAGTGGCACCTGCACGAAAGGATTACAACTCTGAGGTAGCTGAAGAAGTAAAATCTAAATAAACACAAAAAGCTGAACTGAAAAGCTGAGGATGTTGTGGCCGGGTTTCAATAAAGTGTTCAAAGTAGATACACCGTCTGAGTCTCTAAGAGGGTCCAGTCCTGCATGGTCCAGATTCTTGTAGGAAGCAGAGCGTCTGTGGGTGCTGAGAGCACGGAGCACCTGGCAGGATGAGACCAGGAGCTGGCATGTTTCACAAGTGGCGCTTTTTGCTGTTAGCAACCAGCTCTTCTTTGACGAGTAGGGAACTAAAATGAGTGATGTGCTTTTTTGGTTCAAAGAAGAGTTTTAAAATGTGATGGAGAGCTGCCAGCATAGGAGCAGCACTCCTTGTTTGCTTTGCTTTTGATGTGCAGGGAAGATGAAGTCATTACACTGAAATATTCTCCTGCGCTGGGCAAACAGGAGGAGATGAAAGGGAAGAGGAGTCGGAAAACAGCCCTGGTTGGAGCGTGCCAGAGCCACGGTGGGGAATAGCTGGGCCTCTGTGAATGTGTCACAATAGGAAATCAATTCTGAATTACACAATGTGGTGTGTGCTATATTTTCCATCCTTCAGTGTAATGAGCAAGCTCACCCTTACATAACGATGGCTTTTTAAGAGATTGCCTTTGGCTTAATTTATTGCCAGGCAGAACCAGCCTATGGTATTTAAACTCTGTGATCTCCGAAATGTGCAAGTTGGCTGGAGTGGTGGGAGGATGCTTGTCAAACCTCACGCCAGTGAGGGGCTGTCTTTCTTTTGCTCTTATGCCTCGCTGACTTCTTGCAGAGGGTGAAAAACAGCATGAATCAATGCTCCTGATATCTTGGAGGAGTTCAGTGTCACTTCCCTTTCACTTCTGCGCATTAAGATCCTGTGTCCCCATAGGATATCCTGTGTGTCTGTACCAGCAGAACTGAAAAGCTGGTGTGGGTGAACATGCAAAGATGGTGACAACCGGGGAGGTAACTCTTTGCACAACGTTGGATAGACAGGCTCATGTGGTTTGCATGGAAATCCCCGCATGGCTTGGAAGCGAGCTGCTGGAAGCTGTTGGCTTGTAACATCTGCAGTTTTGTGTTGTTCCTCAAGATATAGGGGCAAGTTTTCCGGCATCGCGCTCCTTTGAGGCACAGCAAAGGCTCTGGGCAAGCCCGTCCTGAGCAACTGGAGGGAGAGACATGCTCATTTTCCATGCACATCCACTTCCTCGGCATTGCTGCCGAAGCTGCCAACAAAGATGCTGGCTGTGACAGTGGCTTTTAGATGTGGGCATCTGTGCCTTCTAAAGACTATGGATGCATGGAAATAATTTCATGGAAGCCAGATATTGCATGCTGATAATAACTTCCACAGTCTGGATTTGAACCAGACCACTGTGGAGGGAATGCTGTACCAGTCAGTGCCTTCCAGCAGCCCCGCAAATAGATTTTTAAATGAAATCGCACTGAGTTCTCCTCATTCTTTTTAGTGGAGTTGGGCATATTCACAACTGAAATGACAGATGAGATTTTCACATTGTCTGTGTTGTTTTTTTTTAATTAGCTTTTTTTTTTGCAAATAATGAGGTGAAATCTCCCCCCACTTACTTTCTTTTCAAAGTCTGGAGTAACTTTTAATGAATAGGAACTTCCTTTCAGCTTGATTGGTGACATTTTCAGCAATGCCCAAAATGAAACTCAGGAACTGATTTACTTCAGGGAATCTTACCTGAAATCACTGGTTGCACGAGTACTGTTTCACTAAAAAGGGAAAAACTGAGGGCCACCGGGTTCTTGTTCTTACATAGCGAATTAAAAAGATAAATTCAAGAAGAAATTTTTTTGAGTTTTCATATTGTGAATTTACACTGAACTTGGCCAGATTTATCCCTGCTTTTGCGAATACTTTTGCAAAAAGTCAGTATTGGTTCTACGCTCCTCCACTGAGATAAGGAGTTATCTCCTGTGTCTAAGATGGATTAGAAGTCGCCAGCATGGAGCCTTCTCTTCACTGGAGTACAGGAGCCTTTAATGTATATATTCTTTGCAGCCCCACTTAACTGGGTCTTTAAGAGTTAATTCCCTCATGTTGAGAGGGTCAAAATGCCAGGAGGAAATTGAACATAACTTCTTGATATTTGAGATCGTGAATTTCCATTCAAATAAAAACAGTAAATTTGTAAGTTAGCAAGAATAAAACTCGAAACCCTGCAGACAGTTCAGGCTTCTAATGAAATCCTCCAGGTCAAGCAGCCCGCTCTCTTCCAGCGTGATTTTCGTGCGCTGCCTCGATTGGTGTGTCCAGAAGCGATTGCTGTTTGTTTTGCTTCCCAAAACACGAGGGTTACGAATCCCCAAGTGACGAGAGTGGGCTTGGAAGTGCTCAGCTGTAGCAGATTGATCGACTGTGCTCGCCTCCGAGTCACTTACTGTTTGCATATCGCGCAGGGATATACATCACTTTACCTTAGAAATGCAGTTAGCTGGAGCTCTCTAGGAAGAGAAACCATAGGACATTTAAGCCCAGATCCATTTATACCTTTAGCTTTTCCTCCTCGGCCACGCTGTGCCTCTTCCTTGTCCCAGCTCGTTCAGAGGTTTGCAGTGTTTGTGCTTTAAGGTGAGACCCTGGGGGTGGCGGGGGGGAGGACTGCGCTTGCCCACCCGCGGGACAGATGGGCTCTGCAAAGCTTCCCTCCCCGTCCCAACCTGCCCAGTGCCTGCACGTGTGATCTCGGGGCGAGGAAGGAGAACAGACGGCGAACACCCACCACCGCCCTGTGCGTGCTCGTGCTCACAGTGGGAAGGAGAATTAATTTCCATCCTCAGCATAAAGCTAATTAATAACTGTCCTGTCGTGAAAGGCACTCAACTTAGGCTCCATAGTACATCTGCACTGGCAAGTTGCATGTGCTCGAGTCTGTTCCCTAGCAATGAGGCCATCTGGCATGGGACAGCCCAGGTCTGTGCCAATAAACTGGTTTAGCCTCCAAACCAGGGTGGATACGTGGTCATTGCCCATCAGGAGTGGGCCATAACCTGTACTGTCACGCTTGGAAATTGTTTAGGAAAATCCTAGTGAGCCCAAGCCAAAATTGTGCCAGGCACCATTCATTTAACAGCAGAGCATTGCCTTCCAGCCTGTGTTTAATTTATTCATCCAATATAGCCTGTGAATCTGAGTTCAACCAAATGCTCCTGCCATGGGCAAAGCATCTACTCCAGTTTCCATGTAGAAGCAAGAGGAACTGGCTGTTCCCCAGCTCCTGGAGGCGCTAGGCAGCCAGATTCACCCTGTGACGTCCCGTGAGGTAGTCAGGGAAATGGGAGTTGTCTGATCTGAGCTTTGACTAGCCTGACTGGGATTGCAAAGTGCTGTGCAAATACAAAATAGCATGATTTTATTAGTATTTTCCCACATGTAGCCCACAGTGATCAGTGGGGGTGTCTGGAAGCAGAAATGAGCTCTGTTTAATCTGCTGGTGTAAACAAATGATAAATCTAAAGCCAAATTCTGATCTGGTTTGTAGCACGTAATTCCCTTTGGCTTAACTAGGGTTAATGAGATCTAACCCTAGGGTAGCAATTGTCCCTGAGTGGTTCTTTCTAGTCTCAGTAACATACCATGGATTCTGCTTCTCTGATTTCTAATTATTTTGACAGCAGTGTTGGGTCTGAAGCTACCAGGAGATCTATTTGTTCAACATAGGAGAACATCTCTCTAATTTATTTATGTATATATTTCCTATTGCCTGTTTTTGCTAATTTTGGTCTTGTCCAGCCAGTCTCTTCCAGCTCCAGCTTCTCAAGGTATTTGCAGTACAACTTTCCTGCAGATACAAATGTGACAGTGCTTCCCATATCTCTTTTGTCTCCTAAATGGGCTTTCCATTTAGAATTTTGTGTGTGTTTCTTTTCCTTCCTTCCTTCCTTTTTTTTTTTTTTTTTTTAATCCTCGTCTGTATGGTTGTCATAGCTCCTGCCCTGTGAGTCCTTCCACGGTCTTTAGCTGGCATTTGAACAAAGCAGGGAGCCTTCCTGACTTCTGGTAAAATGCAATAGCCCTAGGAATATTAGGCCCCTAAATGGGAGAAATATTAGACTGTATACATTCTAAGGACTACTCCTGCCTACCTGCCTGTGCAGCATCACATCTTCTGAACTACTGGTTTTTTTTGTTTGTGTGTGTGTGTGTGTTTTTGGAAGATGAACTTTTTTTTTCCTTTTACATGGTTCATGCAGCTTTCTAGGAACACGCAAGGGAGTTTGAAAAACCCACTTTTTCCTTTCAAAATCTCTTTGAAAGTCCCTGGGCCATATGCTCTTTACTCAGCTCCTGCAGGGTCCATGCTCCGTGCAGACTTCAAGGGAAATGTGCCCAGTTTCTCAGCCTCACCCAAGGATACCTGAGGCTACCTTGTCTCCAACTTCTGACAACTGGGTCATCTTGGTCCCACAGTGATCGAAGCACGTTACATATATTTGACAGTCTGATTGATAAAAATTCCTGTTTCTCATGCTCTATGAGATGCTCCTTCATGTTAAAGACCAACAAAGGGAGACATTTATTGACAGTAAGAAAGTGCATTCCCATGCAATTTCCAATTGGGATTTGGCTAAAAAAAATATATGAGAGGTGGAGAGCGTTGCTGTTGGTCTGTCATAAAGAACTAAGGGCTACAACAGACCAAATGTGCTTGGCCCTCAAAAAGTCTAAAGAAACCTACTGAGAGCAGCCAGTGAACTTGTGTCCTGAGGAACTGTAAGAATGGTAATGCTGGTCTTGATCCTGGAAACATCCCACTGTAGTCATGGGAAGACTCGAATGGTTGTCAGGAGTCTGCCCTGGCTGGCCACTGGCATGTTTCTGTGCATGCTGTGGGCTGGGGGGACGGGGGGATTAATGAGGTGCTGGGGCTTCCCCCATGAGCACTGTTCCCACTTCTGTCACAAAGACGTGCCTGGTCTCCCATCCCATCGAAACTGCACCTCGCCTGGACGTGGCCTATCGTCCTGGGGGAAGTTGTTCCTTCAGAGGTGGCTGTCCTTGATGCCGTCCTGGCATGCGAGCTCTGTTTAGACCTTGGAGCAGCTAAAGAGCCACAGGTTGGCTGTGCTGGTCTGTGCTGGTGTCTCCACCACCATACAATGCAGGAAGTTCTTCCTCCTGAATGGTGTTTCATCATTAGAAATATTAGCAACAGGTGTAACTATTAAAGAATGATTATGAAATATTTAATGTAATGATGAATTTGTAGTATTGCTTTTGTTGTGCTCAGCAACAGTAATCATTTGGGTCTCTGGAAAACCCTCCAGCTCAGCGATAACCATGGCCTTGCTACTGCAAATATGCCTGTGGGTAACTTCTTATACATACACAACCTCATTAAGCCATCTGTAGGAAATTAGACTGCTTACTGCGTAATTGTTTGCAGAAACAGGAACAGGGTTCATCGCCTTTCTAACAAAAATTGTATATCTGTCTAGAGACTGATGACTTTATTTTAATTTGCATCAAGGCTGGGGTAATGAAGTAGGCTCGATGAAAATGAAAAGCAGGCTATGAGAACCTGGAATCAGTGGTGAACTACAGATAACGTGGTCTCATTTTCAGTTTAGCCAGAGACTGTACTATGCTAATGCTGGGAAAGTGTCAGCTACTTACTAGTGTTCCAAGAACATCCACGTTTTAAAGATCTGAATGCCAATACTGTGCTGATTACTATAGTTAGCTCTATTCTCATTACTTATACTTTCTCTTATATACAAATATTTTCTTTTTGAAGAAAATATTTATTAGATTTCCCCCCCCCTTTTTTTTTTGGAAAGGAAGGATAGTCTTTTACTCAAACACTCGTCTTCACTGGATTGAGATGATTTCATTCCTAGCTCTTCACCTCTCTGATAGTGCAGCTTGCTTTTGGTATATGTAGGGTCACACATCTTTCTTTCTCCTGCTCTGCATGTCTTGTCTTTAGAAATTGCCATGTCCTTGGATAGTGTTAACTCCTTAGGCTCTTGGCTCATGCAAGTAGAGGTTGCTCAAGCAAGGGCGTCTGTGTGATTGGCCTGTCTCCTTGGGTACGTTCCTGGATCCTCATCCCAAGTGCGGTGGACATAGCTCGCTCCCAGGCACAACTGAATATGGGGACTGTGGGCAAGTGGCTGGCTGGCTGTGAGATGGCTAAGTAAAGGTGAGATTGTTGGAAAGCAGAACATGCCTCACTGCTGCCCGAGAGACCATTCTGCCGAGCAATGCACTTTAATATCTACCAGGTATTAGACATTCAAACTTTAGTCTTAACTTAGCCAGCTGAGAGATTTCAAAGATATGGATGGCTGTTACACCATTTGCTTTTGCCTAAACCATGGAAAATCTTCATGCCGTAGTTAGAAACCTATGCAATTTTCTGAAGTGTTCACTCTAAAAAGCAGGATGTGTTGTGCTGTTAACTGTAAAACTCCAGGCAGAGAAAACTCAAAGACACCCAAGCAGCTCAGCTCTCTGAAGGTGCTAAAGATGCAATTATGGCTCCTACTTCAGAAGTTTACAGTGTTTACACCTATATCTGGACAAATCAGAAGTTTCTTTGTTGTTAATTAAGAGACGTAGGCACTTCTAGAGAGTGACGCATATGACTTTTTTGGACATCTCCTTCCAATCAGATGAATTGCTCCCTGGATGACCCTATTTCTCTCTTCACTCCTTTGATTCTGTGGTAAGCCATTTGCATCCAGCCAAGGAAAAATCATTTAATGTTGTTAGTCCCTGTGGTTGTTGCTGAGAAGTCTTTCTGAGCCCTGTTGAGAAGGGATGCTTGTACCAGCCTCAGCACTATGCAAAGCAAATGGTCTGTGAGAGATGAAGAGTTAAGATGCTTCAAAGTGTTAGTGAGGACTGGAAAAAATGGTGATTAAAACCCACACTGAATATATTCCAGAGGCTGCAAAGAGTGCCTCAGGGCTTTACTGTTTTTTCTGTACAACGTATCTTCACAACCTACTAGATTTTCCTTGCTCATTTTTCTTCTCCTGCTTTGCTTGATCAAGGAGTCTCTTTGACTTGGTGGACTCCCGCCCCACCTGGAAGGGAGCAATGAGGGACAACAGTGATCCGCACTCTTGCGCTCTATGCCTTGCCATAAACTATTTGCAGTCGAAAAGGAAAAGCTACTTGAGGTGGAAACCTTCTAACATGCATTTTGCCGCAATGCACAGCCTTATATTGCAGCCAGTGAAGCAGATACTGCAAATGGGGAGCTGATTTACTTCGTGCCATGCTCTTGTGAGGCAACCGTGGATTGAAGTGGAAGCACATAGATAGGCCAGTGCCATTAGAAGGCCTTAATAAATATTAATATAGGCATGTGCTTTTCTGTTAAGAAAGAGTGAGCAGAGAGTGTACACTGACAGCTGTGCACAAATTAAGCCTTTCCATTTGTTGTGATCATGCGTGGCCCCTGAATTACATTCAGAGAGAAGATACACCAGCACTAATGCTCTTAGGTTGTTTCCAGTAAGGACTCTACCCTCCGAAATGCATCCCTAATGCAGTCAGACCAAGGAATGCATCCAGGCTTTATCATTAGCATGAGAAGTGTCCTTGTTTATAATTTTTCCTTTTTGATATTTTTATAGGTGAGCTTTGGTTTGATATGATATTAGTTAGTAAAAATTAGGACATGATGATTTGCCCTAACACATAACTTTTGCACCAAATTTGGCACTTTTTGCAATCAAGAGGATACGCTATGCACAAACGTAAGTTATTATGTACCTTTGCATTTCTTTTTTATATTCTTTTAGACTTTAATCACTTGGGAAATAGTGAATAACATTTTTTTTATTTACCAGCTTACGTTTTATTTGTGATTTATAACAAACTTGCTATAGATGCAAATTGGAATCCAGTTAAAATGCAGAAAACCTGCACTGTAAGATTGTTTTGGTATTAGTTAAATAAAGCTACTTTATTTGTGCTGGATACAATGGAGATTTTTTTAAAATAATCAAACAAGTTTTTGTTGAAAAATATGTGGATTTGTTTAGTATTATTTCCAGGTAATAAAATAGACTGATTATTTTTGATTAACCTGTTCTGTAGAATGATTAGATCCCAGCTTTCCACACCCTTTTCTCTTTCATATATAGGAGAACAGTGTTCCCTGTTGTTTTTCAATACTGAGTCCTTTTCTTAATTCTGAATGAACTGATTAGGTGGATTTTTATTGAATTAAATTAAACTGAGTAAACTGGTAAAGTGCAAAAGTCTCAGAAGATGGCTTTTAAAATGAAGTCTGTCTGCAGAAGAAACWGCTGTAAAACCTGCTTCGTTTCTTAAACAAATTCTGATTGCTGGTATCTATCTAGTTACTTCCTCCAGGTCAATGATTCAACTTTTAAATCTTTCTTAAAGGACGGATCATTTCTTTTTAACAGCCCTGTCCAAGAGCCTGATCCAGCTTCACAGCACAGTGTCCTTCTGGTTGATTTTGGTGGGTGTTAGGTCAGACCCCAAGTACCTGCCCACATATCATCTCTCAGTGTTTAATAGCAATTTTTTTTTTTGCAGCATGTTGTAGACTGTATAAAGTCATACCTGATGGGTTGACTGTAACATACTGAAGTTGGATAATACTTTATTCTTGGGTCATTCCATTGTGACAATGTTTATAAGGATGGTAGAATCTGGCCCTAATGATAGCTGAAGTGATATCAAAATGACATGGATGTGCTCATATTTTAAGGTGTCCAATACTTGAAGATTACTTTCCAAAAAACTGAAATGTTAAAGTTTTCCGTGAAACTGTATTTAACTGAATACGTGTTCAAGCACTCTTAGGCCCCTAATGATCCATTGGGTGTTATTTGACAATATTCCCAGTGCTATTTTTGATATGAAATAGGCAGGAATTGATTTTTGTATGAGGTGAAAGTTAAAAAAAAAAAGAAGAAGAAAAAAAAACAACGCATTTTTCACATCTGTAAATGTTCACTAGGAGATATAGCCAGTAACCTTAGTAGGATTTCTATGTTAAATATAAGTATAAACTGAAAGCCTTTTTATGATAGCAAGGATAGCAGTAAATTCTAAGTACAGAATTCTAATTATTTACCTTTAAGGGGTATAAAACTAAGATTTGTTTCTACATTGGAAGTCAAACACAAAATAAGGATTTAACATGTAAAATAAAAATGTGTAAATATATTGGGTTGGATTTAGCTGAGAGAGGTTATTGAATTATTCAGTTCTTCATGTGATATTTAGATAAATAAAGTCTCATTTTCTGCTATGCAGCAGATCTCATTAAAGGGGAAAAAAAACTCTTTAATGTTTAAACCATCCTCTAATTCTGAGCAAATCCCTAAGAATGTTTTAAGGAGAGAAAATTCTTAAATCACTGGATTTTGTACCCTAATTAAATCCCTTGACAGTTCTCTACGTTATGTGCAGCAGTGGCTCCATGCAATACTGGAGGTGGAGCTCAGCTTTTCATAGTTCTCATTTTGCAAAATAAGGCTCAAATTTTCTTTTTTGTTCTAAGTGCTGAGGAGCCCAGTTTCTGTGTTATCCAAGCTCAGTTACTCCTTCGAGGTATATATATATATATTTTTTTTCTTTCCTTGGCTGTCTAAAAGAGGGGCGGATGTTGTTAGTAATGCACTGAATTAGGAGGAGGAGTGGATCCATTTCTGAAGTTGTCTTAAGAATGAAGTATGGGATTTGACTGATAGATTTTTAACTATAAATGGATTAAGTAGAGTGTGACTGAGGTCACGTATAAAAAAGGAGCAAGCTAATTAAGCCTGAGCAGTAGTCCAAATGTCTTTTATACTGATGACTGGAGATCAAAGGCTAGAGCAAGTTTTTAAAGATTATATTTCTTTAAATGACTAAATGAACCTTATTTAAGGGTGGATGGGGTGTTCTTTTCAGAGGAACACAGACAGTCCAGGCATATTTTCCACCTGGCTGATATGCTTAGAAGTGTCTGTTTTTTAATTGATGCATGGGTATTTAGATATATTGTGCTCCTATGCATTATGGCAGAATAGATTTGTACTTTTGCACTTTCATGCTTAATTTAAATGCAGGGGTTTTGATCTTATGCCCTGGGCTTAGGTTCTGGAGATTGTGGAAATAATGTTTACTGCAGTTAGACTGTGTTTCCACATTCTGTCTTGCTAAGAGGATACATGTAGCTGCACGAATCCGGGAGCTGTATATGCCTGAGGAACTCACTCTTCCTCCCTTTTTTGAGGGATGCAGTCAGGTATTCTGCTATTCCCTGTCCTGCTTCTCTGCTGTGTGTTCTCCTTTCTTCCTGCCACTATGCTGGAGGTGCTCCATGATATACAACAGGATTTGGGGGTTTTGGTCATTTACCGGGGCCAAGAGATGTGCTTGTATGCCTTTGTAAGGCCAGCTAGGACAAACTACACCCAAGAGTTCTTCAAAAGCACTTGGGCTTTGAGTAATTATGGATTCAAGGCAATAGTTATGCTTGATAGAAAGCATTTCCAGTGAAATGCTGAATGCCTGCAAGCAACTGAAGCTGAGGGAGGCTGAGAGCACTGAGCATGATCCAAGGAGCCCTGATGAATGGTGGTATGGATTAGGATCCTGAGGTGCACCCTCCATAGTTTTTCTTTAAAATTCCATGATTATGGTTTAAATAGAAACCATGTTTTCCCTGAGCACAGCGAGCCAAACCCAGATAAAATCTCTTAAGAGTCAAGAGTCAGTAGCAAGGCAGGTTTGGAGTGGAAGGACACTCGTACACATCACTGAAAGCTGATTCTCTAGGTGAACAGTCACATTGAACGTACTTATTATGGTTTTCATATGTTATGCTTGGAGATGTTTTTGTACAGTTATTTCTTATTGATTGACCAGATACATGACTTAAATGTTAACTTTGGGTTTTCCACAGTATGTGATGTTGATGTAACTTTCCTGTGTTGAAGTTGAGGGAAACTTTTCTTCTAGCTTTGACAAGAAAAGGGCAAGGATGGGTCTGCTCATTTTTGACAGATCTATTCTAAAACTAGAGCTATTTCCGTTCAGATTTCAAGATGAATACAGTAGTTGTTTGTTAGGTTTATTTAAAGATCCACTGGTGGGGGTGGCAGATAGACCAGACACTGTGTTGAGGTCCTGTTCTTTGATTCTGCTAAGGATGTCTTAGAAGTGCTTAGAAGTGCCAACCAATTTGTAGTTACACCATTTAATTCATGAAGCTTGAGGCTTTTCCTGTCACATAGTTCAGCTACCAAAATTTAAAGAATCATTTAGGACAACGGGGCTAATGCCCAGGTGGATGTGCAGACTCTCCAGCTGAGGATGTTGAAAAGCTGGACAGCAGATGAGGTTTATAAGATAGTGCTACTGGCAATGTCATCAGACAGATTTAGTCTGATGTGCACAGACTTGTGAATGGGATTGAAGGAGGATTTATTGTCCTCCCACCCTGGATGGCTAGAGATGGAGTACTGTTCTTCAGTTTTGTGAGTTGTTCTCAACATCCTTCTTGCTTTTTGTGCATCACAGCACAAAATGCTTCAGTCTGTAATGCTCTTAGAGGAATATAACCTTTCGATGACAGTATCCACCACTTGATGGATACTTCAGAAGAGGTTTTATTGACCTTTGCATCTTTTTATTTTTTCTGATTTGTTTCATTTTTGGAAAATCCTGTCTGGGGTAATCCATTGTAGAACTATATAGTTTCAGGAATGAGAGTAGCAGCTAGTTGGAGGCTACCAGTGTGCTTCAAAGCATCTCCTGTTGCCAGATTTGAACAGCAAGATAGGAAAATATGAAATATTTAGTTCCTTAGCATTTTCTCCCCTTGTGTAGAGGTCTGCAGTCAGAATGAGTTACTGTTTGATGTCTTTCACTCTCAGCATTGGTTTAAGTCAAGAAGGGACACCACCTTGCTTTCTGCGGATGGCCCTCCACATCAAATGGAGCACTGTTGGGTGCAGATGATAAGAGTGCTATCCTGACCCTGGTGAGACCGTGACATAGTCTTGGGGCAGGTGTCTCACAGCAAGCTGGAGAGTGCATATTCTCTTGGGCATGACCTATTTTGTAGTTGGTTGTTAGTGTGTATCCTTGTGTGTTTAAAGAAATTCTCTGCTGCTCCCTGCCTATAAATGAATGCTTTTGGGAACACCTTTGAGGTAATTAGAGTGTCACCTCATAAATAATGAGGAAGAATATAGTACAGCACAGCTCAGTGACTTCAGCACCCCTGCTACCAACACTGAACATCTCTCTGTTTCATGTACTTTGGCTCTCCAAGCAAGGCTGTGCCGTGCCAGGGGAGAGCCGTGTCAGGCAAATAATGAGCCTCTGCCTCAACGAATGCACAGCCCAGGGCCTCAAAGCTGTCAGGATTTACTAACCCGTTTAACCTTGGGCAAGCTTTTTGATGTCAGTGGGGACTAATCACCTGTGTGAAGCTAAACATCCCTTTGGGATGGGTGAACTTCACCCCAGAGCAGCTGCACAAGGCCTCTGTCTCTGGTTTGAAGTCTCACTTTAGGTGCTTAGAGAGAGCTTGTGCTAACTCTCTGCTCAGGGAGGAATTTCACCCAGTTGGCACGAACCTGAGTGACATTATCCAGGCAGGTCTTGGGAAAATGCAGTCAATCTGGTGGGATCACAACTTTTCTTCTCCCTCTACTTCAATTCCCCACAGTCTTATTTTTTGGTCTGTAGTATTTTAGGATGCTTTTTTAAACATACTAAATAATAGAAGGACCCTTAGAGTATACAAATCAATAGCAGAACTCATAAATAGACTTGAAAAAAGTCCTAAATACACCAAAAAGTCCTAAAAGTCCTAAATCTGAAGGCAAATCTGTGTACAAAGAAGTGTAAGCATTACTTCGTGTGTCTTGCCAAAGTCACTTAAACATCCTATATCTGCAAGTAGCTTTTATTTGGAAGACAGATGACTATCAGCCAGTGTTTCAGCCATATCTGCCTTCCTCAGGGCTTAATTAAATGAGATGATGCCTGACAAGCATTTTTATTTCCACATAAAAATTGCTAGAAAACATATAAGGACATAGGAAGAAATCTGTGGAGGTGGTCGTGGGATTTCTTATGCCTGCTCATAGAAATTTAAACTGGATTATTTAGAGGGAAACAGCATGCAACCAACTCCCTCTATCATGGAACATTATTACTGTATATAATAGAAATAAATTCAAATGCTATTAGATACAAACTTTATGATCTCAGTTCCTCCAAGACCAATAGCCATTTTGCCTGGTTCAGGTGGTGCGGAACAGCCCTACAGTCAGTGTCCAAACATACTAAGGCGTTCAGGTGACAAAAAGCTGTTTGTTGCTCAGTTGCTACCTTCATGGCTCCTAGTGTACTGAGGAACAGGTCTAGTGTGGGGATTAATACCCAGATACAGACCATGAGCAAATCTGTTATAAAACTGGGATGATATTTTCATTCTCTGGAGAGATGTTAAGTGGAAGTGCATTAGGGGTGTTGAAGTTATTGAGTTCTATAATGGCAAGGGCAGTTCATTTCTATGTAGGAGTAGAGGAGCACTCAGCTTCTGGAATCAGCTCTGTCACCCACATTTTAATCAGTTGGTAGCTGAAGAAAGTCATGCAGTGGCTGCAGTGGGACCTTCAGCTGGAGTGCGGACGTCCAGCATACTACATCGGGGGAGCCAGGACAACACGCAGTGAGTCTTGAAGAGAGCCAGATATATCACAGATAAAGCAAGAGCTGAACCAGAGCAGGTTCATCAGGCCCAAGGGGAAAAGTCTCTTTCATGGATGAGTATCTCTCCAACAATTGTCTTTCTTAACTGCTAGCAGTGTTGCACTTCCTATATATATATACTGGTAATCTGGCACATTCATAACATGTATAACTATGTATATAAGCATGTGGAGACACACATGCATATATATACACACACGCTCAATTTTCTCTGGCTATCTTTCAGGACTCTTTTGACTTTTGCAAGTGGCCTATATGCTACAATTATAACACAAGTTATGATATTTTTTCTCTTTGGATGAGTTTCTAAGTGGTGCTGTCACTGCCTCCTCTGTGCTGTGCTGGTGACTATAAGCTCCCTAAACCAGGTTATGAACAGCAGCCTGAATTTGATCTATGGCAAGTAAGCAGAGCAATCTGATATTGTTGCATGGAAGATGTAATGGTTAATGCAGAGCACTCTGGGCTGCAGCTTTTTAAGCACTGAGTCTTTCTTGTGGTTTTGAACCTTCTAAATGAATTTGGGTTACAAATCAGAATATTCGCTGCATCTTTGATCTGTAGCCACAAGAAAGCAGTAAGAAGAAGTGCAAGTATTCGGCCTGACTTTTTCTTCTTAACAGCTGGTAGATGGGGGTGCCCTAATTATGCAGGAAGCAAAAAGGCACCTGCAAAAAGCAGTCCTCATTTGAAATTTAGCCCTGCACGAAGTGCAAGATGCAAAACAGAGCTGGTTTTGAAGGAGCCTCCCAGTGAATTGGGAAAACATGGAACTTAAGTCAGAACAATTGCTCCTATATGTGCTGCTGCTGTTCGTCTTTCACAGGAATAAAATTTAATAAGAACGGGTTTATTATTAACTCATAAAGCCAACCGACCTTTTAGAGTGGAGTAAGTGCATGTCTTTCTTTGATGGTTTATTTTCCCCCATTGGAATGAAATCCCACTGAAAACAATAACATGTTTAAGGAGGCCTTTGGGAAAGGGAGGCTGACGCGGCTAGATCGCCTTCTGGTGTTTCGCGTTGGTCTGTAAATAAGCTCGGATCTCTCCTCTGACTGTTTGGTGTCTCTATCCGCCTGGGAAGAGGTTTATTCTTAGGACACCACCTATATTTATATTCCTGTCTCTGGAACTAGAAGTAGTGGTTTTGCTTATGAGATCTATCTTTGAAAACTGTGGACGTAGAGTTATGCTGTCCGGTTTTAGAGTTGCTTGGGTGTGAACTTCGCAGCGTACTTCTCCCTTGTGGCTGAAGGGAGAGCTGAGTCGCGTGTGCGTGTGCGCGTGCTGGGGGGAGCCTTGCAGCTCGGACCGGGCAGCGCAAGCGGGTGAATCCTGGTCTGGGGGCAGATGCACCGTGGGAGCCGAACCTGCTTGCCCGCAGGCGCCAGCCTGTACGTTTGCGTTGGGCGGCCTCGTGGGAGAAGGCTCAGGCCTTTGTGTTCCCTGCTATTTGTAACCCACAAATAAATTTGGGGTGCTCTTCCTCTGGCTGGTTGGTTTATACTCATATATCTTGAAATGTAAACAGATGCAGTGCCTGGCATGGAGCAGATACTGTGGAAGTGCAAACCTCACTCACAGAAGGGGGGAGCTGCTCATCTGTTTGGGAGTAATTTTTTTGCCTTTTTTTCCAGTGGCCAAAAAAAAGAGGTAACAGCACTTCTCTCTTTCTCCATCTGTAAGAATCAGGCAGTGATACAAATCACTTTGAAATCTATAGGATGACCTCTGTGATTTTAATGGACGTTAGCTCTTCACCTTCCTTGATATCTTCAAAATGCTTCTAGGTCTTCAAATGAAACGTGCTAAAAAGGTGAATAGTATTTTCCCTCCTGGATGTAGTATAGTGATTGTGTTTTTCTGCTTAGTGACTAGAAGGGTTGGTTCTGTACTCTTTGGTAGAAGAGCATCATAGTCTGTTCCTGTCTATATGAAAATATAAACAATTTAAGTTAAAAAAAAACACAAATAACCTTTACTGTGAAACATCAAAGGTGTTAGTAAATAAAGCACATAAATATTATGTTGACTTTGTGTCTTTTAGTGTTACAACTCTAGCAATATAAGTTTTGTTATAAAGATTGACCCGTCTCTCTCTGTGTGTTGAAAATTTTATGGAATTGTAGCAGTCCCCTGAGTAAGGATTCCGTGGGGGAAGCAGCTTAAATTACCTGGAGAGTTAAAGATTAAAAAAAAAAAGAGAAAGGCCCAAAAAAAGCAAAAACAAAACCCCAAACCCAATGCAGCAAGAGGATTCTGGAGGAAAAAAGCCCTTTATAAAAAGAGGAAATTTAATTAAAAGATTGGGCTTTGCAGTAGCTGAATCAGATTTATAGTCTAGGACCCCCCTGCTTCTCTTAGATTTATATCAGTTGCCTGTTTGGGAAGGTGTTTTTGTGCTGTGGGTGGTTTTACTATTCTCGTAGACACAGCTAACACTCATAAAGCAAACGTGATGAAAATGATCAAACAAACAAACCGCGCAGTTTAGGACAGAGAGCTGCCATTCCCCGAGCTTGCTGCAGGTCAGCTTTGGATGCGATATTTTCATTTATGTCTTGCTGCGCTCTCATATGAGGCTAATTTTCTGCTCAACCTCTTGGAGATTTCCATCTCCTTGCAGCAAATTGCTGTAGTGAAGAACCTAGAGATGAAAATCTGGATGGTCCTGTCCTCCATTTGTCCCTTGCAGAGTACTGTTCCTTGGTGTATTTGTCATCTGCTTCCTCATTATGTTAAAAGTGGGTAAGTGGACACACTGCTGGAGATTAAAGTAACTTGAAAGTGTTTCAATTTCAAGGTGTTGAGCATCTTTATGCCCATTAAAGCCAATGGGAGTTGATAGCACTTAGCACCTCAAAAGAGGCATTTAACATCCTGGAGGGCTTGAGTTGTACATTACAAAGCCCCTCAGGAAGAGACTCTGTCATGAGTTATTTGTCTTTGAATCTCCAAAGTTCCCTGTGGCGCTATATAAATAATAACACATTTCTGGAAACAGCCATACACAGCCTTGTGTAGCTGACCCAGTTATCTTAAATATCTTAAATTTCTTTGCTACTGTTTGGCTCAAGCAGGCGAAGCTGGTGCTCTCAGCTGTGCTGAGCAGCGAGGTGCTTGCTGGTGCGATGCGGAGATGTGGGGCGCCCAACCCGGCAGCCTCACCTTCAGCAGCACCTGGTGGCCAGGCACAGCCCGCAGGGCTCCCTGGGCCCTGGGGACACCCGGTCGCCTTGTTCTTCATTAAAAGTTTAGCAAGAAACTAGTTTACCTAAGAGGTGACCTGCAAACACTGAAGAACAAAGAATTTTAGGACAATGCTTGAGCGAGCAAAGGAAATTCATTACGCAGGTGACGTCAGAATCTATTTCATTTCTCTGTCCTAATAAATAGGCTCCCAGCCTCCTCCTGCTTGGACAGTTGGTCCAGGATACACTCTGCTGTCTATGTGTAACATGACACCAGGGCAAGTGTTCATCCGCCACCAGTGTACATTATTGTGTTCTGCCACTGGTTTTGACGGCGTTCAGTGTCAGTGGTATACCAGACCAGCTATTTTCTTTCCTTGGCACTCTGCTTCTGCTGGCAGTGGAGTTTCATCATCACCGACCGACAAATAGGACCTTCCACCGAAGGATATGGCCCTTCTGGTTGGTCCGCACAAAGTGTATCTCTGGTCTGTTCCATGTGCCTGATCCAGTGGCCATGTCCCTAGGTGGGAGCCATGTAAGACCTGCTGTCTAGACTTGGAGGAGAAGAAAATAGTGATAAAATCTGACATCAGTTAGGTGTCAGATGCCCTCCTTATCCCTGCTGTTCAGCACTTTGACTTTACTATTGCAAAGCTCCGAATTACAGATTTACTGTCAAGAATGAAGGCTGCCCCTTTTAACATAGCCCGACTGATGCAGGTTTCAAGGGGCAATTTTTATGCTAGCTCCTTCTCACAGAAAGGTCGAACGTTCCTTTGTTCGTATCAAGTGAGTCCTCAGTGGTTCGATAAACCCTCCGAGCGACGCTGCTGGTGCCTCGCTCTGTTACGCGTGGTATGATGAGCGCTCAGGGTGAGCGTGCGGGAAGCCAGTTCCTGTAGAAACTGATGTGCATCTGTACTAAATAACATGAGATATAGCTTAGTTTTTTCAGGGAACGGCAAAGAGTTTGTTTTGACCTCAGTAAGGGGGAGGGGGAGGATTTCAGGCTAGATTCTCTGCGGGTGGAAGTGACCATATGCTCTTGGTTAAACATGGTAGGTGACAAGGCAACCCTGGCACTAGTCGTGCGGTGTCATCTCCCATTAGAGCAGTCTCTGACCCACCATTTGAGCAGGCTCCATGGCCGCTCGCCCGCTCTCACGCTCTCACGCTCAGGTAGTGGCTGCCCCGTGGCTCATAGCTGGGAAGTGAACACGGCTGTTTGGGAAGGAGGTTTGCACTAGAAAGACATCTTTGCTTTCCCCTGTTCAGATTGTCTTGATCCTTGGTTAATCTGTATTTTTGCTTATATGCTCTGCTGCTATTTCTTCTAGGGTTATATGGAGACTCTGGGCTGAATGGAAGTGCCCTTTCCATCTAGCCATTTCAGCAATGGGGGTAGCAGCATAAAAGCTTTGCTAGATAGACTACAAGAGGATCTCTCCATAATAATTTGCTTTCTAATCAGTGACTGTCAAAGTCTGGTAGTACTCTGTAGAAGTTTGAAACCCGATTGTTAAATTAGGAAATATTTTAGACATGCAATCCTGAAAGTCCTGTGGATCAGGTATTTACAGTCATCTGTCAGGAAAGGCTTCCAGTCTGACTCAGAAATATTTACAGAGGTCAATCTTTTTTCAGTTGTTTTATAGCTTTCCTTTTTCCTCTTTGTTACCTGTTCATCACTAATTGAAAAATAAAAATCTAAAATCTGAAGTTCACTTCTGTGGTCAATTTTCCTTTTTTTTTTTTTTTTCTGTATCACGTGAAAGAGTTTTGTTGCTAAAAACGTTATCTGCTGTGGAAGACAGAGCTGACAGGCTCTGGGCTGGGAGTTTTCCTGTTAAATCCCACCAACAAGGTTGTTGATGACTTTGACAGATAGCATGGCTTTTATGGTGTGGTTCAGCTTCACATACTGATTTTCTCAACCTCGTAATATTGAGATCTTCTTACAAGGAGATGCTCTGACAAGCTGAAATACTATTTTAGTGATCACCCGCCACACAAACCTGCTTATCAAAAATAAACCCTTTTGGCCTTTTCTGTAATTATATGAAAGGGTTTGGAGAGACTTTAGTGGGATTGGTGATATGTTAAGGTTGCAGACTATGCTGTTAGGCGGCTGATAGTAACAACCCATCAAACTTGGTAAATCCGAAAACAGGAAAACGGTGTGGAGGTGACCCGCCTGGCCCCAGGCAGAGGGCTGCCGAGGAGCACAGCATGGGTGAGCGGCGTCAGCCCCGCATGTGGCCCGGCTGCCCGGGACAAGTCGAGGGCCTGTTTGGGGACGTACCCGCTGCAGAGACAGCCTCGGGCTGGGGGTTTTTGGAGGCTTGGGTTACGCTAATCTGCGAGGGAGCGCAGGACCACACAGAGGCACCGGGAAGCCCCGGGGCCAGGAGGTATCGCGGGGTGACGCGATTCACAACGTGTAACTGCAGAAAGAGGCTCCAGGGTAAACGGTCGCCGCTGCGCACCGCCTCCCCTTTGCAGAGAGCCCTGCGTAGCGGCACCTCCTCGCCCTTCCTTGCGCAAAGCGCTCCCCAACTTCCCATGATTAATACCTTGGATTGGATTTTACCTGGAACACAGAAGTAAAAAGCCTCATTTTTTTTGCTTTTTTTCTGTCTAGGGGATTCGAATTTGCAGAGTGCTGAGTTTCATTTAAGTCTCAGTTGTGCCAGTGGATGAATTACAGCGTCCCAGTGATGCCACTCTTTGATAACTGATTTATACGCATTGGGTGCTGTAACGTGCAATAACAGACAGTGTTAGCCTGTGCAAAGACAATCAGATCTAGTGCTGCAGAATAAGAAATAATCACATGTAGCAGGGACGAAGGGGTTTATCTGCCCTGCAAATGCTGTGTGGGGTTGCGCAGCCAGGTAGCAGCATGGTGGAGATTTTCCTTCCTGATCTCCCTTTCAAGTATCAGCATCTCCTACGGCAAAGCCAGATGGCAGACTTGATGGCTCCGCTGCCTCACTCCCTGGTGGAGCCGTTTCCACTATGATGTGATCTCTCTTGTGCTATGGGCCAGATCCTCAGCTGGGATAAATCATAACAGCTCCCGGGGCTTCACTGAAGCTATGTGAAATTACAGCTGCTGACACCAGCTGCTGAGGATCTGGCCTGTACCAAAGAAAGAGCCCAATGAAAACCCTAGCTCATGGAGATGACTGCCAAAAATTCAGATAAACAGCTGTGGATCCAAGAGTAAAATCAGGTTGTGATTTCATTGCTCACCATTGTACCAGTGCTTTAAAATCTGATGTTATGATAAATGCAGTGAAAGGGCTCGGTACGCCTGCAGCAATCTCCTTGCAAACCCAGGGCCTTGCAAGTCTGTGCAGGTGTACCTGAAGTCAGAATTTGGCCCTTGGCTTTCTGCCTCGTGCCTTTGCTGCCTCCAGCAGCTTAGTTTGGAAGGCGCCTGCCTAGGTTTTATGCCGTGCAGTTCAGCTGACACCAGGGCATGAGAGGTGTGACCCTGCAGAAGACGTCTTAGGAAGACCTCAGTGCCTGCTTCCCCACGCAGCCACCAGAGCTTAAGGGATCGATCCTTCTGCTGCTCAGGAGGCAAAAAGAAAAGATTTCTGGGGTCCTTGTCAGTTCAAGGGATTCTAATGCCCTGTGTCAGATTTGGGCTTGGGCTCTGCTCTGCCTTTCTGTGCATATTTGGAGGGGATAAAGGACAGTTGTCTAAGGGATATTTCCAGTTTGTATACTGGCCTGAAGCATAGAGGATCCTGGCAAGACTGGCTGGGAAGCAGCATGCTCAGTGCCGTTGTGCCTCCAGCACAGCAGGAGAGCCGCCTCTTGGCACTGGCCACTTGCTTTTTGTCTAACTCAGTTCTGGTGAACAACGCTTTAACCTCATGCTGTAGGTGGGCGGCCGGTTATGACATGTTTATTCTTGTCAAACGGGTGAAATGCTCAGTTGTGGGAAAAGCCTGCTGATCAATTTGGGAGAAACGTGACTATTTCTCATGTTGTGACATTTCTGATGTAAACCGCACGAGTCGTCTCGGAGCTGCGGGAGAGGCTCTGCAGTACAGTTCATTTCAGAGTTTTAGAAGATGCCCATTGAGTCATGAAGGAATTGCTGCAGTGGGTTTCAGCACAGTTTCATTCCCCAAGCAGCCAGGATTTCTGGCAGCAGGATTCTTTCAGCATTACACTTTATATAGATACATAAATATATATATAGGATCTTGCTTCATCGTGTTTTCCTTTTACAGGAAGGAGGAGATGCACAGAAAGGAAATGTAATGGCTGCATATTGGAAAAATTTTACTTTCTTTGGCTTTAAAAGTTGAGCTCCTACTAACCTCAGGACCATTCCTCCTCCCACTGGGAGAGTCAGATTTTGTCTAGGTATCATGTCATCTGTCCACATTTATTTTGGATCCAAGAGAAATTATTAAAAGTGATTGAGAAATCAGGCTTTCAAACAGTGGTGTAGAAGTGTGCGACCTGTCTGTCACCTTTCATCAAGGAAGCTCAGCACCTCTCTCTCCATCTGACAGTTCCCCTTACCCTGTTTCTTTAAAACAAAAGTGCTAGCTGCTTTGGTGCAACTTACCTTACATCAACAGGCATGCGGCGCTCACCATGCAACCTGTCTGCACCGCACTCCCATCTGAAAATTAACAGTGAAAACATCTTCTTAAAAGAGAATTAAGGAGACTTGGTGCTATGACTGCTCCCTGCAAAATATGTTGGCCTCTGGGATATGGCCCATAGAAAGCCTCCTTCTAATTTTTGTGAACCAGGTGCTGTCCTGGCTTTTTGTGTTGTTGTTGTTGTTGTTGTCGTCACTAGTAATGCTTTCTTTGTCTACATCCTACACCTTCTTCAGGGTAACTGGGGGTAGTCCTTTCAGCTACTTATTTTCCAGCATTATCCCCTCTCTCTCCTATTCTCAGAAGTATGATTGATCTATTTTCTTATTTCTTTATGTCTCTGCATCTAGTCTTTCCCTGTGCTATTATTAGCAAGCTGAAGTGTCGCTCTCTGATCTAGGAAAACAGACTTGTCCCAGAAAGGCATAACCATATGCCCAAGCGCCTTCTCGAGTTTAGACCTAAATTCATGGCCTTCTCCCACTGCCCCCCCTTGGGAGCAAGCTGTCTCCAAACTGGGACTCTGCGTAGCGAGCCCAAGGCGTCTGGGGGCTGCTTGAGGATCAGTGTGCAGAGTCGGTTTGGCAGCCCCAAGCTGTGATTAGGTTAGCAAGACAGGGATTTGGAGCTGTTAACTACTCTGCTAAACAGTTCACAGGCAGCTGGGCGGCTGGGAGGCAGGAGCGTCAGATTTGGGCTTTGTGCTCACGCTCAGTCCTTCCACAGCCAGATGTCACGGGCGGACATCACCAGAGCCTTATATGCAATAAGGAAAATTAGTCTACATATGTTACTTTTTCTCTTCCCTGATAAATTACCACGTATCTACACTGCCTTCTCCACTGCCTGTAACTGATTGTAGAGATCCTGCTTTGCCTGCTGAAAGCCAAGTGAATGAGAACAGCTTATTCATCCCGTGTCTCTTTTAGCATCTCCTCCCCACAGGAAGAAAAATAAATATGTCCACCTCTACATCCCTTCTGTAAATCTGTGTCACTCTTTATTCAAGTTACTTCCAGTAACTTTTCCCAGTGTTAAGGTCAAGCTTAGAGAGCCTGATGCTCCCTGTTGTCTTTCCTGGATCTGAACTCTTCTAGTCTCTCTTTTGTTCCTAATGGGAAGTTAAAGGACTTTCATCAGAGAAGTTCTTCAGGATATCATTCCTGCTTATTGCTGATCATCCCGGCCTTTTCAGAGCATCTTTTGATTTTAATTGTTCTTATCCCTTTTTTTCTTTCATTTGACATATTCTGGTGTTGCCTAGTGTTTCGTTAATTTTTCATTCTCTGCCCCCAGGAAATTTCTCTCCGTTTCTGGCATGTTTCCCTCGTTCTCCCTGCAGAACACTGAGTCAAAGAAATCATTTAGTTTCCTAGCAATATCCACCTCATCTGTCATCAAGAGATAAAATTACTAAAACAATGAACAAAAGGTTAAAAAAAACCTGGATGTCTCCAATTGCCAGATTGTAGGTCCCTGCAGTCAAATACTGGTCGTGTGTGTATTTTTCTCATGTGCCTTCATATTTGCCTCCTGCCCACCACTTTCCCTCTGCTTGAAACGGCTCGGGCTGATCTGATCCATCTTTTGTGTCTGGAGACCAGGGTGGGAAGCTCTCCTGAAAGCCTCATTTGTGCTCATGGGGCAGCTTGAAGGCTTTGGGGACGTCTCCCTTGACCTTTGTTTACAAGGCAATGCAGAGGGGTTAGTAGTACTAGAAATTTTACTGGGATGCATGTAAGCGGGAACAGGCAAGCCCCCTTGTCTGCTCGAGTGTGCCAGCAATGCTGGAAATGCTGAGCGGACAGCGCAGGTAGTAAGCAGGAACAAGAAGCAATGCCACTTACTGGAAGCAGAGGAAATTCCTGTTCCTCCGCTGTTTTACTTTGATATTCATGCTGTAAATCACAAGTGTTTTTCTTGGCTAGCAGATTAAACACAGCACAGTTACTTATTAGTGCTGAGGACAAGGATATCCAAGCAGATACACCTACTGCCACATACGGGTAAAGAAACTCCTTTGGTTGTTAGTGGCTTATACTGGTGTAAAGTATGGCAGTAGCGAATGACTGAAGGTTACCTTGGGTTTGCCTTTTGGATGTGCAGAAAGCAGTTGTTAAAGCCGGTGTGCTGGCTGCGAGAGGAGAGCACCGGGCCCCGCGTCTCCGCTGTGGTACGCAGATGCAAACCCAGCGGGCTCAGGGGAGTTACGCTGGATTCACACTTGCATAACGGAGATGTGCGCTCTTCTAATTGAATATCGTTTGAAGGCCTTTAAATCTTCAGAGATCTTCTTGTCTCTGAAAATTAAATCACAGTCTTTTTTCACTGGCAAGCGTTATGTCACAAGTTAGTAAAGTTGAACAAAAAGTCGTCTGAGTTATCTAAATTTTATACTGAGGGGATTTTGTTCAACAGAAAGAGAATATCTTGTACGTTTTGAGCAGCTGTCAGACTGGAACTTGCTTTTATCCTAGATGTGTGAATTTTCAGCAATATTATTAGCTGGATTGTTCCTCTCCAGTGAGGTATCAAATTCTTCCTCGCTATTGCTGTCAAAATAAATAGATAAATAAAAAGCTACGTTTGCGTTTTTACAGGGTGTCTTTTGCTTTTCTGAGGCTTTACTACAGCATAAAGCTTCCGAGAAAGCCTGGCTGTGTGCAAGTCAGCGGACAGGTTTCAGATCCCGCTGGGGTAGCTGCATCCGCAGCTCGTCCCTGTGGTATTGCCGTGTTACTCCACATTTGTTTCCCCGTCAGTAATGTCGGCACAGTGGTACCTGTAGTTATGAATGTCATTGACTTGCTCAGAAAACAGGAGCAGGGGCGAGAAGCCAGGCGTTAGCGTCTGAGAGCGCAGGAAGGGCAGAGCGGTCTCGCCCCTCATCAGGCCTTTCGCCTGCTCCGGCGCTCGTGCCCGCAGGCAGCTGCAATCAGGCACCGCTTCTGCCACCGTCCTCCCAGCAGCTGAGGAAAATTGCTGGCAGAGTCGGGGGTCTGCTGGCTCGCGCTGCTGCTCGGGGGCACCGGGGCGAGCGAAGGGACGCTGCGCTTGCCAGTGCTCCTGGGCTCCTGCAGGCAAAGCCCTGGGTCACCACGAGCAAGCGGGGCAGTGCATTTTTCAAGCCGCGACAGCAAACTCCTCGGTGTTACCTGTGTGAGCTACAGTTTGGTATCTTGTACTCTTCGTGGATCATCTCCTCCGCACTCCTCAGGGCTGAAGTTTTCTCTTTTAATATGAGACAAAGGACTTTTCCTCATTAAGAAAAGGACAGGGTCATATCCTTGTATTCCATTGCTTTCCATATTGTTTAAGCCCATGCTTAAATAACCTCGCAGAGCAGAGGATCGCTGAATCATCACCTTTGTTTACAAACTACATAAGTATTAGGAGCCATCAAGTTTATGTCATGAAGTCAGAGGAAAGACTTGTGTCCAGTCACTGATTGTCCGGAGCGTGTGCGGGTGGTCTGGCCTTCGTAGTTCGTTGCCACACTCTGTTATGAATTTACCAGAAGAATCGGTCCTTTTAAAAATGCATATTTTTCAAACTGCTATGGGAGCAGTCCTAGACCAACTTTCTATTCTGTAACTCAAGTTAGTAAAACACACTAAGTATGCTTTTCTCATTTGAGTTTGACGACCGGCGATGAACAGAATTGAGCATGGTATTCCAGTTTATTTGCTGTGTGCATTTTAATTTTGCATCTAATGCAGATTGCTCCATCAATTTATATTTTTCCTAAATCAACAATTGCTTTTTAATTTTTCCAGGTATTTCAGCTGTTTCAAATTTGCTCTTTTAAATGCCCAGTAAAGCATCAGGATGACAGCTGGTCAACACTGGGAATTCCTGTCTTATGGATGTTTTCAACATTACTAGATTTTTCTTTCAGAATTAGAACAAAACCAACCTTGTTAAAAATTTCCTTTGAAACAGAGTTTGCAACACTAGAGGAGAAATACCGCTCCTTCTACCATAATTAAAATTAGCAGAGGGCTAAAGATGGCTAAGGGAGTGAAACCCTGGCTCTTTTCATCACAGAGAGAGTTCCTGCTACCTTCTAAAAGACACGGGAAGCATAGGGATTGCACGGGAGACATGAATTTCAAATCAGTGCGTTATTATTACTCTGTCACATTTAGCTTCCATCCCCGTCAAGGCGTGCTCTCTTGCCTGCCGTTCATCCCTAGAAATGTGGCAGATGGAGACAGGGCCGAACTCGGGGAACAGCAGGGCTCCAAGCAGAGTGCCAATTAGGCAGGCGCTAAAAGCACCTTTTTGGAAGGCCCCTCCAGACAGCAGAAGTCCCGGGGGACAAAGGGTTGTCTTTTTGCTTTCTCTCTCTCCCCCTTTCTCTCTCTTGTTTTAAATGGGCAACTCCAGTGAACTGTAATATTATAGATCATCAGAAGAAAATATATGACTTTTTAAATTTTTGTTCTGAGGAACTGGGATTCAAAGATGACATTTCGGGGAGTCTCTAATGGGCAGGTTTATAAAATGCTGAAGCTTATGTATTTTCTCATAAAATCTGTACATCACACAGGGGCGTCACATGACTTCACACTGAAAATTTCATTAGTGCCTTGTATGTTAACAACCCTAATTGTTTTCAGTGATCTGTCATGAATTGTTAACTGAGGACACTAGCTCTTAAGAAAAGTTAYGCTAATTGCCCAGTTTTTCACAGTTTAGCTAAAACCGTTGTTGGTATAGCTGTCGGCCTTTTGAAGTTTGTGTGTAATCCTTGTTAATGGCATACAGATTATTAATAGGGCATTCATTCATGCTAAAATCCTCTAATGGGGACTACAAACCCTAACAGTTTCTACTGGTGACTTCTTGAGAAGAGAGAGCGAGATGGTAGCGTGACTGAGGTGGCACTGTCTTTCTTCTCAGAAGCTCCTATAGAAAGACCTTACGGAAGCTCCCAGTTCAGCATTTGTGTAAGCCCTTGTTTAGCTTTGAATTACTGAGGATCCTGTTTCTTGGAACCTGGGATCACATTATGCAAACACACTTCAGCCATAAATTCAGCAGATTTGTAGAAGCGGTTACAAAACCAGTGCTCTGAAGTGGTGAAAGCCCTGAAAAGCCATCTTGGTGCTTTAAATGATGTCTCAGTTATTTGCAGTTGGTGAAATAGAGCTATAAAAATTCTTTTCTCAATGAAAGGAAATTCTGTAGTAATTAATTCTAGCATCTGTATAGCAACCCAGAATAACAGCCATCTTCAAAGTAATGTGACTTACAAATTTCGAGTTACTTGCATCTCTTTGCTGTTTTCATCTCAGATATACAGGATGTAGAAAGCCAAAATAACTTGCTGCCAGGGGATCTGATTCTGCAAGATGCACTTTTCCAGTTTCAGAGTGAGGGCCCTACCTAGGGAGTTTGCTGGTTGAGGTGGCTTAATTAAGTTGCAGTAATATTTGGATACATGTTTGTTTTCACTTAGGTCATTTGCAAGATTCAGATGATCACTGTTAGTCTTTAGAGGTTTTGGGGGGTGAAAATAATGTTTCAGGGACTTGTACAGAGGGTATTGGTCCCTCTGAAGAGCACTTGCTATTATCAAACAGCTTCTGAGGGCTGTGGGTGATTAAACAAGCCTTGGTGTGTTCATGGCACTTCTTTGAACTTATTATTGAGGATTTTAGGTAGGATCTGAAATAGATGGGAAGATCTGTGAGGTGCAAAGATGAAGTGCGAGCATTTATCCTTGATTTACAGGCAGACTTTCTGCAAAGGAAGATCATGGAGATGATCCAGGAAGGTAGAGCCATTAACAGATAAAAATGTGCTGACCAGCACTCATATTTCTTGAAAACAGCTGATAGAGGAATTTCTAATCTTTGGCTTGRTAGACCCAGACATTACTCTGGACTTGACAGCATAAAGTTCATGTGCAAGTAGTGTAATGGCAAAAGGGATTTGGGCTAGAAGAGTGGGAAAAACAACTTAGGGAACAGTAAACATTTCTCTTGCTAAGGAGGTACTGGAGTGAATCCTTCTGCTGCCTCGTTCAGCACTTTCCCACCTTATGGTAATTTTGTCCTGCCTTATTAAATCCGGCTGTAAGATCCCCAGAGCCAGGCTTACAATAGTGATTTCCCTGTCTACAGCACCATCCTCCCATATGGTCTGTAGTGACAAATAGCAAAATGACAGGAGAAGCCTGGACCCTTCCCAAACCAGCAGGGGAAGTTTTGGGGGACTCTTCTGTTTTTAAAGATATGGGGAAAAAATGCTTTCTTTTGGCACAAATTTGGATTAAAATCAATTTCCATCAGCCTATGTTAAAGAGCAAGTGTGACTGACTGCCTGATACTTGTAGCCTAGATTTTTTTTGGAAAAACTAAAAAGTAATAGATTCCAAAATGTAGGATCTTGCAGTGTTTCTGTTTTGATTTATGGCTTCTAATGGCAAAGGAAGCAGTACTTTGTGAACAGGTTATTCAGATACTCGCAAAAGTCAGTGAGGGGGGCAGAATAAGAGGCCACTAAAGAAATTTGCCTAAAGAGGCACCTAAAGTGATCCCTTTTTCCCAGTGGAGGACGGGGATAAAGTGCAGAGCACTGAAACGGGACCGAGAAGCTTCCAAACAAAGACCTGTTAAATGTATATTCAGCAATGCAGAAAGAGGAGCTGGAAATGGAGAGCAGAAATATTCTTAGATGTGGAGGGTGGGGAAGTTTTCTTAATGGTGGAGATGGATTTTTTTTTTTTGGTAATGCTGTGCTCCTCTTGCGGCGGTGGGAGTTACGAGGCTGCCTGGTACCACTGCAGTCCGCACAGGACTCCAGTGTGAACAAGTACTTTAGCATTCATGATACACAGACGGAGCTGCTGACAGCCCATTCAGCAGGGCAAATGAAAAGGACACAACTGTACAGTGTTCTGCCCAGCTGCACTGTTTTCTGCTTCAGCCTAATAGAGAAGCTCCCCTCCGGTTTGCTCAACAGTAAGAGAAAGCTCAAATCGCACTGTAAAGCCTGAATCTCACCAACGGTAGATTCAATGGGTCTTGGATGTATTTGATATTCCGGTTGCTGAAATGTCAGATGGGATGCCAGAATGTTACACTTTCAGAATTGCAGGTTGAAAGAGTTTGTCATTCGATAATCCAATCTATACAATTCTCTTTAATCTCTTTTCCTAGTGGAGCCATTAAGTACACAGGAATGCTTGGCAGAGAAATGATGGAGTGTGATATATCTTATTTTGGGAGTTGACTTTCCTTTTTCATAACAATGAACATTATTTCCGCACATCACTTTTGAGACTGACACAAGAGATCTAGTAAAACTCCTGTTTAGAATAACTGTTAGGTCACTCTATAGCATTTCCTACACGCAGAAACAACTAACATCATTGTCTGGATAAAACCTTCAGATTTACAGCCAAGTGCTTTTTGAACTTCCTAAGCGTGCTGAAAGATTGATTTTAGTGGAAACAGGACCTGCTTGCAGCACTGACAAAAACACCTATTGGCTTTAATGGGAGCTKGACTAAGATGAAAAAGGGATAAGATGCAGAAGGCTGTGCCTCATACAACACTGGAGCTAAGATTTTCCTGGTGGAAGCAGAGGTTTTGAGTGGTTACGTTTCTGAGTTAGTCCACTGGAGCCTCCTAACAGTTTTCAAGCATGCTCATCACTCATCTTCTTGAAATCTGTACTCTTTAAGATGTCTCCTACAGTCACTAAGAAATAAGGGCATCTTCTTTGAAAGTTCTGGTCTATAATCAGATGTATCTGAGATATTTCAAAACATCTGCAAAATGCTTAATTGCACCTTTTGTTAATTTTGGCCTGTTGCTATGGGCAAGAACCARTTGTAGGCACCTGACTTTGATGAGAAATTTGGTAGAGGGAAGGTTGTTCATTGTTGTTGGGTGTAGGAGGTGGATGGCTCTCTCTTAACCCAAGCAAATGCATCTGCGTACACAGGGCTAACAACCTCACCTCACTCTAGGCTCTGTTCCAAGCCTACATGGCTAATACTGGTCAAGGGGGAAACCATGGTGTTGGAGCAAGGAGTATATTCACCCGTATTCAAGCCATACGGCAACAATATGGGCAGTATCTAGCTGTTGCTGCTCAGGTTCTGCTTTTTCACYCCTCTGCCGAGGCATGCTAAACAGGTGGATATCTCCATTCCAAATCCAAACTCCTGCAGTGAACACAGAGGCTCAAGGAACTAATTTTTGGATGGTGGAGGAGCTCCTGTGGTTATACYGATGCTGCCAATGGCAATTTGCCTAACGGTTGGCTCTAGAGGGGCTAATCTGGGAACTAGAGTCATGGCAGGCTGGGGGAATCCCTTCTCTCGGCTGGAAGCTGGGCAGGGGCTCTGCTGAGCTTCTTACTTCTGAAGCACACTTACAGCTGGCTTAATTATCTGTCTGTTCTGCTGGTGTTTGAAGTGAAGACATCCTCATGTGAGTTGTTCCTGAAATTCTTCTCTGCATCTCCACTTACACCTACAGAAGTAGAAATGGATCTTTCCACTTTGCACTAATGTGGCTTTGTATTATTCCTTGAGTAACAGCCGTATTCTTGCTGATTTATACGCTCCATGCTACCCCCTGCTTCTGACTCTGTAATCACTCCATGTCAGCATTTCCCATCTCTTTCAGAGGGCATTTCATGCATGGATTATATATTGATTTGGCCTTGTAATGATATATTTGCTTGCAGTATGTTATTTAGCTTCCAGTTATCTTTGTATACTGCAGAGAAATTCAGACAAGATTTGTTACTTAGTAAACAGGAAGGCAGGGTTGGAACCAAAGCCTTTTTATTCATATCAACTCCTTTAGCCTTTCTCTTCAAAAAATACCTTCTGTTTAAGAAAACCATGTGTGACAGGAGTAAAACAAGTGCAAAGTGATCCTGAATTTTCAGCTTGGGTTAGAAATTGCATACTGATTTTATTCCAGATTCTGGGTCTGAAAATTATCTTGTCTGGAAAAGTTTGATGAGGTTTTTACTGCCAAATATAAGCAAGTTCTTACCAAATCCGTTCCCTGTCTTGTGATCACCATGGAAAGATGGATCAGTCAGACCTGTTTTGTGTCCAGAGAAGCAGTTTATAACTTGAGGAAGATATCCTGGAAATAAAGAATTACAGCTTGGGAGTATGTCTTCCTTATCTGCATGAATTTACAACAGTCATTTGAACTGGCACTGATTTATAGTCTTTAAAATAATGTGGGGAATTTAGCTGAAGAGAACTAACAATATACAAAGATAATAGACTATGAAAAGAATAATTGGTTATGAAGTTATAGTGCTAGAGGTTTTCTCTTTCTTTGTGAATTGCTTTTGAGCCTAAGTTAAATTTTCTCTTCTGGGCATATAAAATAAGCAGCAGTTATTGCTCTGGTTTGAAAAAGTTTCCGGATTTCATTAAGGGTCCAAATCATCCTTCTGGAAAAAGAGAGCACAGGCCCTGTGTGCACGTCATACTGTGCATAGTGCTGTAGATCTGAAGTGATGCTTTGGCCTTGGCCCAGTTTTCCGATCTCCTTGCTATACTTTTTTTTTTTCCCCTTTAGATGCTTTCCATTACAGAAACCAGTATCATTCTAGGAGGTCCATTGACTTGTTGGACATCTCTAATACAGATTGCTGTGTAGGTCCTTTCCGGGCATCTAGAGAAAGGGTGGCCATTGTATACCAAGGCTGGAATTAACGTCAGCTGAGGCAAAGTGCTGTGAAGTTTCTGTTTCCCGTGCTTTCGGGACTGTTGCATAGCTATAAACAATGACTCAAGTAACAGACAGATAATTTACTATTCTGTTCACAAGCAGAGAGAAGAGGGAAGAGAAAGAAAGGACACTCTTGTTCAAAAATTACTCTGAAGCCTTTTCCTATCATCTTCATTGTTAGTTCCTCACGATTTCCTTCTATAAGTAATTATGAAGGAAAAAGGTCATAAATTATAACATAATTTGCCCCAATTAATGGTGAATGATCACCACAGTTTGCAGAATTGAGTGATTCAGCTGCAGTAATGGATTGTGGTGAAAATGAGTTTCTGTCACGTTATATAGTGTTCTGTTATTGTCTTTAGCTTAGCTCCTGCGATGCAAGAAAATCTCTTGGTTTTGCTTGCTTAGAAGCTGGATTCTCTCTTAGTTTGCCAAGCAAATTATGTGAATTGTCTCCTCAACACTATTACCAGGAATCCTGACAAAGTCCAAACTAGGAAATGGCTGGATTTCTCAGTCAGGGCTATCTTTACGGCAAAAACCCAGTATGGACTCATTACAGACAAATGCATTCACTATATCCTTCTCTAAGATCATGATCTTGTATATTAATTTTCAGGACTGCCAATTTCCCTTCTGTTTGACTGAGATCTGCAAAAGCCATTGATAAGAGTTTCTTTCCTGTCATACGACTAGAGTCTGTTTCCAGTTACCATCTTACGGTTTTATATGCAACAGATTATTGACTATTTAGAAGATAAGCTAAATAAATCTTTATAAAAATGTAATTCTTTTAATTGGGGGCATGTTTGAATTTGACTTCTTTTGACTTTTAATTGTGCAATTTAGCATGATAGTACTTTTGTTAAAAAGTGTGTGTGTTACTTGTCTCACTTTTTGACTCATTGTTCTCATTTTTATGTATTAACTGGCTGCTTTCACCCCAGCTATACTTACAGAAGCTGCAACTAGAAAGGCCTGAGAATTTTGAGGTATCACAGAGTCTTGTCCTTTTAGGAAATTCTAATATATTCTGTTAAATATAGGAGTTTGGTTAAAGGATGGGATAGTTGGTTTACTCTGTTTTGGAGCAATATTGAGTATCTGTGGCTTGAATAGAAAAGTATGCAGTCTGAATAAATTATAAGCATCGTCTCCCAGATGACACAAATTCTTTAACAGGAATCTCCTATGAACAGATAGTTCTCCAGACTGGAGAGCTCACAGATGAGCAAGTCTCTTTATGGCTTAATGACTGGCTTTCAACACACATCCTCTCACAATAAAATGCTGGTCTTGGCTTAAAGGAGGGCTTGGAATTCAGTCATCTGTGCCAGAAGAGCATGTGGCCAAGACCCGTTGTGGAGATGTATTTGAAATCTTGGCCAGTTGTCCTGTCTGGAGGAATGGATTTGACTAACAGCTAGAACAAGTCTTGTGTGAGGCCTGTGTTCCTTCGTAGGAAAGTAGGATGAAGGATGAAGTTCATCTAGTCATTAATATCTTCATATAACATTTCTCTGTCACCTATTGCCATTTTTTCCCATTTTCAATGTGAATTTCTTTTAAATTTCTATAGACACATTGTTGGTTAACTGACCTGGCTTACCAACATGGAGTCCGTCAAGCTCAGTATTTCCAGAGTGGGAAACTATAGTGCAAGTAATGCGTCTCCTCTTTAGGAATATTGGTTTTGGTCTAGATGTGACCCTTTCGTTCTGATTTACTGGGGGCAATGGGAGGGAGTCTTTCTTTTCTGAAGCAGTCTTTGATTTTTAGCTAAGCTCTGAACATCACTGGCTGCCAACTTCCTCTCCATACCCTACTTAACACCTCACACGCAGCCCTATGGGACAAGCACTTTAAATGTAAGACGTAATTAGGTTTCAGCACTGCATTACCTCTGAGTCTCACCTGAGCAGAGACCAACAACTGCCAGATTTTAGAGAGTAGCTTTTCCTATTGAGGACAATATCATCAACCTCATTTCACTGAAAATCACAGAGAATTGGGGCATATGTCTTAAAAGTTGAAGGTGATGGTTTTGGTAACCAAGTGTTCTTGCTTCACCTGCAAAAAACATTTTATAAAAGACCTGTATTTGCTGCCCCACCCTACAACTCCTTTTTGCAACTGTCTTGGCAGCTTTCAGGCTTGTAGATAGAGAAATTACATGCTCCAGTACCCAGGCGATTAAGTAAGTGGTTTCATGTTTTATTTTCAAATCTGCCGACTTTCAGAGCTATTATTGCTTTGAAATTTGGTGCAGTCATTGTCAGATGTAGGGGAGGCTTAAGGAGGAAGAGATCTGGGCTAACACCCACTCTGCGTTTAAATGTTACTTCTACCACCAAGATAACTTGTGGTATTACTCTTTACTTTCAGAAGGTCAATACTTGATATGGTGGGAATTTTAGATCTAATGAAATGTCTGAATGCTCAGAAGTTGGAGAATGTATAAATAGACTCCTGGGACAAGCGTCTTTTTAAAGTGTTTAGTAAAAACGCCTGTAAACATCTGCARTGTGGAGGATAAGTGAATGACTGATTCAGTTCTGCTTTTTGTCAGGGTGGGCAGTTCAGTGCATCACATAGGGTGCTACGTAAGGACTCAGGGGCTTATCCTGAGCCTGCGATAACCCCATGCATGACCCTAGTTCCTGAGGTACTTTGCTTTCCTCTGCCATATTCCTTCACCCACACAGTCAAGGAAGAGCAGAGCTCAAATGTAGGCTGTGTTTACCTTTTGGATGTGTTTGCACAGTGCTGAACGCTACTGGCTGGGACCTATGGACTCCAAGTTAATCATGGGCATTTTTCCCTCCAGATGAGGGGTCACAGTAGTGCTGTGCTCTCTATTTAAGGGCTATTATTTTCATACTCCTTAAACGGCCTCACTTCTGAGTGCAGCCCCTGTAAAAGCACTTTGCCTCAGGCCAAGACGGCACAAAGCGCGCCGTTCTCCATGGAGCAGCTGCTCCAAGAAATGAGTGTTCCTGATCAAGGATGTCCATGTTGACAGCTCAAGGATGACTCAGACAAGCTGGTTTTCTCTCTGAACCCAGTATTCTCCCCTCTTAGTTCTCAGCGACTCAGTTAATGTTTGACTGGATGGTGGGGTGCACCTGAAGGTTTTTGCTAGCTCCAGAAGGGCCAGGAGGCCAACTCAGAGTAGCCTTCTGCAAAAACAGTGCTGGAAACGTTCTGCTGTTAGGCCTGATCGTAAGTTAGTTCACACCCAGCAAAGTTCAAGCAGTCAGCAGACTAATTGCTCAAGACTTTACTTGGCAGCAGTGCTAAATGAGCAGCACTTCACTATTTTCTCAGTTTTTCAGAGCTGGACATGCTTTCTTTTAAGAATGGCTTTACATCTTGTCTTTCAGCCTTTTTATTTCCCTTTGAGCACACTGTACAGAGAAAACACCCACTTATGACTGATGGTAATAAATTTTCTTGGCCAGCGAAAAGACAGACTGCTGCTTCCAGGCTCTTGGCCTGCTCTCGGGAGGTGAGGAGATACTGTTATCCCCAACATGTGGGTGAGCCGAGATACAGGAAGAGCGAATGATTTGCATTTGATCACACATTAAGTCTGTGGCCAGGATTCAAAAGCAAAAGTTTCAGGCTAACCCTCATAACTATTATTGTTCCTTATCTTGTGACCATCAAAGAAAATGTGAGAACTTCCTGGAGACCAGAACTGGCACAGCAAGACCCTGCGCAGAGCTGGGCAATGCTGAGAGGAAATCTTGTATGTTGGGCCACCTGCAGCTTTTATTAGCTTCACTGTGACACAGGTTACTTCATTTCCAAGCATTCAGAGGGGACTAGGCCAAGAAAGAGATGATTTCCTTCTGAGGAGTCAAATGTAAGCTGTGAGATCGCTGTTAATTTCTGGAGAGCTATCTTATATGAGCTACAAAAAGGGGATGGGACCTCTGCTGATGTCTGGGGATCTCTACCATGTTTCTTTCATTTTTGCAGAAGAATAGGTAAATGAAAGATTAGAAGCATTCTGTATTCATAAGGCAGTAACAGTATCCTGGGCTAAATGAATTTATAAGCAAGTTTTGCATAGGATATACATCTCGAGGCTTTGAGCCAAGGAATTGTCCATGATGACTTTATTACCAGATTAACATAGTATGCCTGCATGTTACTGTTAGCAGGCAGATAAGCAGTCTCCTTTTTCTCATCCTAAAATAATATAATAAGAGAAGAACAAAAAATGAAATGGGCTTTCAATACCAATTTAATCTACAGCTACGAATAGTTCTGCACAACAGCTGTAACTGTGTGCTTGTTTCCTAGTATCCCTGAAGCCTCTCTACAACTGTGTGTGTTTGTCTTAACACCAATTTCCTGCCTTAACTGTCTTGGTTTGCTTTTACATTTAACTCAGCCCTGAGTTTTCTGGATTTCTGTAGGCTGTCTGGAATAATTACAATTTCCAGAAAAATGCTACTTTTGCCTCCAGATATCTGAAGGGTACTCAATCTAAACTCCAATTTAATGTTATTTTTGCTGGGAATTCAGTAGTAAGCATTCAACATCTTGCACTGTAAGCGGCAAGGCAGATCCATTTCTTCATATAAGGAGTTAAAATAATTCGCAGAGAAACTGAGGAAAGTCATATGGAAATGTGGAACTAAAGTATGATTTTGGTAGGATAAATCTACAGTTCTCTTATAACTGCATGGAGTTGCTCCTACCAGCGCTGGCATTACCAAGAACAGGACTTAACCTGGAGTCTAAACCTAACAGCAACTGGGAAGGCTCTGTTTTCCCTTCAGCCCACAGCGTTTCATTGCCTAACATCCTCCTTCAGGTAATGAGACTTGTTTGGCAGGTTGTGAACTCAGCTGTACTGGCTAGTTTTTTCAAAACACGGCCTTTGCAGTACTGAGCACAATTGGGATGAAAATTAGGGCTGTTTGAGACCTACCTCGTTGCTATGAGACTGGGGTTTGGAACAACACCATTTCCACAGAGGGGCACAAGGATTAGCTTTTCCAGGGCAGACTTTTATTCTTCAGGGAAACATTGCCTTCGTATCAGACAAAACCATCCCCCTGCTCCAAGGGCAGCTGTTCCCGACTCTGTCCATCCCCTGCGTCAGGGTCTGCTGCCAGCGTCTGCCTTTGTCGTTAGGCCTTGAAGAGGCCGCCTGGYGCCGCAGCCCCCGGCTCGCAAGGCACCCGTCTCTGCTTGAAGCACCCTGAGAGAAAGCAAGCTCTAAGCCTGCAAGTATAAATACTGTATTCCTTTTTTTTTTTTTCCTTTTTTTATTTGCATCCTTAGATTAGGATGACTCAGACAGCACAAGCTGTGATTACATGCTGGAAAAATATTAGCTGGAAGACAGTGAGCCCCAAGCAGTCGTACCTTCTTGCTGTATTTTTCAGAGTTCCCATGATGGCTTATGAAGACAAGCCAGAAATGGTTTGTTTGATGGAGCAGCAACCTTGCCTTGCTCTACTACAGGTTTCTAAAATCTCCAGGCAGATTTCATCATCACGGGTGAGACCTTGACTGGGGTTGGAGTGGAAAGGTTTGGCAATTGCCTGGCATTAAATAGCCCTGTGATTGAAGGGGCCCTGAAAGGAGTTCCTTGTGAGTGAATGTGTCCTAAGCAGTGCAATTAGCATTTGCTGCTGCATTTGCCTTTGCTTTACACCTGAATACATAAATAGAACCAGAGAACAGAAGTACATCTCTCACCGCTGTAACAGCCATAATCGGCCTGATGTTACATTGACCACGATGCTCCTTAATGATGGAAACCAGACACGCACCTTCCAAATCAACAATTTTACACTTAGCTAAAAATGCTAACATTTAGATTTAATTAAACACCCTTGTTTGTCCTTGTTGGAAGGGGATGGGAGATGGGGAGGGCCCACAGTAACAGTGTAAGGCTTGCTGTAAGTTGGTCTGGCAGGTCTACCCTTGCAAACAGGCACCTCCAGCTTGTGAAACCAGCACAGAAAGGCCAAGTGTGCAAAACTGGCTAACAGTTTGGAAAGTTCCTCCAAACTGATTAACTTAGTACATCTGCAAATGCTGGCAGTGCTCCCGGCCTTTGTTCTCAGCCCACTTTTCCTGTAAGCTCTTCTGTATTATCCCTTCGGTTGCCATCAGACATTCACATCATCTCCCAAAGGTGTAAGGCAGGAGGAGGCAAAGCCCAGATCCAGGCTGGGTGGTCAGCACTGACACAGTCGTATCGTGTGTCATGGGGGAATGCTTCATGGCAATTGTGGTTAATGGGGGCAAACATTCCCTAGCTTTACCCTCAGGAAACCTGTGTTTCACGTAAAGCTGTTAGCTAGTGCTCCTTCAAATCCTTTCTGAGGCTCAAGGCAGCCATAATACTGGGATCTATGGAGCAGCACTCGGGTAGAGCATACACTTGACCAGTGGCAACCAGAAACTTGGATCTCACAATAAGGTATTGATGTTACTGTCTTTCTTTCTCCCCAGCGCAAGCTTTTTCTTCCACTTACTGCATTTTGTTTTTTACTTTGGGGCTGAACTTTCAGCTGCTAYGAAAAAATATCTGTGGGGCAACCTCCCTCTGTCTCATATTAGCTGATGTGGCCTGTAACACCCCAAAACTATTGGCAAGGAGCCATTCTTAAACCTGAGAAACAAGGTGCTTCAACAACCCTTATCCGTCCAAATGTGGGTCCTCCTGCAGGAAAGGGGAACCCGCTGACCAGCATCAACGCAGTTTGAAAGGAGGGTACAGCTTTGCAAGATGGGGCATTGCCAAAGCTTTCGTGCAGATCTGTTGCTGGGTAGAGAAGCGTAAATCAGTGTCCCCTCTGGCCCTGGCATCAGAAAAGTGCAGGTTTTTTGGAAGGGAAATTATGGGGGACACAACAAAGACTTGGAGGATCTTGTGTCAACACTGGAGAAAGCTAATCCATACCAAAACAGGTTTCAAGAGTTTTTCTGCTCCTAGAGCAGCTTGTTTCTTTCATATTCGTAACAGTGGGGCTCAGATTCATGATTAAGACCTGGGGGAATTATCATAAGAGAAACTTGCTAATCCTTACAACACTAAGGTTTTACAGACAGACAGCTAGAGGCATTCTTAAGTTACATATATTCACATGTGTCTATGTACAGCAAGTTGGCTATGTCTCTAATGCAATAATTTGCAGCTTTCGAATAGTTAATATAGATTCGGCTTGTGGACTCATAAATTTTAGTTTAACACGCAATTCGACTCTGAGAAGTGTCTATATAAAAATAGCACCTTCCTACTGGAATGATCTGCTATCTATGTGTAATCGTATGCAGATCTGATTAATTTGCTGACTAAATTAAGGAGAACAGTTTTGAAAAATGGGTGCCTAAAGTTAGGCACTTGCTATTTAGATACCTAAATATGCAGTAAATTTTTAAGTGGTACTTAAGTCTTGTCACTTCAACTTGCCCTCGGAGCAGCTTTTAAAAATCATATTACCTTTCTGGAGCCCTGAAGCGTAGAATTAGATAAGTGGGTTTGAAAATATTGTCTTAATTTTCATTTGTTATAATCTCTGTTGAAGCTGGAAATCCATTGTAGCTCTGGGAGTGGGTGAGCTGAATTCTTTTTGGTTCCTCTTGCAATTGTACAAGCCAGAAAGATGACAACTTAACTTTGAGATCCCAGCATGGGTTTTTAGACCTGGTAGTTGGAAAAACAAACATCTTTTTACTTGTAAACTGAGTGCATTTGATCTGGAAATCATTGAGCTGCAATAAACATGAACTCCATGATCCTATTTTTGTGGAGTCAGTTTTCGGAATAGAACCACACTTAACAAAACAATCATTATAATTGAATAGCAGTGCTTGTGAAAAGTGCTGGATTGAAAACACTGATGACAGAAGCCTTCTGTTTATCCCTGGAACAGCAGTGACAGTGGTAGTAGAAGCTTACAACACACCATTCCTCAAACAATCGACACCAAAGGAACTAACTGGTGTTACAGCCTCCAATAACGCTGTTCTGCTGGGTACCTCTTTTCTAGCTGYGGCAAATGCTCCTGAGCTAGCAGTAGTGGAAGTGGTTGCATAGCCACGTTTCTGAGCAGGCTGCTGTGAGTTAGGACTCCTCAACTTACCAGCACTTTTGCAGCTACACTATTGCTAAAAAATGTTTAGAAGTGTAGGGGCGAGAAGGTAGCTCAGCTGCTGTTGCTTATTTAGTCTCCACACACATGCTCACTGCTGTTTTGCTCACTGCTGTTTTGTCAATTAATTCTGGCTGAGTAGAGCCTGGACTTTTCCCCCCCGTTTTTTTTTATGCGGACATCTGTCTGTTGRACATCAAAGTGTAGTCTTTCAAAGCCACAAAGTCATATGACTTACAGAACACTTAAGAGATGATCTATACAAATGCAGGCAGGCTCAGTTCTGGAGAATGCATTCTTCTAATGTGATGCGCTAAAATAGCTCTTTGTATTCAGGCAATAATAAAGGTTCATTTAAAAGTATTAGCTATCATCAGGGCTTGACCTCTTAGGAAAGTATTCTTTACTGAGGGGTTTAAAGTGGATTTGGAAAGATAATTATTCTTGTCCTAGGGTAGAATCTGGGCAATTTATGTGCTCAGCTGACTTGTCATTTTGGCTTCAATGGATATTTATTCCCATAATGTAGGATTTTTGTGCACGGCTGTGTTGTGCGGGCTGAAAATGATGGTAATGGATGGATTAGATACGTGCAGACAGTGATACTGCTCAGGGTGACACATTCTTAATTGTCAGTAGTCTTATAGCAGTCAGTGTGCTTAGTACTGTAGCTCTTTAGTACAGGGGAAGAAGAGACTGTTTATCTCCTTTTTTCCCCTCTTTGTGTATGAGTTCACAAAACATTTCCAAAGAAACGTTTCATGGCAATGAGAGGGTTGTTTATCTATATCATTAAAGCCAATAAATATACCACTTGGAAAACTGAATTTTGTCCTTTCTCCAGCATGGTGAATTTCTTTCCATAATATTTTAATAGGCATTATTTATTCACATGCACATTATTATTGCTTTATCCTGTAGCTTTCATGAGTAGTCAGTCTCATGTATCTCGACTTTCTGGAGTTAATATATGCCTTGCTATAAATGGATATTGCGACATATGATATGGCTTGCCAGAAGCTGGTAGAGATGGTAGACATATTTTCATGGGCTGCATTTTCATCAGATCACAAATTTTAAGCAGGCGTTGTCAAGAGGATCAAGAAAAATATGGGTGGTTCAGGAGGCATCACCAGTGACTTACAAATGGGCTTCCTTCTGGCCCACTCAGTTCCAGGTAATATCCCCCAATCCTGCTAGTGGGCAGTGGGCCAATTCCTGTGGTGGGACGCACTGGATGAGATGTAAAACACAGGTAGGTGGGTTCATGAATGATCCCGGGGCACTTTCCTTAGGAATGGGAGTTCTGGTCGGAAGGTCCTAGCCACCTTTCCAGCACATGTAGTTATAAAGCTCCTGCCTAAAATCCCTCTTTGCTACATCAGCTAATGTAGTTATTTTTACCTTCCTACCTTAAATCTCTTCCATAATAACAATTTTTAGCATATTGCTTCCCTGTGTGGTTAAGTAGGGTCTGCTTTYTATCTATGTACTTAGGGATCCTTGGCCATGGGATGCTGTATAAATAGCTGCAGTCAGTGTTTGAATGGGTGCATGTCTCTGCACCTATGCTTTTGCTGCTTCTTGCACTGGGGGACTGAGACACTGTGAATCCAGCGTGTGTGTCCCCAGGCCAGAACGGGAAGGGAAGAGAGAGAGCGTACTGGGCTCTGCAGTAAATCTCTCTAGGTATCGGCATCAAGAGGGTGGAGAATGGAGTGTGGTGAACTAAGTATTATCATATCCCAGGTGCTGACTGCTGTTGGAGGGGCCGAAGTCTGAAACCGGCATTGCAGCCCTTTTGGGAGATGAGTCAGGTTCTCCTTTTGCTGTCCTGAAGGGGCAGGTCTCTTTCTTTGCCYTTCTCTAGTCTCTTCAGGCTGGTGTGAGCCCTCAGCGGCTGTGGGGACAGCAGTCATCCACCCCAGGGCCAGCAAGGGCTGGAGCTGGGACTGGCCTCCCTGCAGGCTAAGGTGGGCCAGGAGGGGACGGCAACCTCTRTCCCCAGCACCAGCCCTTCTCCCTCACCATATTGATCCTGCATGGCCAATACAGCCCCTGGCCAAAGGTGGCCCAGTCAGTGGCAGGACGGGCCATGAGATCTGGGCTCTGCCATCATGCWGTCGCCAGCAAAAAGGGGACGCGCCATGACCAATTTGGCTGTCTCCAACCACAGTTGTCTCTGGCCATTTGGAGGACTTCTGGCCAAGAGATGTTGTCTGTGACATGCTTGCACAGTGTGTATGCCAGCGATATTGGTTGGACCCTCCAGACTAAGCTCCATCAGGGCAGGACGCAGATGCAATGTGGATGGAGAGGGCATCAGCACAGCTCCGATTTCCTATGACTGACATGTGCATGTTGCACCAGCTGGTGGTGGCAGAGGGGTGGAAACACGTCTTGTTAATGTGCACCTGCTAATATAAATTAATTATTATAATAATGAAGCCGAAGCATGATGAATCTGTTCTCTCTAGCTCGTCTTTCATTCTGCCTTTGCTTTGGAAGCAGGCAGAAAAATATCAGTGCATTTCTTTCTTTTCCTTTGTGCGGTTAATTTGCTGCTTTTGTTTTGTAATTGTTCCTAATGTTTTATTGACTTCTGACTGTGAATCGTCGTTAATTCAAAGGCGTATTAGCATGGTAGTGCCTAAGAGTTATTGAATAACTAACATAATGGACAAGTCATTTCAGCAGCAGAGCTGGAGTTTGCAGGAAAAGGTCATGAAAACCTGGGGCGGAGTCGTAGGGCCAAAACGTTGACAAGGTCTGTCCTTTTATCAGCAAAGTTAGAACCGAAATGTGAAAAGGCGTGTGTGGGTGTATGCTTGTGTTGGAGAGCAGGGACGCTTAACATGTGATTTGAATAGAAGATGGATTCCTGGCTGGGCAAAAATACAAAAATTGGTTATTAGAACTGGTGCAGTTGGAGGAGTGAAATTTCACCTGCATGCAGTACGAGATGGGGAGGAAAGGAGGAGTTGTCTTTTTCCCTTGTCTCTAACTTACTGAAGGTAATAAGGGTCTTTTTGTTCACTTAGCTGCATTTAGACTAGGGCCTACTGCTCCACATTGCGTTCAAACAAGGCTTAGTGGCCACCTCTAGCAAGATTCTGTGTAAGAAATCGCAGGATGCAATAAGTCAGAGCTGTGATCGAAGCATAATTTTGCTTTCTTTTGGAGATCTTTCTAATAAACTTTGTGGACTATTACCAACACTTTGTGTGTGACAGTTTCCTCCTGTCCAGAATTGCTAGTTTTTGCAGAGCGTGCTGCTTTATAAACCTGAAATCATGGGAAACACCAACCAGTAAAATCCCTTTATAAGAAGGGAAGATGTGTGTGGGAGAAGGATTTGATAAAGCAATCTGAGAAGAAGTTAARAAATCATTTCCAATATATAGCATTTCCATCAGCTCTGTTGCAAAAACAAGGAGACGATGTCAGGTCTGTGGCTTCTGCGTTTGCAACCTGGCAGTGCTGATTAGAGTAGTGGGTTAGAAATAAGGGGCCCCAAATTATTTTGCTGTGTTTTAGAGATGAGTTAGATGGTCATTTGAGTCCAGCTGTCAGGGATCTCTGCAGCAGCAGCAGCTTGCACCCTCTGGAGAGCAGTCAGATTTCATTAACCTGTAGCCACTTATTTGTGCAGCCCTGAGCTCCCCCTTAGTGAAGAGAAGCCAGTTTACTGAGTTTAGGCGATAATCTGGTTATTTATATATTTTATATATTTTAGCCCCTTCCCTAAAGAAAAGTGTGTTAGGGATGAAGAACATGTTTCTGGATACCCTGGCGTCCAGTCTCGCAGCCTGATAGGATATGTGAGATGAGATTAAACGTGTATCCTCTGTCTCTGAAGGCTTCCTGGTGGCTTTGTGTAACTCTACCTTCTGCTGAGTAATTTCAGTAATTTCAGTAAATTTAAGGGCTGCTTGTCCAGGAAGAGATCCAGACAGTTAGCGAGGCTAGTTTTAATCCCGGTCATCTCTTTATATGTGCCCTTAGTTGAAGCAAACTTAAGGAAAGCTGCATTTTCAGCCCACTGGTGATCCTTTTCTATTCAACTTTACAGGAACGTCGCAGGTTGTTACCACAAAAGTGTCAAGCTTCCTACAGCAGTAAGTCCTAGGGCTATAAACAGTTATACTCGTGTGCTAAAGAGATTTGGGCATGAGGGGGCTATACTGATGTTAGCGAGCAACTGAAGAAAAGAGTAGGCTAACATTAGATTAAACAGAGGCAGGCAGTAATTTAATTGGCATTTATATATTGAGAGAAAGAAAAATAATAAGTTAAAAAAAAGAAAAACCCAACGTGCCTAGGCCGCTTTTAGAAACCAGGAGGGTAATTTGCTTTCCAAAATGATTCACAGCGTCTCGTGTTAGCTAATTAACAAAACAGCGGGTCTGTGAATTTAGCAGCAGCGGGGCGAGGCCTCGGTGGGATCTATTCTCGGCCATGTGTTTATGAAGCTCGCCGCAGCCCCCTCGGTATTTCGGTACTTCGGCTGCGCTCGCTGGCGCCCGGGAGGCAGCGTCACGAGCGGCCGCGCGGCGTGACGGGGGCCAGGTGGGGAGGCACAAGATTATGCCTTGGCTGGCATGACCCAGCCATCCGTAAAATGATTTTCGTTAATGTTTAACGGGTGTCAAAAATGTCAGAATACCTAAGAGAGGCAGATGAATTATTTAGTCTTGGCAGTGTCTTACCCTCCGCTTGCCGCTGATGTACGTAAAGCGTTTGCCCCGGTTTTGCGTAGATTTAGGACGCAGTCTGGGATGTTAAGCTGATCCCTGTTGAAGGTTTCCTTGCGGTCTCTTGGAGGAGCCACTGCCGCTTTGTAGTTTGGCGTTAAATTAGCAAGGATGGGCAATCTGAACCAGCTGCAAGGGGATTACACCGGGTCCCTGGGTGGGCTGTGATTATTTTTAGGTTGTTTTGCAGAGGCGTAGGCCCTGGGTGATGGAAATAAGGGTAGAAGAAGCGGGTGTGAAGGTGGCTGCGCCGTGGTGCTCGCCCGGTGCCCAGCTGAGGGCTGCGGCAGCCGCGTCGCCCCATCACGGCCCCCGATTCCCTCCAACGCCGCAGCAGGGGTTTCTCGCGGCCGCCTTGAGCTGGTGTGGTCCGTTCTGCCTTGCGTGCTGGCTCGGTCTTGTTGGCCAGCAAGTCGGGGTGTGCATAGCCCAGAGAGCTGCGAGCGCATTGCCGGGGTGTCCCACGTCCCTCACCTGGGTGGGACAGCCCCTGCAGTCCCAGCCACCCCCCGGCTGCTCATCCATGCTCCCTTTGGGGGTGGTTTCTCCTTGTCTGCACAATTTCAAGGGCTCAGAACATGGATCTTAATTTATCCCTAACTGGGGAATTCATGCAAATAGTTGCCCRGGAGGGGAAGACTCCTCACCAGGCTGGGAACTGGGCTTCTCAGCCAGGATTTCTTCCCCCTTGAGTTGTCCATTTGGGCTTTCTTTCTGTTCAGATTTCTTTTTTTTTTTTTTAATTAAATCAACTCCACAGAATGACACTGTTGGTGCAAGTGTAAACCCATGAAGTGCAAGCATAAGCCCATGAGGTGCAAGCATAAGCCCAAGCAGAAAGAAGAGAGGGACCAAAGGGGATGAGCAAATGAATAGATGTATCTGATCAGATGGGATTTGAAATGAGGTGAGGTGAGACAGAGGGAAAAGTAAGCCTAATTAATAGTGAGACGTTAGTCTGTGAATGTTACGTGAGCCAAAATCAAAGATGACTAAGTTAAAATCCACCCTGACACACTAGGCTCAACCTTCCCTCCTTGGCAGTGATCCTCTTGAAGGCAACGGGAAACTCGTCAGCACGCGCATGCATTAGGACAGGGCATGTTAAACCCTGTCGGAAAAATTAAAAAGAGTATTCTTCAGTGAAAGAGAAAAGGTACAGATTGTTTTTAAATGTGGGGGCAAATACAGTCGCTCTGTTTGTTTGGGATTTTTTGTTTTTTAGGGAAGTCACAGGCCTTGAGACAAGGATCTCAATTGGCCTCTAATTAAAGTTGCTTTCTTACTGTCTGGCGTGAAATCCCCCTGAGAGGCAGATGTTTGCAAAGCACACTTGAGGCGCCGGCATATGGTTCTTTTGTAAGGCTGGCGTTTCAGCAAAGTGCCTCCTGAATGTTGTACATAATTAGATTTTTATTTTATTTTGTTTTATTTTATTTTTATTTTTATTTCATTTTATTTATTTTCCCAAAGAAGTTGTTGGTGTCTGGGGACCTCTAGGACCTGAGACTGATGGGTACCCTAGTCACACCACCTGATAAGCTACAGGGGCCGCCTGATGCCCTGCTGCAGTTTTTTGGAAAAAGCCCATCGATCAGACTGATGCCACTTTAAGGAAATTATTCTAACCTACAGAATTTAATAGAAGATGAGGTCTGTGTGCCCAGCCTATAGGATTTCATAGAGGACTTACATCCTTCCTACAGAAATCTATGAGCAGGTTTAAACTTTTTACGGGATTATAAAGTAAAGCTCAAGATGCTGAATATGCTCATTTCTCTCTGGGGCAGCAGATCCATTCCTTGCACACTTGAAAAATAAAACACAAGGTTTTGTGTCAGATGACCTACTTTTTTCCAAGTATCTTAACGTCGCCCCTTCTTCTTTGAAAAGTCCTTTCTGCGTTCACGGGAACAAGTCTTCCACTGTCAGTGCCTCACTTTGCCTGTCTGTAAAAGCTGACTGCAACAGCTCCCTGCCTCAGAAGGGGGTTTTGAGGCAAAATTAATTCATGTTTGTAAGGTACTTTTGAGGTCTGTGGGTCTGAATGTGCTTTAGTAATGTGGGCAGTCATTATTCCCATGCTATAGAGAGGAAAACCAAGATTTGGAGCAGTTAAAACAGCTTGCTCAGGATCACACAGCAATTTAGACGCAGAAGCACAAACGGAGCCAAGTCTTTTGACTAACAGTCAGATGTGCTATCCACAGGGCTACCTATAATGTCTAATTATTTCTCTAAGGGGAGGAACTGAAAGATCTCAGCCTGATTCCAAAGTCTTGATGAAAATAAAAAGGAAATTCATAAAAGATTGACTCACAGTCATTGCATTCTCTTAGCATCTCTGTTAGTGTTTGTTTAAAATGAAATGAATAAAATCCCCCATGGATCGAGATGAAGCACAGCCCTCACCACAGATTGTGCATTAATTCGGCATCCTTCTGACGCTTTGCGTGGTTTCGTACCACGTATGAAAAGACAAAGTCTGGCTGCTGGCTGAGGTGGGATGCTCAGGGTGTGATGTTTTAGACTTCAGATGCTGAACGTAGCTTATTAGAGGCCACATGTGCACAGAGGCTAATGAACTTGCCTGTTTGATGCAAGCGGCCGTATCTTTATTGAAGCCTTGCCTATTCTTTGGCTCGCTTTCAAGCTGAGGCTACTGTTTAAATGTGTGGACATTCAAAGGTTGTGCTGTGAGGCTTGGTGCTGCCAAGTACCTCGTGGAAGGAATAACAATCTCAGCAATTAGCAAGTTCCCCCAAACCCCAATGCTGCCAGATCCCGGTGTTACGGACCAAGGAGTGCAGGGGAGGGACGGGGGCTGCGTTCACCGTGGCTGGCCCTTTGCAAGGAGTCAAGCAGCAGGAAATCGGAGAGGCAGACTTTCCAGTATGGAAGGGTTAAAAAAGCTGCTGGATCTCTGACAAGCACTTGCATAACTTTGAGGCTGAGGAAGCCGGTAGTATTGTTACCCAAAAGCTGTGACCAGAAGGATGTTCCAGCAAGCAATAGTGGGATATAATTAATAGAAGGAAGGATAGAATAAGGAAAAATGGAGTAAATAATATTATTCTTGGACTGAGTCTAAGTATTACATATTAAATGACATTTATCTTTTTATTTTAGAATAAATGCAACTACGTAATGAATATAACCTTTGTCTCGGCTGGGATAAAGTGTTTGGCATGTTGTCCAATGATATTTGTCTTCTGTGCAGACTATCTGTTTGGCTTCCATGGTTCTTGTGACTTTTAAAGAGGCCACCTGGAAAGTGAGGCTGTGGCATGGGTCTCCGTGTCAGTCCATACACTAGATCTGGTGGCATAAAAACATTTACTCTGTACAAGACTAGCAGAAGTATTAGAGATCAGTTTCATAGCAGATTTGGAGTTGGATCCTCCATCACATACCTGATAGGCACATCATCCTCATACCTATTTGTCTATAATCCTGTGCTTATTACACTTACATGTGCTGAAATAGGTAGAGTTTAACCACAAGCTTAAATGCAATGTGGGTCTTCAGTTATATAGCAGGAAAGCCATCACTAATCCACTGCGGTCCCAGAGATTATCTGCATTTCCATTGCACAGCTAAGAGATGGCTCAAGTCCTTGCTCTACATGGGGTGAGAAATATAGCCAATGCCAGCTGTGCTTCCGTGGAAAATATCTGCAATGTCCATGTTAGCTTTTGCTCTTCTCCCCAGATGAGCAGTGTGTGCTGTGGCCACACTTACTGCTCAAGGTGCGTTGAATCCAGGCAGCCTGTTTGCTGCCCTCACTCATTTACTAAGGGCAGGCACATCAGGAGCACCAAATGGGAAGCTCTTGCTTGAGAAAGCAAACCAGGGAAGGAGGGGGACGGCCACTGTCACCGTCCCATGGCTATAGCTTTCATTTAATCTGCCTTTCCTCCTCTCCCTACTGCACCTGCTGTCCCAGAACCATAAATGCTTCCTGTAAGATTGGATATTACTTTTTCTTGGTAATTAAGGAGGATAATAAGCTTTGTTAGTGAAGTTTATAACTCTGGGTGAATCTTCAATAGTACCTGGTAATGATTTTTATAGATTAATCTTGTATTCTTGCTAGCTGGTGCTGCCTTTAGATTCAGTTCAATCCAATCGTTCCTTTCTTCCTTCCTCTGCTAGGTCAAACCCTGCTCTTCTGTTGCCTGTGGTGGTGAAGGCAGGCAGGGAGCCTCGCAGGCTTGTGGAAACCTCAGGGCGCTGCAATGCTCGCTCTTTGCATCAGGGATCAGCCTGTCGTCTGCAGAGGAGCGTGCAGCAGATGCAGAGGGTGTCCCGGCCCATTTATCTCTGCCAGATGGTGCTAAAATACTAGTCCCGAGCACATGTTGCTTCCATTCAGCAAAACGTTTGTGCCATACTGTGGCCTCTCTACCTCTGAACCAATGAGCCTTAGCCAGCAAAATCCCCGTGGCAAAGGCCTCGTCTAAGCCCCTCTTTGTGGCTCGTAGAGCTCAGAGCAATCGAACGGGGAGCGCTGCACTCACGGCTCCGTGGGGACAGACAATAGAGGGCGAGAAAGAAAAGAAGGAGTTAAAAGGGGTTTAATGCACACAGAAGGTAAATATTTGAGATAAAAATGCAGAAAGAAAGAATAATGGAGAGAGAAGGACCAGGAGAAGCCAAAAGTGTTAAGAGAAAAAATAAGAGGATGATATGCTCTCAGCGAACAAAGGGATGGTTGTGTGTGAAATGCATTGTTGAAGCGTTTGGAAAAGGAGAGTTCCTGTTTTAGCTCTGCACAAACTTTCCCTCTGACCCTGGACAAGTCAATCTCTATATGTCTCATTTTGCAAAGTGTGCAATGGGAATAATAGAGTATCCTTGTTCTGCCTTTGTCTGCTCACATCAGATGTCCCTTCTGTTCTGTTTGTGCATTGTAGAAAGCCAAGATGCTACCATAATGCGAAAAAAAACCCAAACCAAACCAAACCAACTGAAGCTTTGATGAAAAAAAAGGTAGGGAGGTAAATAGGTTATGATGAACCCGGGAGAAAACCACTCTGAAAATCTGGTGGGGGGTGGGGGAGAAAGAGGGAAGGAGAGGCGTTTACTAAAGGAAGAAGAAAGAAAAATAATATGGACCAGATTAATCCTACTGTTGCCTCCTCGACTCTGGGGATGGGTTTAGCCCAAGCAGTTCAGTTTTGTTTGGTTAATGAAACTTCATGCCAAAGTTTTTAAATAGTCAAATCTGTTTCGAGAACTATTAGAATGTGGGCTAACTTTCCTGAAACGTTGCATGGGACTTTAGATGAACAGCTCTCGCTAAAGACATCAGGAGCCAAGTGATTAAGCCCCATGCAGCGCTTTGACAGGAGGCCTTCTTCTTGCCTAYGCATACTTTTCTCAGTATAGAAAGTATTTCCATATTTTCAGCAGCTGATCTTTCTTTGAAGCCAAGAGCATGCTGCATTGTTCAGATTAGAGCTAAAGCGTTTCTAGGAACAGCCACTCTGGATCAGACCACAGGTCTGTCTAGCCCAAGACAGTGTCTCCAACAGAGGCCATTGCCCTCTGCTTCAGAGAAAGGAGTCCTAAAGCCTGCAGAGCTGTCTCCAGGGGTAATTTATTTCTCTCTCCAACAGTTTGGCTTTCACTCCAAAGCCTGTGGGTTTATGTTCTTTCCAAAATTCTTGTTTATTTTATTAATCTTTACTGTTCCCTGAAGATGTTCATTGTTTGTATAAATCTCTAACCCTTTCTGGGACCCACTGGAGCTGCTAGCAGCCGTATCCTGTGGCAGTGAGTTCCATAGGTCAGTGTGTTGCATTTGTGTGGAAAAAAAGGATTTTCTTTTATTAATTTCAAGTTTGCTGCATTTTGTTTGGAAACGTGCCTTAAGCTTTCCATCTCACCTAGTTGGCTTCTCATTACAGTGCCTCACCTAAAACTGTGAGCTGGTTGTGCCATGCAGGGAATCTCTGCTGGGAGAAGGGCTGTGTTTTGCAATGCTCATCTGCCCTGAAAAGTGACTCAGCCATGCTGAGGGTCCACATTTTTAATTCTTCAGTGTTTCCAAGTTTGTAAGAATACATTCTTCTGTCAGCTACTCCTGCAGGCATGGTGTGTTTTCTTCTTGTGTCACTGGAGTAATAAAGGTTTGCGCAGAACCACACCATCCCTACTACATGGATAGCAGGCTAACGTAGGACAGTGCAAAGCTGTGAGGGGTTGCGAGGTGACTGGGACATGGCACTTCGTTCTCTGGGCTACTGTTTTCTCTTTCGATAGAGGGGATAACAATGCTTAAGCTTCTTTGCAGGGCATGGTGAGACTTGCAGGTAGAAGAGCAAAAGGGGTACTGTTGTGTAGTCCCATGCTTATGACTATGGTGAACCAGCAAACCATGGACAATGTGCAGGCTGGCTCCGTGTTCAGCCTGCCCTTCACTTGTCCGTCTGTCCTTCTCTGTTCGTCTGCTGCAGAGGGGCTCCATTCTTACGAGGATAAGAAAGAGCTGTGGGGCAAGATACAAAGTGTGACCATCATCATCGTCTAAGAACAAACTTGCTACATGGTTGTACACCCAGCGCTCTGCAACAAAAATTAGATGGTGCTGTGCAGATGTGGCTTTTGATCCAACACACAAACAAACATAGGAAATAAATGTATTAGAAACAGCTGGGGTTAGGGTGAAAAACAGAATTATTAGGGGTGTGTTTATAATAACTTATGAACTGGGAACTGCATCATTGCTGCACTGGGCACTCCTGGAGACTAGTTTGCTGTCACTTTTGGAACCCTTCTTACAGCCACTCTTTTTCCTGTATATATCTATGTAACCCTTCACCTAGCACTTACTGGAAAACATGACAGCATGCTCTGAAATCTAGCTGCTAACGCAAGGGTCTTATCAGAAGCTAGGCTGACCTCTGAAGGGAGTGGGCATGGCCTTGTCTGTGGTTCATGAGCTGCCTCTCAGGTGAGCAATTCAGTTCCTTATTGGGACCAGCCTAATCATTACAACACAGGGTATGGGCACAATGCAGAGATTCCCACAACAGAACAAAAAAACCTCCTAAAACAACAACAGCAAAGTCCAGGTCAAGTATTCACAAATGTAACAGAAAATGCAGAGCCAAACAGAAACACATAAAGCATCGCAATGTGGCATTTCATAAATGAGAGGTGCCCACAAGGGACCACCTGGAATCTCCCCAGCTGTTGACAAAGCTCCTGGGAGCTTGGAGGTAGGGTTTATTTTGGCCCTTGGAGACAGATGGGCTTAGCTCCAGCAGTGCATCCCAGACGATGGACTTGAGGCCAGAGAGTGGCGATAGCACATACATCACCCAGAGCCAGGGGCAGTCCTTTAGGCACCTTTCTACCTTTAGGAGTTTCTTCCCTCATCCCTTTTTGACATTGAAGGTCAGTTTTGAAGGACAGGACAACTCCTAGGAGCTGGGTCAATGGAAAGGATGCAACGTGTCTCATAATTTAAATTACACTGAAGGCAGGGAGGGAAGTTTTGCAGCTCTTGAGAGCTTTCATTGATTTCCTAACTGTAGGACTGGCTCATGGTTTTCAAGTTCCTTCATTATTTTGGAGCACGATTGACCTTTCCTGGGGGATATTCAGAAAGATGAAAACACACCTGCTGGCAGCACAGTCCCCATTCATGCCTTTTCTTGCTTCTCCTGTGCACAGTTAGGATAGCTCCATCGGGGTCTATGAGATGCAATCCTTGTGGGAAAATGTTTGAAGTTGCCCCTGAGCCTTCAGTACAGTGGGCTACGAATGCCTTTTGCTAAGAAGTCTCTACTGTGTGTTTTACATTGATAGCCAAATACTGCACCCACTGATTTTAGTAGTAAATCTCATAAAGGTTTCAGTGGTGTAATCCCTGCTGCATAGTTAAATGCCTAAGAATTGACTTTGCTGTTTCCCTGAAGGATTTAACAAACATTGGCCAAAACTCAGCTTTTATTGACACTGATGATCTCGCAGCTGGGGGAATTTGGCCCAATACTCTCAGTCTCCTGGAACAGTCATGATGTGTCCAGCACATTGGTTGCTCTGGTTTGCTTCACGGTTGGATGAGATGGTTATATACAGAGCTGCTTAAATTTCAAAATGTTGCCTGTGGCTAAACAGTTCCTGCCCTCTGTGTGAGAGCTAGCCAAATTCTGGCGTCTGAGAGGTTATTCTGGTTAAGAGGATAGGTTGATAGCAAAATCATAAATCTTTAATGCAGAGTGCATAAAGTCCTGCTCACTTGAACACAGAAAATTCAGCAACGGGACTAGTTTCCTTGGTCCCAAAACACTTTTCTGACACAAAAGTGCTCTTCAGGGATTTCTCAAGACCATGCTCTGATGCCTGTTTAAATTGCAGTTTTGCTGGTTTCTTCTCCTCTCTCTGTCTCCCTCCACCTCTGCTGAAACCCCCTTTCCACTGAGCTCAAAGCCCAGAGCGTGTGGGTTCATGAGCGCCTTGCATTTGACTTTATTGTGGAAAGCAGCATATACTCACCTCTCAAAAGCAAACCCCACCAATGTCAGGAAGGCTAATGCCACATGTAACCTAGTTAACAGAGCCTTGTGTTATCTTAGCTCACTCCTTTGTGTGCTGATTTTCAGGAGCGTAGGCTCAGCTGGTACCTTTTCTCATATTGCTGAGGTGAAGACCTGAGAGCACACGACACAGACAGGGGTTTCTAAAAGGGCAGCTCCAAGGTCAGAGTGTGACTTGGAGGGGCAGCTCCGTCTCACTGGAGAATGAAGGTAGGGCAGACCAAGCCATCATCTCTGGCTAACAAAGACAGCCAACATACAGCACCTGATGCTCGGGCAAAGCACTTGACACGATGGCAGCTTTTTTAAAGGCAGGAACATGACAGACTATTGTAGATGCAGCCATTGTGCCCAGTGGGGGACATATTTGCACACACAGGATAGTCTTATTGCACAGACTGACTGTGAATTTAAAATGGTACCTCATTTACCATTAACAGTAACTCAGCCATAATAATAATACTTGTAGTATGCAGGTTCAGCTCCAGGTGGAAATTGCTGTTGCAGTCTTCATCCTGGCAGTTTCCATATGTCTGCATGGATCAAGAGCTTATAGCTTTGTAGGCTGCACAATACAAGAAATCCATGAAAATATATAGCGGGGCTTTTTTCCCACTCCCACTTTCAATCGCAGATAATGAGGCTTCATCTAGTGTGTTCCGCAAGGAAGGCCTGATGGCTGGAGTGATGATGCCTCATTTCTGGCCGGTCGAGAAAACTGCTTGAGTGAGAGGACTCTCTTGCCCTTGTACTGTCTCAGATAAATGGTGGTTGCTGCCTGCCTGTGAAAGGCAAAAAGTAAAAATACAGGGTTTCAAATGTGCTGTAATCTTTGATGAGCCTATAGCTGCGAAAGCTGTAAGGCTATATTGAAGCTATCTTGTCATGGTGGGTGTTCATTCCCTACTGAAGGATGCTTTATTTTTCAGAGCAACTGCAAAGATGTCCTTCAAACCCACCTTTTGTTTTTTAATAGCACTGATGGAATAGCAGTCTGGCCTGCAGTCTGGCGATCCATTACTGTTGGTCTTTTGTAAAAGAGAGGGATGCTCTTAGCGGCTTAAACAGTAGGCAATTCTTTTCATTAGGCTTCCAAGAGAGTAAAAACCAGGGATTTCTTTGGTGAACTTTCAGAAGGAATGAAATCATTTGGCACTGCAGGGCAAGGCAAATGGCCTATCCAAGTATATTTACCATGTAATCAAACAGCATGAATTACACGAGGCTGCATTGTGGCTCCAAACCACTCCTCACATAGGGAAAAGCTTTGGCTGGCTCGTAAGAAATGTATCCTCCCTTTGAGTGTACTCCCCACCTTGAACGGGTCCATCTCGATCTGCGCTGTGTGGAGCACACGTGGGGAGGAGGGGAAGGCCCTTTTTTAACCAGCCCCTGGGCAAATCTATCTCAAGGGGCCATGCTAAATGAACGTGTGTGCTCTGTAATACCGCCCTGCAATTTTGCCTGGACTGTGTTCAAAATGTGAAGGGAGAAGGCTCCTGCCACTCTGTGCAACCTGTGCAAGCCCAACAATGTGATCAATAAAACAGCAGAGAGGATAAATCTGGTTCCTTGGTGGGAAATTTATTAACCTTGAAGAACTTCTGAAAGATAAAGTAGGATGAGTTGATTCTCCGTGTTTTCTTTTTGCAAACACATCTCTAGCAATGCTAATGCTATTCGTGTATCAGTCTGGCTCATGGTGCTTTTATGTAACTTTTAAACTTTACATAGTCTGATTTTGAGAAATGTGGAACTAGGACACACTCTCTTCTAATTTGGCTTTCCTCTTTTCCTCTGTTTTGCAGGTTCTTTTCGAAATGATGGCTTAAAAGCTGCTGATGTCCTTCCTATACTAAAGGAGAAAGTGGCCTTCGTGTCAGGTGAGCGCACCCTTCCCTTGTTATCTCTAGACCAGCAGGGACACTACTAGCCTGCATGCCAGCCCATACAGCACTGCACAATCAAGAAGGACTAGTTTCATGTTTGGACTTGGTAGTACTTAAATTAGCTCTTCTGCTAAGAATGGGACTTTCTGGGGAACAGGGCCACCCAGTAATACTGAGGGGTTTGCAGTCTGGCCTGTGGTGATTTTCTTCATATTCTGAGAAAGAGGTCAATGGGTAGCACTCAGCTTCCCATGGGTAGCTTCTCAGCTGCAGCCCCGATTTGTTGTGTCTAAGCATTCTGGGTGGCTCAAATCAGAGATCCTGCTTTTGAGTTGTGGTCAGAGAATAGCATTAATTCCTCTTTATAAGAAGCACTGGCTTCTATAAATCACTGGTACTTGGTTTGCAATCCCAATCAGCCTGCAGTTGCAAGTACCATTGGTGTTACATTTACAGAACTTAGATTCTCAAAGATCTCCAACCTGTCCRAAGATTTACAACCTTCATTAATGGGATGAGTCTCCAGGACTTGGAGGTGAACAGGGACCAAGTAGTATGTAAAATGCTTTGAGAATGGCTTGGGTTTAGGTGCTTCTGGGGTGGATTACAACTTGTTGGGGAAAGAGGGATGAGAAAGACTGAAGTGATCATAACCTTGCATGAAGTCGCTTAAGTTGGCAGCATAAAAATGGGATGTTTCCAGAGCCAGTGTTTTTCATGGTTGCAAACCATTCAAGCTGCTTTTGTTGATCTTCCCCGTTTCAATCAGAAAACCTGTATCAAAAGGAGCCAGAGCCAGAACCAGACTGCTCTGCCCCTTGTTTGCAATCTTTGCTCTGTTTCCTTCATCTCTGCAGTAATGTTGACTGCAGAGATGAGGGAACACAGCAGTGAGGCCATTAGTTACCTGGCCTCTTCCTCCTTAGCTCTCCACCGCAGGGGTGCCGGAGCAGGGACTGTGCTGACGAGGGCCCGTTAGCCTGCAGAGCAGTGGAGGTGTCTGACAGGTCATGAAATCTGTGGCCTTGAATGTCAGTTGGTGTGAAATGTATTCCCATGTAGTGGCAGTGAAACGGTATGGGAACCAGGAGTCTAGCAGTGACTTGAGCAAATGTTTTGCAGCTGTATAAACCCTAAACTTTTTGACTGATGCCATGAAAAAGCAGGACTTTGAGGGAAGTTTTTAAGACACCAGAATGCATCATGTGAAAACCCAGGAGCATGGCAGCAGTGCAGCCATGCACACCTACTTTATCTTACACTGGAGTCTCATTCTGAACATCTTCAGATGTTTTATGTCATTATTTTCTTTCACTCCTCTGAAGAGTGGAACAGAGTGATAAAAATGTGGCGTAACTGCAGGCTTGTTTGGGACAGAAAGCAAAGCTGAACCAGGAGCTCTGGGGAAGCTAAAGGAAGGAATTTCTGCAGGGACTATACTGGAATTTAGTTCTTGGTTCCTGCCATTGCTGCATGTGGAAATGGCCACAGGATTATTTGGCAATTCATGAAATATTTAATAATGACAGCTAGTCTGGATTGTTTATGTAGCCCCTTCCACTGATGGTGCTCGAGCTCCATTCTGACCCAGACGGTCTCTCACCAGATCATCAAGTTGTTAGATGCTGTCCTGGGCCAAGCTTGCCTTGTGGGGGGGTTAAATAAGATGTGCCAACACACTCCTCTGCAGTTTCTCAATGTGATTCACTGCGGGCAAGGCACAGCCCTTTCCTCATAACCTCAGTACCCTCCAAAGCTGTCTCTGCTCAAAATGTGACTGTTCCTGACACAGCTAGCTAGATAGCAGTCTTAGGATTTACACCTCCTCTCCATGGTCTCCAAACACAATGAACAGGGGCAATAATTGCCAGTGGCCCTTGAAGATAAAATGTGCTGGGGCTAATGTAAAAAACCACCATCATCCTCCAGCCCAGGGTTTAAGTACTGCTCAGTCTTTCCCTGGGTTGTTGTAATAAAACAGATTAAGAAAAGGATTTGAATACTTAAATTGATGGCTAGGTTATTTTTAATTAAAATGGAATAACTTCCTAGAGCATGCTTTGAGCACAAAAGAGAAAATGTTTGCCAAAAAAAAATCAAATTGCTGAACCTTTCAAGAAAAAACGTAGTCATGCTGTAGTTAGAACAGACTCTGTGAGCACATTGCATTTGTAATCAAGCTTCCTCAATGAAAAAATGATATTTTATTGAGTCTTCTTCAGAGTTTTATACTACAGTTAATTTTAACAATAACAGTAAGGTAAAATTGTTGTCAAGGGAGTTCATCTTGTGCTTACACCAGCAGAATTTATCAGCACACAAAAAAATTCTCAATTGAACATCTCAGTTATATAGTTTTTTTTTTTTCTTTTCTCATCTGCTGTGGTTCACCAGCTTGTCTTTTAGACCATGATTCTACAGGAAGGCTGCAGGGAGCAAATACGTCACTTAAGGCAACGGCTATACCATGCTTTGTGTTTCAATGCTGTGGATGTTCCACTTTTATGAACCTTGGCCATGCAAAACAGTAAGGCAGACCATTAGCAGGAGAGTGACACTGGATGCTGCCTGCTCCAGAGCAGACACAACAGGACCTACTTGTACAGCCTTGTAATCTCAGAGGAGCACTCAAGCTTTCAGAAGTGCACTTAATTTCAGAGTTGAAATACAGCTCTAACTAGCTGGGCATGGATTCATCCCGGCTAAATGCTGTCTAGGGCTCTGTGCCTAGCGCTTCCTCTTGGCTGGCTCTAGCCAGCAGCAAACAGCAGGCACAGGGCTCTCCATCAGCCTCCATGAGCACTGAAGGACTGAGGCGTGGATAATGATTTTTTTTTTTCCTGGAACTAGTTCTCCACTTCTTCCAGTGACCTCGTGTATAAGCTGGACTGATCCCGAGCAAGGTTCATGTGTGTGTCTAAACAGCGCCTGAAAATCCCATTGCAGTACTCATAAGCAGAGAGATAGTCTGACCAGTTGTGAGCAATAACATACCTCCGCCGTCGCAGTCTGCCTGTTTCTATAATGGACCTCATGGAAGCAGATGAAGCAGTGGGTGGGGTGGAGGCTTTGGCCACATGCTTGTTGCCTAAACACTAATAAAATCTTGGCTTTGCCTGGTTGGTTCACTGTGTTGTTTCCAGCAGTGGAATGGCTTTGGGAACCATTTGGGAGCAAGCTGTAAGCCAGAGGCTGGTTTTTGTATTCTGAGAAGGAGAGGAGCACAGAGAAAAGGAAATAAAACAGGTTGTACTTTTTTTTTTTTTTTTTTTTTTTCAGTGAGAGGTGCGAAAAGTGGTATTTTGGAAGCTGTGATTACAGCCTTTCCTGAGAAACACAGATGCTGCTTTGGAAGAGTGAATTCAGCTTGGGATGTTGTTCATCTGCTTGATTATATTTATAGGAGAATTTCTATTAATCAGTGGAAATATAGCAGGCCGTATACGAGAGGTGCAGGAGAGTGAGGGCAGCGCTTTGCTGTGTTGCTTCCCTCCTCCCGGCGCACGGAGCCTGAGCTAAGGCAGGCAGCTTGGAGACGGGGTTAAAGATATTTGCAAGCACGGCCACAGCGTGGAAGGTGGGCGGCTCGGGTGCCAGGCAGGTCTCACCTTGCAGCGGCCGTATCCTTCTGAGGTGCCCAGCTGGCGGCTGCTGGAGGGAGGACAGTGGAGGCAGTCCCGCGAGGAGGCTGGGCAGGTCGGAGGGAAGGAGCACCCTGGTGGGAGCTTGTAGGGAGCCAGGTGGGACTGTCCCAGCACAGGTGGGAAGCCCTCTTTTCTTCCTGCCTTCCTCAACCTCATCACAAAGCTTGTTAGCAGCTGATTAATGCCATGGGCCTTGCTGAAACCGTTTATCCTTTTCCTGTGGCCTACCCAGAAGAGTTTTGCAGGAGCCTTTCCTGCTCTTTCCATTCCCTACAGGGAAAAGAGTTCAGAAAAATTGCAACACTTCAGCTCCAACATTTCACCCAAGGATTGTCTGCTGAGCTTTTAAGGCACAAATACAAAGGAGTAGGCTGGCCAGTAAGTAAGGAATAGGCCAGAGTAAGCCTGAGAGCCTGAAGACAAAGCAGAAAGCTTTGTTGAAAGGTCTTTTGGAGGAAGAAGTTCAGTGTAAATAGATCAGATGAAAGGACAACTTTGCAATTATGTTTCACTAAATTTATGCCTGGTGGAATGAGTCAAAGAGGAAGTCTTCAGTGGTTGTTTAGTTTCTGAGACTAGTGTTGAGTCTGGGAAAAACTTGCTCTGAGCTAAGGACTGCTGTGGGGGAAGACACTGACCTTCCTGAAAACTTCTCTGAAGACACCACAGGTCACGTAGCACCAGAGGTACATGGGACCATGTGTGCAGGACCGTGTCTGTCTTTCTGTGCGATGGGTATGTTTCAGTCTTCAGAGAAAGAGCTGAAATGAGATCCCAAGCCCCTCCAGACTTTGGAATAACTCAGATCCAGGTTTCAGGGAGTCTGAAACATTGAATTGTGGCCACTGGAATTTGTATTGGGTTGGGAATAGAACTAACAAAAATAGTTATTTTTGAATGATATAAACAGTTTGTATTTGGACAAAAAGTTTTGATTCAAAGTAATAGTTTCCATTCTCTTTTTCCTGTGGAATGAAAAGTTCAACTGAAGCATTAACAATTATTCTACATTTTGTTACAGAAAAATGCCTTCTTTTTCATACTGTTCCCTGATGTAATTTGAAATGGGCAGAAATTCCAAAAAGAGGAAATATGCTATTAGGAATAGCATAGCATTGCTTGACTATTGAATTTTCCTAGTGGTTTTGGGCTCGTCATGCTTCCATCTAGAATTTGCTGATGCATTGCTGCAGATTTTTCTTTGAAGATGAAAAAGAGGAAGTTTAGACTGTAAAGTTTCCAGGTCTTCCGATGACGTCTGAGCCTGTGGGCTTCTTTTTTTCTTTTTTTTTTTCTTTTAATAATGTTAATTCATTCATAAAGATATAGAAGAGCCTTTACCTGTAGGAGCTGTTCAAATATCCTCATCAGGACTAGACAGAAATAGAAATCAAAATGTTCCCTGGGATCTCTGATTTCATGTACAGGTTGTGACGATTCAGATTCACAGATAAAACATTGCTGGTGTGCAGAACCAGTTGCTGTATTTCTTTCCATATGTTTTAACTGTAGCCATGGTCTAAATTAAACAATTTCTGCAGAGAGTAGCTAGTCACTGCCAGCGCTTACTGTCCTGGCTCTTGGATACAAGCAGCTTGCCAAGAAAGATCCACCAATATCTTCTCACTGCAGTGAGATTTTTCCTTTATGTACTTCCTTAATTAGCATGTCTGAGGTTAATGATTCTACCTGTGCTGCCTCGCAGAGACACAAAAAGGTTCAAGTGCCTTACAACATTGGGCAAAAAATCAACCCAATCAAAATTTCTGTCCCAAAGGGCTTGCAAGAACTCGTAGGGATGTAAACAACACTATGGACATAGTCCAAACACGTTGAACTTGGTGACTGCCTTCCTGAACAGCCTTCAGAGCACAAAGGTTGATGGGTCCTAAATTCAGTCTCGTATGTATAGCTTTAAAATTAATGGTAGTGACTTTCAAAATAACAATAAGAGGAAGGAACTGAGTCTGTGAAGCAAGAAGGTCTGTATAGATCCCATCCTGCTCCAGCTATCAGATTTTTCTAGTCCTTAAAGATACAGTGAGCTCCATACATATCTCACTAAGAATCTCTTTTTCACTTACACAGACAAGCGAAAGTTGTCCTCATATAGAAGTCAAGGCTGGGAGGTTATATAGCAATATAAAGACGTAGGGAGCTGACTGTAGTGTCTGAGATGATTGATATGATAACAGGCCAAAATCTTGGTCATTTTGCAGTGGGGGGTTCACTTGTGCCCTGCTAGTGAGATTCATCACCTCTGAAATGTCCCTTCACTTCTGTGAAAGTGCTTTGGGTCGTAAGCTTAGGTTTTGTCTTAAGGAACTAATTCTAACTAAGTAGAAGCACTGAAATTCACAGCTGGACAGTCTCTCTGTACTGGTGACGGTTGTGTTTTTTTTAAATGCATTTTTTTGTGGGGAAAATATAGGCTAGTTGAAATGGAAACACTGTACTGGAACAAGCAATTTCAAAGATATTTCCTTCTGATACTGTTTTCCAGCTCTGGGCCAAATTTCTTAAAGCCAGAGGGAAAAAAGACTTCCTAGTAGCAATTATGTAAGTCCAATCAACTGAATTCTCCCTGGACTTTCATTAATTTACAGGATCCTCTATTTGGCTATAATTGTGGAGAGTTTACAGGCAGTGATGTGGGAAACCTGGGCAGTCTGTTATGTTGGATCAGTTAATCACATTTTTCACTTTGCTGATGAACGTCAGAAACTTTGCCATTGCCATTTCTTTGTGCTCATCTCAAATCAGGAAGGCAAACAGCCTGCGATCAGCGCGAATACGGCCTCTCTTTGTCTCATTTTATGTGTGCCTTCCAGATCTGCCATCAGCAGCATAACTGATATTGTCATGTGCTGTTTTGTTCTCTTCCCTCTCCATAGGGGCAAGAGGGTGTGCAGTGGGGTATTTTGTTTTAGGAGGGTTTGGGTTTGTTTTGCCTAATTTCTGCATTTGTTTCTAAATACATATCGGTATTCCCATGTATCTTTAATAGAAGAGGAGAGATCAAGGAAACTACTTTGCATTTGGGGCAAAAGGCAACTGGTTAGCACAGGTGTAAATAAGGTACAGACACTGCAGAAGGTGGTTCTGTGCTTGTGCCTAGTGCTCTCTTGAAACTACACAGCAAATCAGCTTATTCCAGAGGAAGAAGAGGGCTCCTCTGGACTCTCTCTGAATTTTCTGCTTTCCGCACAAAGGATTTTCCTTAGTTTTGCTTTGCTAGGACAATAATTTTCCTGGTGGGAAATGAGACAGTTTTCTCAGTGGCCTGTTGGCAAGTAAACATTCAAAATCAAAGCAGTACCCCAAAATACTTGCATAAATCAACAAAGGTATATTACAAGCCAGAAAATGTTGTCTCTCCAAATTCATGCGGAAGCCCCATGCCAGCTTCTTTTCCCAAAGCCTGGGTGCACTGATGGGATTGGCAGCACTCCTTGAAGGTCGGGGGAAGGAGCTGTGTCTTTAAGGGGTCTTGGCACGTATTGGTTACTGCACTACCCAGAGGACCTCTTCTGTGCTGCTGATCAGATACTGGATGAAGCAGACTGCAGCTAGAGCATGGCTCTGGGTGATTGTGAAACAAATCCATCAGGTGGGAAACGGGATCATCCAGCAGCCGTGCTGAGCATCCCATGCACAGCTGCTGCTCTGGTCTGCTCTTCCGAGGGATCTCCTGGTGGGAACACAAACTCATTCTTTACTCCCTAAATATAATAGTGCAAGTGTCTGCCATTAGGATTTGATTCAAGGACGTGACTCAGGGATATGGGACACTGCAAAGAGCAACCCACTGGAGGATCTGACCCTGCCGACTGCGTTACAGCTGTGTTAATTTGCAGGTGTGCTTGTTGTGGGAGGTTAAATTTCCTTCACTGTTGCACTAGTTGCACCTACTTTGGAATCAACAGAATTTGAGGTTGATTACACAGATGATCCTATATGTGATCCTTGCAGTGGATTAATGCTTGTTGAAGCTGAGGGATTTTCAGTCTGGAGCTCTGTTCTCAGTAGGTGTGGTAGCAAGCAGGCTTGCACAGAGCTCAGCTATGGCAGGGAAAGGAAAAGAAATACTGTTTTCTTTAAGACTTTGGATACTAATTTGCTGATACTTTGCTTTCCTAGGAAATCTGTCGATTAGATTTAGAAATCCAGAGCATATTGTTTGTCGCTTTATAGAGGCGTTTGACATCAGCTGAGTTAGTTCTGTCGCCTAGTTCTCTCCATTATCATTCAATTTTTCACCATATTTTGGACTGAAATACCTTTTGAGGAGTATTTCAGCTCCTCTGGAAAGTCGCTTRTGGTCCCAGCACAGTCTGCAGCATCAAGATGAATCAGCTTATGATCTGTGGGGATCAGAAGAAGCAGTGTCTTCATTTGAACTGCAGTAGGCGGCTGAAGAGAGGCCAGAGGCCCTATGTACTAATCCTGGCTCTGCTGCTGATGTGTTGTGGGACCTTAGACAGGGTCCTTGGGGTCACAGGGGAGCCTTTACTTGTGTGGACAGTTGTCTGTTTCTACAGTTAATCCCTGTGAATTCCTCCTATAAAAAGTGTGCAGAAGAGAGCAGAGGGCTTGAATACACTTTAACATAGATGAACGCGGGCAGGAAAGTATTGTGGTGGAATGGTAGATAGGATTGGACTGATGCAGCTTCAAAATAGAGCTTGATACGATCATAGTCTGTTGTATGCAAGAAGTCTGCATTAAAGGAAACAAATAGAAATTCCTGTCCTGAACAGACAGGATTACACAAAGCTGAAATTCCAGCTTTTTGTGCCTTACCAGGGATAGACATGTCTCAGGACATGAACTGGGGAAGGCCCATAGCCATGCTTCACATTGCTAACACTCTGGGTTAACCAACATCTTCACTTATCTCTCAGTGGTTGGAGTCAAACTAGGCAGAAGTGTTCGGGCCCACTACTGGGAGAATTAAAATCTCAGTTCAGGCAGTCACTTCCCCAGCAGCTGCCAGGGCAGAGACTTTATGGCTGGAGTCCCTTTCTGCTCGGTCAAAGGCACAACCAGAAAAGTGGTCATCACGAGGTCACTGAAAATTGCCCGAGTTGTCTGCCACCTGCTTCTGTTGCCCCTGTATGTAGAGTTTTTGAGAGTTTTTTGAGGTTTTCTTCTAATATGTAGAAGCGGTGCACATCACGATCCCTTCTGCCATCACTGCAGTATTGCCCTGTGTTACTGGTGGGCAGTGGTTTAAAGAGCATTGTTACCTATTTTCACCCGATTTGATCCTTGCCCTGTGGTGCTACACTCTGTAGCACACTGAATAATGTGCTGAGAGCAAACATGAATATGCTGAGTTTGATGCAGAAGAAGAAATTTGTGGAGAAAAATGATGTGGTCTTGCCTTTGGGAACAGATGTTGAATTTAGCAGTGGTGTCTGGATACGCTGGAAGAAAGTAAGATGGGAAGAACCAACAAGCAAGTCACTGACAGGCAAGGCATTCAACAAAGGATTTTGTAGGAGGAATGCAAGACATATATGGCTAAAAATTTGTTTTCAGTATACTTTGTGCCCTGTAGAACATGTGTTTTTGTGACTCCTTTTTCCAGAGCACTAATAGCTAGACCATCTGTTTGCCTCTCTGCATCAGAACAAACCCCTTGAAAGCCCACCTTGGAAAACAATTAGAAATTATCAGCTGTTTGTTTTAGCATTTAATAACAGTAATTAGCAAACCTAATGACATGTTTGATTATTGCATCCCATGCCTGTGAGCCCAGTGGGAGGCAGGAGACAGGACATATTGATTAGAGCAATTGAGACTCTCTACTCCCTTCCATTTTTTATTCTCTTTTAGAACAATATCCTGGGTAGATCTCTGAAGAGACGGTGCATGTAAAAATGAGTGTTCAGATCAAAGCTGACTTGAGGCAAGATTAGCCTTCGTGGGTGGATTACTTGCAAGCAGGGACGGAGTTTCTATACATTTTTAGTTACTGACTTTTAGTGTAAGCACTATAAAGCCCTAACACAGCAGACTAGGAGTCAAAAAACCTAATTTAACCTGGTTTATACTTCAAGTGACTTGCTAAGAAATATTGTGCAAATTTCTTCACCTTTTTGTACCTCACTATAGGCATAATATAGGCATCTGTTAGGTGACTAAAGCTAGATGGTGTGAATATCCCTTTTAGTCTGCCTAGTAAAGCTGCCATTTGCAGTAATAAAGTGCAGTGGAAAAGCTATATATTACTAGTATTTGAGACAGTAACCACAGTTACTGAACTGTGCAAGTCCTAAGATGAATTAAATATACTGTGGTTTGTTCTGGAAGAAACCTAACATTTCTTCATACAAACTCTTCATAAAATTGTAAATAATGCAGACGTTCATAAAAAATAGGGATTCCTTGTGAATAATTTGGAAACAAGCAGAGGATTTTAATACATATGATGCACTTGTAATAACAATTTCACTCTATTACTCAAAGTGTGGAGCAGTAATTTTTATCATGAATGAGAAACATTTGTTTCTTTGGCTTAGATTTCTCAAGGTTTGCCTCCTGCCTCCTTGTTTTTCTGTGCTACAGAAGGAATTGGTCCAGATACTTATTTATCCTTCCATCATCTAAAAAAACTTCAASTGGGTCATCACGTAACCTGCCTCCTCCAAAGAGAATTAACCCATTTTCTCCAGTCTGTCCTGGTAGCTTCTGACCCTGTGATAGAGCCTTATTTATCCTGCTCCCCTGAGAACAGTTAGATGAACTGTTGAAGGAGAATTTTTATACTAATGTAAAGACAGGACAGAAATGTTCTGGCCTCTGTTTCCCTTTTTGTAGCCCACAATTCTTGTGTTACTGTTAGTAAAAGGGTCAAGAATTTTCTGATTTAACCTTTTTTTTCCCTTCCACTAGAAAAGCCCAGCCTGCCAAAATTTAATCTTTTTGCAGACCTCGCTTTGATTCAAGTGTAGGTTGGAAAGGGGTTCCAGACCCAAAATACCATTTCTGGTCATAAGCAAATTGAGGTGAGTGGGCAGTGTCATCGCTGGGCTACTCATGGCTCATATCCTGGGAGAGGATCATAACTGTGGGTTTGGATGTCTCCTGATGTCTTCTTTTAGCACTTTTCCACTTTGTAGAAATATTTAAATAATTGGGAATGGGAGAGAAGGTGGGAGGAGAGGGGGAGGGAGAGAGAGAGAGAGACTGATTGACTGAGTAGTGGGTAGCATGTTCTTCTGGGATGCAATTCAAATTCAAGTCTTTGCTTCAGTCAATATCTGGAAACTTTTGAAAGCCTTGATTACATCTTGATATGATGGGAAATTTTTCAAAACCTTGAAAAGTTTCTTGTGTTGACAACATATTTCCCACCTAGTTTTAGTTACTGTATCAGTTTGCTGTTCTGTAGGCTGGCTTGCTTCCCTGTTGGATACATCATGCATGAGATAATGGTTTTGGCATTGTTATGGTGTGTGAAATGATCCCAGCAAAGGGGTAATGTCCTTAAAATGTGGATTTTATTTTTTTTTTATATTGGCCTGCAAATAAAAATGGGCCTATTTCCTTGTAAATTCAGTCTTGGGAACATTTGTTACGGTATGTCCCCATGCTCATGCCATGTGGCAGAGGGCTGTATCAGCCAAGGCGAGGCTGAGTTCCCTTCGATCTTCCTAGCCTTTGTAGTTTGCCGATTGCCATAGAGCATCGACTATTAGGCTGCCATACAGAGTCACGTTTAGGCAGCCTAAATGGATGGAGCAAGGGGCCTCGGAGCAATCATTCAGAAGGCTTCATAAAGTGCTGACCAGGAAGCAGCCTACAGCCGATGGCAAACTTAGGCACAGAGATTTAGGTGGAGGCTGGTAAATAGGATCAGCTGGAAAAACAGTGTTTCAGGGGTATGTGCATGTATCTCATCAATTTGGTATCTGGTTTATCCATCTCCAGGAACTCCTGCCACATGAGATACCTCCTTGGATCTGTTCAAAGCAGTTCTTTGTCCTGTGGTGATCTAGGACACTGTTTTTCCAAGCTCACATTTGCTCTCATGCTGATTCTACTCTTACAGCAAAGCCTCCTAGGACTCATCCTATCAAACGGTGGTGTTTAGGACCCCTATAGGAATCATGGCCCCACAGAGTGGGGGTGTCCTGAGTTCTGCAATAGAGAGTGTAGCGTGTAGGTGCTGAGAGGCCAGTGTCCTTGCACAGCTTTTCCTTCCTGTTGGCCAGGTAATTTACTTCAGAGAAGCATGTGATTCCCCTTTCTCGGAAGTGATACTTCTGTTAAAGGGATTATAGTTTCCACTGAAAAGCTCAAAATTCATCTGCTTTTTTTTTTTTTTTTTTTTGCTGTTTATTTGCAAGGTCCTGTTCTGTGCTAGCTTTTTGAACTGTAGTTTTCCTATGACTTTTTTTCCTAGCTAACAACGTGAACATATATCTGACAACACACCATTTCAGAGAAATCTTATGATAATGCATGAAGAAAGAACTAAAGATTGAGTATGGAACTTGATTTCAGTTTCAAGCTTATTAAACTTTATTCATGGCAAAGAATAAAATAAGGTGCTGTAGAATAGGTTGTATTCACCTCTGTATTTATGATTGCATAATTCAGGGTAGAGTCATTCTTTTTATAGCTAAGTCTTTTAAGAACTGCTGTAAAACATGAAGTGCCAGACACTGGCAGTTCAAAAGGAGTGGTTTTTAAGGTAGGGAAAAAAAACAAACCAAAAATCATTCCAGTTGCCAGCAGCCCTCTCTGAATAGAAAGCATAGGAGGCATGAACTTTTAATCAAAATTCAATTTCTAATGAAGTGCCAGATGAGAATGTCTTACTGCATAAACGTTACGGGGATGCATTGCCTCTATGTAATGATATATTGTAATCTATCTGGCAATGAAAGATGCAATGCATATTGAGCAACAGTGAAAAATACTTCCACTTTCTTGATGTTGTCCAGTTTAAAACTCTGCCCACAGTAGGATTTCATTAGCGTTGCCTGCTTGCTTTGGCTATTACATTGGAGATTTGATGGTATTAGCTTAAAGACAGAAGAAACGCTAGCGACAAGTTTCCTTCTGTTTTTTCTTTCGCTGGAGCTCCAGCAACTGCAAGCGTGTCTTCCTCAATTAGGCAAGCCTGAAAGCTACAGAGAGAGCACAGGCACTTGAATGTGCTGTAATTTATGTTTATCAATTCAGTGCACATAGTTTTTTTGACATGTGCTTCCTGCCTGATTTTCTAACAATCCTTTATTTTCTGCAGGTGGCCGTGATAAACGAGGTGGTCCTGTCTTGACCTTCCCAGCCCGCAGCAATCACGACAGAATAAGGCAGGAAGACCTTCGGAAACTTGTGACTTATTTGGCCAGCGTGCCAAGGTAAAGCTAGAAAGAAAACACTTCAAAGCTTTGGGTGGGTGGGGAGCTTGTTCTTGGCAGTTGCTGATTTCCAAGTATTAACCTTTAGTACCTTCAGTTCTTGGGATGAGGAAACAAAAGTGTTCCCTTCCTCCTACTGTGTATGCTCCAATTGCTTTTATCGAGCAAGCAGCAACGCGGAAGCGTGAGAGAGTGGAGTTTATGCTAGGAAATCCAGGCTTCAGGCTCACGAACCGAGTTCACGAGAGCAGCGAAGAGCAGCTCCCATTTCTGATGTTTCTGTAAGGCTGTTCTAGAGGCATGAAAAGGGAGGAGAGTGCATGGAGCACTACTGAGGTCTGCCGAGTTAAATTTAGCAAGAGAGAGAGAGCCCCTTGTCTGCCATTGCCTTTTAGTGCCTGGTGGGAGCTTCAGGAGAGCTGGCGAAAGGGAGTGTAATTCCTGGTGGGAAGGAGCCTGCCCTGCACAAGGAGGCAGCTCTTTCTGCTCCGGCACTTCCCAGAGCTTTATGCAGGCCCAGGAAGGAAAGTGCATGGACTAAGGGACCAATTTTCAAGGAGAGATGCTTCAAATGTTTCTGCATGCAAACCAGCTCTGTTAGAAAGCACTTTTCCTGCATTATTCCCTACGTCCCTCCTCTGATGTGCAGGTCCCTGTCCCTTTCCTGGGGATGTGGGAGGAGAAGTCTGCACCTGGCGGCTGTTGTCCAAGGCCATTTTCCTTAGCGAGCTTTAGGAGATGGTTTACAGGGCTCAGTGCCCAGGTATTCCTGAGCCATTGTTTAGTGTCTCAGAAAGTATAAAGCTATATACACCCTCATTCAGCTTCCTTTCCCTGTTTTCAAGCTTTCCCATTATCTTTCTCATGAACCATTATACCAGTTACTGAGGTGAAGGGCATTCTGGTATTTTACCTCTGGGACTGTTCTGGTACCGCAGGGTAAGTGAAGTGCTGAAAAGGGCTGTCACCAAGTTATAATAATGCACCCTGTGCTATCCAGGAATGCCTTCTTTTTAAAACCAAGGATATAACCCGTAAAAGAGTGCTTATATTATTGCAAAGAGTGCAGAGCTAACATCAGAAAGACAGAAGGATTGACTGCATCAGGATGTTGAGAGGTAAGGGTATCAGAAACACACACAGAGCTCCTGGTAACGTGTGATGTGCAGATAACAAAGCTCCTGCCTTCGTATATAAGAGAGTTGAGGGCTGTTTGGAGACTCATCACTCAGCTGCAGAGAGATATGGCAAACACAGCCGCGTGTGCCACGTCTGCGAGTGTTCATTTCCTGTTGACAGTATATTTCATGAGGCCTCGGGCAGTGCATTTTTTGCTGCAGTGGACTTTTGCTCATCAAGCTTTTACTAATCAGCTGAATTGGTTTGAGTCATCTTCTCTTTTTTCTTTTTTCTTTTTTTTTCTTTTTTCTTTTCCTGTAGCCAGCTCTATTTGCAACTGTATTGTGTGAGAGATTATGGACATGCTGCAGGGTTGGGAAACTCATTGAGAAGGTCATTCAATGTCACTGCATGTCCCAGGGCTTGGCAATCAGGCACCTCCAGCTGCTGTAGTAATACAATTGCTCCCTTACATCTTATCATCTCTTGCATGTTCACAAGTATGAAGATATGACATAGCCTCTTTTCTGTCAGAGACTGGGATTGCAAGCAACTGCATAGCTAAAAACATCTTCTAACATGTTTATTAATACAGCTCTTCTCTTGTGGAGGTGATGATAACACCGAGGTACATCCCTTCTGTTCCTCCCACCCCCCCCACCTGAATAGATTAGCTCAATCTTTGGTGTTGCTTTTGGTTGCCATACTGTGAATTGGTCCAGCAATGGTTATTCTTTGGTCATGCCAAAGTAGGGGAACAAAGGTGCATGCTGAAGGAGCTAAAATAAAACCCAGCAGCTTGTCTACCTAGAAACATTTTAAAAACTGTTCCCTTGAGTGGTCCCCACTGCAAAGCCTTGTTCTGTCCTGATATCTGAAGCCTTCGAAGGAACAACCTCTAATTATACAAGAGAACTTTTCTTCCTCTGCAGTACAACCTCCCATCATGAAAATGTGCTCGGCAGCGAAGAGTTGACTGCTCATTGGAGGACTTGCACCAGTTTCACAAGAATACACATAGATTGGTACTGTGGAGATGTTAACCAGTGTATTGTATCCTCTTTAGGATATTGCACTTCACGAGAGAGATGGAGTAGGAAACAGCAAGAATGATCAGAAGTCTAGGAAAAGTGGCTTATCAGGAAGGACTGAAAGGGTAGAAGTTGCTCAGACTAGAAAAGAGAAGAAAGCCTGAAAAGAGTCTTTGGAAGCATGTTGTAATGCTGCAAGAAGAAAGGGAGTAATTTCAGTGTCCGTAGGGTTAGGACAAGAAACAAAGGAGTTATGCTGAAGCAAGAGAAGCTTAGGTCAGACATGAGAAAAAGATTTCTGATGGGAATGGTGAGGGGGAGAGAGCACATCAGTGGTGGGGGAAAGGAGCACACTGTCACAAATGGTAAGCGCTAGAGTAAATCATCTAATCTGTTCTTAAAAACCTCCATAGCCTTAGACTTCTGGCACAGGTATAAATGTTAGAGAGGGGGATGAACTAGGTGATTTCTCTAGCTTCTTTCTAGTCCTATTTTGTTTGGTCCCAAAGCTGTGAACTCACTACTGTAAGAGGAAGAAGTGATCAGAAACTTCTTCAGTCTGGCAGGCAGGATTGTGTAGCCTATTCAGTTTCAGAGAACACTGAAAACTCATTTTCCCTAAACTTTTTGTTCATTTTAACAAGGATAGCTAGTGGAGCTTTCAAAGTTATTTATTTTTTGGGAACAAATACCTGGAAGGAGCAGTTTGAATTTGTATCATTGGCTCCCCGATCATAGTTGTTTCAAGGTGGCTACTGTAATGAATAAGTACGTCAGCATTCTACCAAAATAAACAGTTTTATTAGTATAGACTCTGGATAAGATGTCAGGAGAAAGTACACTCATGTTCAGAGTGTTGAAGGGGGGAAGAGTTTTTGGTGCTAGTGGAAAAACTAGAAATTCTTCTTCAGAAAAGAAAAAGACTATAGTTTATCATATTGACATCAGTATAATAATTCTCTCCTTATTCCTAATGCAGTGGTTCCTGAGTGAGACAGATGGCTATCCACATCGATACTATCTGTCACTTAACCCTGGTTTTATGTCTTAATGGAAAGGGCAGTGGTGGCATGTTTCTGGGAGCTTTGAGCAGGTATAAGATTGGTGATGAAATATGATGATAGATTAGGGCAAGTGAAACCAAGGTCTTGCTAGTAGTTTTCAGAGTTTCTGATTCAGCTTTTGGTAATTCCTTTTTCAAAACAGAATGATATCTGATGTGGGTTTTCTGAAAGCAGCAATGGGTGTTTGAGTTATAGCAGAACAGCAAGCACTTTCTTGCTGCTAGGAGTGGCGGCCAGGTAGGTGCATGAAGTCAGTGGGGCTCCTTGCATGGGTAAGGATTACTTCTGGGCAGTTAAGACCAGCACTGGGAATGTAGTTTGTTCCTATTCCAAAATGATAAACTTCCTGTTCATGGTATCCTAGGTGACTTACGGGTCCTGGGAGAGGCCAGGGCCTGATCCTGCAGTCTTAAGTACTAGGAGGAGGAGGCGAGGGTGTATCCGACGTTTGGAAATAATGTTGTTCTGGTTCGGTGCTGTACTCCAGTTCTTTTAGACACACCGAGAGGTGCTTTTCTGCAAAGAGTTCCACCATAATTAGTTACTAAGAAACAAAGATGCTATTCATTAGAAATAAAGATAATTCCCACTGATACCAGGTTCCTACCGCACTGCCGTTTTCTGCAGATTTTACATTTGCACTAATGCTTTCTTGATAGGTGAGGCTGTATTTCTTGTAAATCAGGATGGCTCCCATTTACATGCAAATTTAAATGAGATGGGATGTTTAGAAATTTGGAGGCTGTGACCAAATCTAGGAAAACATAGGGTTTATGATCAGGGGAGCTGAGCTAATCCACTGCAGGGTGGAGGTTGCTGGCTTCACTGAGGATTTTATTTTTAAACACTGGTGTAGGGCCATCTATTCCAGTAGAGTAAGTTTTGATTTATACACGTGTAAATGAAACTAGCACCAGGGCAATCTCTTCTGTGAGCCCTTCAGAATTAAGAATTAAGCTATGCGTAGGCTATAGGAGGATAAAAAGGAGACAGAATATTATTAGCCTGAGTTATCTGCCTGCACGGTGAAGCAATATGATGAAGGAAATGTTCTCTGTCAGCTATAGTGAATCTTCCGGCTGAACACATCAATCTGTTTTGGAGCCAAGATAAGCAGTCTTCTGTGTTCTCTGCAGTGGGGGAAATCCGAGATGCCTTGGAGGCCTGTATTTTTAAAGACATCTACTTTTATTTGTCCTCTGTTCAAAAACCTGCTTAAATATTTCCCTGTTCTGGGGGACATCCAGGACTCATAAAAGTCGCAAAATGTTTCCAAGGGACAGCTCTGTATGTTTGAACAGCTTGTCAGAGCTGCCTGTCTGAGTAAGATTAAAGGTGCTAGGATCAGTAAAACAAATTAAGTGCCGTTAAAGAATTAGTTCAGTGATTGGGATTTTTAAAATTAAAAGAACAAAACAGGGCCTGGCAAAAGGTAGCAATACTCACCACTCTCTTGGTTTTATTTTAAGTTCTCCTATGATGACCTGTGGTACTGTGTATATTAACTTCTCTGGACAGGAGTAGTATGAAACTCATCTTGTTGATTGATAGGAATTAAACCCTAGAGCTTGATTTTCTGTTATATAATCTTAACACAAAAGAAGCTTTTTAGGATCACTTTTTCTGGAGGCTATTGTAGTTCTACAAAAATATCCACATATTTTAAAAACACCACCAGGGATTTCATGCTTATTTTAGTAACTAAATATCTGGTGCCACGTGTCAGATAATTATTCCACCATACACTTGCCTCAAAAGACAATGTTAATAAATGAAGTGAAACCAATGAGGCTAATGGAGGTTTAGTATTTTCTTTAAACATAACTTTATTTATTTTTTTTTAACTGTAAGTGTAGAGAAAGAAGCTCATTAGGAGTATATAATAGACAGGAATGCTAGTGGTTTTAAGAGCCTTTCACCACTCCATAGCCAGGTCAAACCCAGCCTCCATCCTACATGGTATTGGTACATGATGTCGTTATTTATCGGCATGTGTTGGTGAATGGGGGACCTCCGTGAGACCGGTTGGAGGGGTCTCTTCTTGTGCTCCATTGTTAAAGGACTTCTGACCACGTCACTCTGTTTTGTGTGCTGTGGTCCCCTCAGTGACCACATGGGTACCAAGTTGCATGTTCAGTTCTTGTTGGAAGTGAGCTCTTCAAAACAGGAGCCCTGATTTCCTTCCAGCTGTGGTAACGACCTGTCCAGAACAGGACTGACACTTTATTTCTAAATAACTGGACAATGTCTGTAATTCATGTTAAAATTTTGCAGTTCCTCTCTACAACTGCCAGTCTGGCAAGGTCCACTGTGACCAAAAGGCACTAGAGCATGTGGACTTCCTAGGAGTGAGGCAGAGCAACGAGAGCAGTCAGAGGCCTGGGGAGCAGGAACTGTGAGAAAAGATTGAAGGTATTGGGGTTGTTTTGCCTAAAGAGGAGGAGACTAAAGAGTAACGTGGTAAAAATCCAGTATGCAAAAATTAGCTGAAGGAAGGAAGGAAGGAAACAATCTGGCCTCAGTGGCCATAGCAAATGGGATGAAAAGCAGTGGGTGTAAATCATGGAAAGGAAGATTCAAGTGAGGAAAAGCTTGCTAAATGAAGCATGCAGCAGATGGTTGCGGTGTCTCCGTCTTCGGAGACCAGGTCAGAAAATATCTATCAGGAATGACCCAAATGGTGTCATTCCTGCCTTGGAGCAGAGGGGTGAAAAGGATGGCCTCTTGAGTTCTCTCATAACAGTGTTTTCTATAATTCTGTGGTTTTAGAATAGCTAAAAATTTTTCATTGCCTATGTTTGGTTATTTTCAATTTTTAAATTTTTGAAAATTAGTCCAGCCCTAAGATAAATGGGGGCTTTCCATATCCGCATATCCATTTCCCAATTACTTCCTGCTTTCATTGCCTGTTACTCTTTTCCTGGATAGTGTAGAGACAGCTCTTTTAAAGCTCAGGACCTAAAGCAGATGTCCTCTATCCCTCTGCCCTCCCTAGGGGCTGAAAGTACAGAGAGCTCTGTAGAACTGGTTCTAGCTCTGTTTGGTGCTGAGCCCGGCTTTGTCTTCCAGCTGGATAATGGTGCACATGTTTTCAGATTTGTTTTGTCGTGAACAACGCGAATAGCATGATACAGTGATACTGTGAATTGCACAGCTCATGTAGTCTTTTCTTTCTAAAGACTGATAAATGGAGAGGTCACCTGGGCTCTGCCTATCACTTGTGTCARAGATTATCAAATGCCTTCTATCTGGTCTAGGAGAAGTGTCCCTCATCCTTCTGATGGCAACATTTTGTGAAATAAAGAGGCAAACGAGAGTGACAAAACTTTAATATTGAGACAAATCCATGGAGGTTTGATTGTCTTGTTTCAGAATATGAGTTCAGGGACTCAGGAAAAAAAAAAGTTGATGTTATTTCAAGACTTGATTCTTCATTTAAAAGAAATTCCTTAAAAGGCAGAGAAAATTACTTTGTAAGTTGTCCAATTTATATCCAAAAGTATTTACACTATTTGGGAAAATCTGCAGATCTGTTACTGGTTTTGTACACTAGCTTCTCCAATATTTCTGTGTTTTTTAAATAGTAGCTGACTCTGTTTCATTACATATTAATTGTAATTCCAGTAAATGAGATTACTGATTGCCACATGTGGAGAAACTATGATTTCAACTTGCCTTTATGTTTTTAAACACTCTATTCAACACTCAACATCTGCTTAATTCTAGACTATAAATCTGTAATCAAAAAAACTTAATATCAAGTAATCCCTCATTTATTGTGTCTGAATTATTTCCAAGGCAATTGTTCTTTTTTTTTAAAGGAAAAAAAAAAACAGTTTTCTTTTACTGCCAGCCCTGCAGACTCATACAGAGATTTCAAAGTCATATTGGGTTCTTTCTGATTCATGTAACATCTACAACACAAAGATTCTCCAGTGGGTTACTGATTTGAAGACTTAGAATTTCATAGGTGGCCCCAAAAGCTACATTTAATATATAAAGAAAATGCACAAGTCTGGCAGAGAAGTTCCTTTTCGCAGAGCCGGGCTGCTTTCTCCAGCACAGTAAGTGTTCAGCCATGCCTTCTTCAGTGAAGTCAGCAGATATCACTCAAAGGTGGAACAGATCTGATGAAATAAAAGGTCACTGTTTTACTTTGGCCATTTCCCGGGCAGCAAAGCAAGTGTCTCTACCTGCTGCCGAGACGTAGCTCTACAGTACCATCACCCCGGCTTCTCTCTTTCTCGGGAAGAAGTCATTTCTCCCTGAGAAAGGAGGGACTGAAAGGGTCCTAAAACCCGGTGGCACAGCCCCTGAGCAGAAGTCGAGGTGCCTGCGTGAGCAGGGCTGAGGAGAGCCGACCCGGCAATGGCAACCCCCTGTGAGGATGGTGACCACGCTTGGAGGCGTCAGATGGGCCTCCTCGTGGCTTCACAGAGGGCTGATGGCAAGCGAGTCTGATCTGGCAGAGGTGTCTGGCCAAAGCCACGGCTTGGGGAAAACCCCAGCTATCTTCTGGTGGGAGGCTCCGACACTGCTCGGCTCCCCAGCATGGGTGTGAGGCTGTTGCTCTTTGGCTCTTGCACACAATATGGACTCCTGCCCTGCAGCGCTTTGGGAAACACTTTCCATTTCACCGTTTCTTAGCAGTGTCTTAGGTGACGACCAGGCTCATTTCTAACAGGGGACTTAGGGCTAGGAAGCATCCGGCTCAGTTTTCAAAGAAATCCCCAGCAAACAGCAAAACACTCCTCCTCTCCACGCGCACCCCCATCCCAAAAAGCGTGAGTGAAAACCTCGTTGCGAAGAGCAGATTTGCAGAAGCGCGTTTCGTTTGAGTTCTCTGGCCGCAACACAGGCGCAGGCCTCGCTTTGCACGTGCCCTCCCTGTGGCCGGGGCTGCCCTTCCTCCGCTCAGGGGCTGCTCCGCGGCTTCCCGACGCTCTTCCGCGCTGCGAGTGCAGCCACGTGCGGCCGAACGCGGCAGGCGCTGGCGGGAAGGCGCCGTGGGGGCATGGGAGAGGCCGCGGCCGAGCGACAGCCCGAGGCGTCAGGGGGCCTCAGGGGGAGACGGCCTGCTCCCATCCCCTGCGCTGTCTCACGTAGAGCGGCGTCGCCTCGCTCTGCTTTTTTGAGCTCCATCCAAGCGCTCGATCTGGGGATTAGATCAGTATTGTTCCTTCTTGCTAAATGATTTTTGCATGTTGATTATCCCGGCTTTCGCTGCCTGGAAGAAGGAGCTGAGGTGAGGGAGAAACGGGAGAAAGCCCATCCTAAACGAGGGTGTTCCCTGTGCCTTTTTGCTGCTTTTTGGACCGTTTCAGCTGGTAAGAGGAAACCAGTGGGCACCGCGGCCTGTCATAAGATTTTGTACAGAACATTTGCTCTCCATCCTCTTCCTCAGCGGCTCCCTGACAAGTGGTTTGCAAGCCGCTGCAGCGTACTGCACCGGGCTGCCCTCCCTGCCCTTTCCCACACTAGTGCTGATTTGAAACTGTTCAGTGTTTCTCAAGGGCTTTTCAGCTTTCAGATTTGTGGCTGCACAGTACTTGGAAAGATCCAGGTAGCAGTGACCTAGGGACTTCCTCGAAGAAGGCAGGTTTGCTCTAATGTACGCAGTAATTCAAAAGAGCTAAAATTAGCAGACAGAAAGCTTTTGTGGGAATGGCGCACGGGCAGCAGGCACTGTCTGCGTGTGTTTCCTTTTGAAGTTGTCAGCAGCCGTCAGCAGAACAGGCAGCAGCTCAGCCAATCCTAACTTTGCTTTTGAATGCTTTCTTCCCTAGAGCTTTTACAAAGACTATAGAATGGTTTTGTCTTTTTTTCAGCATGGGTGCTTGTGTTCCCCATCAGTAACTCCCGCGTGTGCTACATCCTTTTCATTCTTAGAAATTATTGTAATTTGGAAGCATTTTATGCCACCCTATTTATGGATGTCTTTAGGAGCAGGAAAACTACTGCTGTACTTTGCAGTCTGCTTTATAATGAGCATCCTGTCAAAGGCGTCTTAACATCAGTGGAAAAGCTCTCATAATCTCCCATGGACAATGGATGAGACCTTTACTGTGTGTCAATATGCAGCAAATAACGGGAGACAGAGAAGCAGGGTCGTGTCAGTCCAGACTGCCTCGTGCTTATCCTCATCACATGGCTAGAGGTGTCATGCGTGCTAGTCCAAAGTTTGGTTTCCCAGGTGCACAGCTTGGGGAGAACTGAGGATGTGTTTTCAGGAATGTATTTTTAGCCTTGTCTCCAGGTGATACAGAGCTTATGCAATCATGCTGTCTGTCAGTCTTTGTTTAAACCAAATCTGACAGAGAAGTAAGAGTCTCAAGAATATTGAATTCCTACAGGTTTAATGAGAATAGACAGCTGTGTCAGGGAGAGAGACCCAATTAGTGCCCTCACCGAAGGAAAGGCAGTCTGAGCTCACCCATTCTTAGAGACTGGAGGCAGGGGGGCAATCTTCAAAGCACGTAAGACCTCAAAAGGTGCAAATGCTTTATTAGACATCAGAGAATCTGCGTGACAAGTACAACTCTAGGAATCCAGGGTTCAGCTGCTCCAGTGCTCATGAAACTGCATGCTAGTTTATGGTATTAGAAAATTGGATCATACTAAAATAGAACAACAACCAATTCATGGTAACATATGGTATCGAGCAGGCTGATATTCTAATAGCACGGAAAGTATAGGTTGGGACTGGCAAAATTTGTCCAAGAGTGGGATGCTCAGTTCCCTGCTGTTTCCAAAGGGAATTGGTATCCAAGTATGGTAGGCAGTTGTAAATCCCGTCAATGATTTCTTCTCATTTTCCACAAGGTGCTCCTAACCAAGTCAGTCTGTGTTTTTTAATGTTTTTCTTGTGGATCCTGACACTGCTGTGGATTTCCCTGTGGATTTCGTAATGCTATATGCAGCAAGGCATAATTGTAGCTACAGGGTGTGAGGTTGTTGGGCTACTTAAAAACAAAAAAAARGTGAAAAGAGGGAAAAATCTTAACCCAAAATAAAATCATAAATAAGAAAAATAATTCCAGAATCATAATCATAATACCTGCTGAGCCAAGAGCAGATTGGAGGAAACCCACCCCAAAAGGTGGGAAAATGTAACTTGAATCTGCTCTTGGCTCAGCAGGTATTGTCTGGTCTGTAACATTTGCTGTGGTGTACTTTCTTTTTTGTTAATGAGGGTGCATTGGTTTCCCTGCATAGGTACACAGGGCTTTGTTTTGTGTCCAATCATAATGAAAAACCTTAGTATCTGGAGAACTTTCCAGTGATGTAGTATTTTAGAAAGTTCCTTTGTTTGTGGTACTTCACCAAAAAATAAACCACCAAGAGCCCAGACAAAACAGCTTTTCCTTGTCCTGCAACTACATTCAGAGCATATCTCAAACTTCCTTGCTCTTCCACCTACCCATATCCCCCCACTGCAATGCAAACAAGAGAAAGTAGGAACCTATTGTATGCTCAATGTAATATCTACCAGGGGCATCTTTGCTGAACGGTCCTTTTGGTTAAAGTCATTGAGTTAAGATCATAGGGGAGCACTGGCTTCATAAAACAATTGCACATCCCTGAAAATTAGAGCAACAACAGGAGTTTTTCTCCAGCCAGGTGCCAGTTACTTTCTCATGCCTTTGCTATGTGCTACTTATGTGTGTTTATTTGATGTTCATATGATGTGGAAGTTCTCCTCCATCACCCTGCTCCCCATGGGAAAACAAGAAGAACTGACAATATCCAATATGTAGGCAGTGATATTAGCACTTAGTCTTTTAATAGAAGGATGAGTTAAGCTTGATTTTCTAAAATTTATTTATGTGAGCATCTGGCTTGCCAGATGCTTCTGCAATTGATGCTGTCATTGAGGATCAAATAAATATTACTTTTGAAATTTAATTTGAAAGAATTACTCATTAAAAAGAAAAAAAAAAGACACTTTGCTTGGTAAAATTCAGCCTTTTTTCCTCTCCTCTGTCCTAAACCAGGGTCAAGGATCCAAACAATTATTAAATTTGTCCACTTAGGGAACAGAAATAAATATGGACGCCAGTGGAACATTAATATGGAGATGGGTGTGATCCTTAGCAAGAACTTCATGGTATTTAAAATACACATTGGGCCAAACTAATCCTGGAGCAATGCTATTTGATTTCAATGGATGAAATTCAACCTGTTGGCAATAATTCATACAGTGAAATAGTAAAACATGCCAGTGACCAGATAAGCGATTCATACTTGAGCAAGATCCATAATGAACAACCTGGCTGTGGGAAAATGTATGGGGTTGTGATACTTTGGAACCCCCAGTAGTAATTTTGAACTTTCTACATAGGGTTAATGTTCTACAAAGCAAGGTAATGGCTTTTGCGGTCTCCAAGGACAATCAGCAAAATAGTTTGTTCAGCTCTAGAATAAATGCTATGTTCTAAAGTTCCATATCGTGATATTAAACAGCTCCACAGGCAAACATCACATCCCACTAGGAACAAGAGTTTTCCCTTGGAGAACTCCAGGTGGACTCACCATGTGTGTTTCATCTGCTGTGCACTTAAACTTTGTAAGTCACATGAAAATGACAGTTAGTATCTTGCCATCAGTAATAGTGGGTGGAGACTTCTGCATTTCATATTTTGAAATATTTTTTAAATTATATTAGCATAAACTATAGATCTAAATTAATTTCCTACCATTCCTCTTTTTATTTGCATGTGAATTTAATGGCAGTTAAAGATTAGCTGCAGGAAAGGTAAGTTCATGCTGTTGATTAGTATTCTTTCTGGGCAAAGCGCCAACATCCTAGACTAGGATGATTGACTAGATCTCTTCTGGTTCAATCTTCTATGATCCAGCAATTGACAGCCCTAGAGACCAAAGTCCTCTGTTAACGCAGCAATGCCAATTTTTCCTTCCACTGTTTTTCTGCTGTATGTCAGACCTAATTTAAGACTAAAATTGTAGCTCATTTTCAGTAGCCTGCTCAGCCCTTAGCAGCTCTACTTAGACCACCACCAAGAACTGTGTTTGTTAACAGCTCTGCCTGTGTCTTTTGTGATCTTCATAAATGATAATCAGATGGGAGCCTCAGATTTAATGTAGGCTGCACATTTAGGTCACATCTGCACTTAGCTGGGTGCCATCCCGGAACGCCAGGGAAGAGGCACAGGCAGAAATACCTGAATTTTAGCTCTGGCTTCAACATTGAGTTCTCTTGTCCCTTGGCTTAACTGCATAACCTTATTTTCCCAGGCTATACAGTGGACATAATACTATCTATCTCACAAAGTTTTGGGAAACTACAACAGCTGATATTTTTACATCTTGAAGTTTGAAACCTCTAAGTATTTTTATTACAGTTATGTTGCATGAAGCAGACATACAAGTCGTTTTAATAGCATGCACTGATTAGACTTCTCGTTTCTGGGAAACTGCATCTTTAAAGTTGCGCTTGTCTTGCGAGTGCTGCTTAAGAAATTGGCCATGGACTGTGTTGTCTCCTGACCTTAGGAAATGCACTTGATAAAAGCTCCACATTACAGATGTGCCATTTTGCCATTCAGCAAGTCGAGGGAGTGAGGAAGAACTGTTAATTCCAAAACAATATCTAAATAATAGGAGGTACCTGTTAAACTAATGAATGTTCTTACGCATAGGAAGAATGGCCGGAAGTGCTGCCTTGTTAATGAACTGTTAGTCTAAGAATTAATTGAATAGGCAATGTGTACTTTTTCTTCAAGACCTCTTTTTACTCCATTCTCAAGACAGAATTGAACTCTTACAACCCCAATTAATCACATCCAACTTTGTGGCTATGTCCCCTCATTTCTTCTTTCTCTTGTTTTTACAACATTTGTAATTTAGTTCAGAAACTGCATCTGGAGAAGCAAGCATCTCTGGGATCACAGATTAGTTTAGATTTTGCTTCCCACTGGAGATTTGTGGAAAGGAGCTATGATTCCAATCCAAAATCTAATTAAAAATCAAGTACATAGGAAACTAATGAACAATCTTACCCATAGGAAGAATGTCTGGAAGCTGTGCTTTGTTAATGAGCTGTTAGTCTAGGAATTAAGTGCACAGGCAGTATGTGCTTTTTCTGTAGGGTTTCTTTTTACTCCATCACAAGACAAAATTCAACTGTTAGACAGTTCCACTCTTACCAGACATACTAGAAATCTCAGTTTCTCTTTAAGTTCCAGAACTGCCTCCCCCAAAATTTAGCAATGTCAGATGATATGTGGTAGGTGATATGAAAATAGAATCAGCTAAAAGGTTTCCTGGGATTTTGAGAATTCTGTAGGACACTTCATCTCTTTAGTTTTATGGACTGTTAAATTGCATCTGTAGTATATTAGTATTGGCAACTCTCTTCTCACCACTTAGTGGGCACTACCAAATGTATGAATAAGGCACAGATTTTTATTAGGTAAAATCAACTTACTGCCTTTGAAAAAACAAGCCACCTACCGGGGATCCAAGTGCTTAAACTTAAACATCACATTGAAAAATACTTGTTTTAATGAATAAGATTCTAGTTGTCCCCAAGGTAAAATATATGTTTTATATTTTGTATATTCCCAGTGGCCCTCGGAAAATCATGGCAGACATATTTGAGTAAGATACAGAAAACGGAGCAACGTAAATCAGATAAACATATCTGATACAATACCAGTGCAAAGTTTTCTTGCTCTCCATTTTTGAACTTCTAAAATTGGTAACAAATCAGTATTTTTTTAGAAGCCAAGTCCATCTTGCCAATATCATGCTCACTTTGCCCATTTAGAGGTAATTGACTTATAATTGCTTTTACAAATGAAAACACATTTTTGCCTTTTTTTTGTGGGAGGACACAAATCCACAAAAGTGCTTTAAATGTTCAGGCTGCCTTGAAAAGATGCCAAAAATTAGATGTGTAATTAGGGATTCTGTTAAATAACTAATTCTTGCACCTGCAAACATTTTTTCAGCCTTTGCTTTTCCTTTAATTTTTCTCATTTTCTTAGCCAAGAATTAAGTTTCTTTTCAAAGAAGACTGTCAAAGATCTTCTGGGGTGTATTGTGTTCTTTGTCTAAGTCCAATATAAAAAGGTGGTTCCCTTTTTCTTATTGAATGAGATATTCTAAGGCATAATATTAGACCCTGTTGTATTTAACACCTGAATGCTCATGGCAAAGCTCTTTAAGCTCCTTCAGAATGAAAAATGATGCAAGAGGTTATGACAGTATTGTTATTGAGGTAGGTTTGTTCTTCCAGTGCTAAAAGTAATGTATGTGGCACTTTATGTTTTGCATCACATAGATTCAAACATTAGTCAAATTCCAACAAAGCCAATGATAAACTATGCTGGTTAGAAGGAGCAGAGAGAAGAGTAAAGGAATAATTATCACCAGATAATGTAATAGAATTTTTTTAGTGGCTCTTAAAATAGTTGGAAAGAATTTAATACAGCAGGTCATTTTATTGGTGGGTCTGGCTTGACTGATCAAGTGGTGAGTTCTTCCTACCTTTGGTAGGTGCTTCCAATGAAAATGGTAGATTCATCAGTTGGTTCTTCCAAGCTACAGAAGACTTCAAGAGAATCTAAATGTATTAAAAATACAAATCCATTCTGAAAACAGGCTCAGTTAAGAAATATGTCTCCTAATGTCTGATTAAAAAAATCTCAGACTGATAGAAGTCACCCAAACTCGGACTGAAATGATAGTCCCCTAGTCTTAGGGCATGGGCATGTATCATATTTGAGAATATATTAGACATTCACCTTTTGTGAGTGAACTTTTCCACCAAATAGCTTTAGACAAGCATTTTAAAAATCAGTGTCACCCTACAAGTCTGGTTTCAGATTGCTGTTCTGAAGAAAAAAGAAAAGAACATAATTTTGGTAACGTTCTTCTAAGACTGTCCTGGGATTTGGGGTGAGTTAAAAACATTCCCCCATACTTTTTTAGCCCCATTGATTGCTATATTTTGAGCATGTTTTGGAAACTATGATTAAAAAAAGAAAGTTTCTTAGGGATTATATACAGGATGTGTGCAACATTTTATTGCAAGTTTTGAATCTGCTTGTGAGATGAATACCTTCTCATAACAAAGAAACACTCATACACCTAAAACAACTGTTAATTTAATCATTAGAGGAGAATTTTCCTGGGCCGAGTTTAACCTATTGGTAATACATCACTTCTGACTTTCTGCATTAGATACCAAGGCTTTCAGCTGAACAGAAGGATCCAGTCACTGCTTGATTTTCAGCTGTGATTATTTCTTCTTATTTATGTTATCACTGCACTGATTATGAACCAACATCCTGACTGTTCTACGTAAATGCAGAACAAAAATGTAGCTACCTTCCCTGAAGAGTTTCCAGTCTAAACATAAGACGAGGGATGAGGGAGAGGTAAAACTGAATAGACTCAGTCTTCAACAGCAGATCACAAACCCCCCAGTGCTGCAGAGGAACACTGCACTGTATTAGTCTTTGTACAGGTCCTCCTCTAAGTTCAGGTAGCATTTCACAGTACAAGTTGATTTAAGACACCAATGCTGTTCCTTCCTCACCTTAGAAAACTGAAGCTGAGCTACAGACAGGCATTGCTGTACTGTAGCTTGCCTAGGAAGTAGTCCCTGCCTTAACCTGTAACAACGTAGAAAATGAAGCAGACTGGCTCCAATCGTGTAAAACAGTAGAACATAGAGGATCTGTCTAGGCAGCCGTTGGCCATACCTAGGACTTCTGCACAACCCTCTCACTTCAAAGAGCATCTCATTATAGAACAAAGGCATTTATGTGTTATGCAAATCACCAGGGGCATAGGAAGGAAATCATCAAGGCGGAAATGTGTGTTCACCATATCTGCTCTTAGTTACAAATAAAAGGAGGATATCAATACTTTGTTAGACTAACACATTAATTTACTAAAATAAACTTGGAAAATGATGCAAGAGGTCGCCAAAGCAGGAAAAGACCTGTCTGGCCTGGGGGCTTCTACTTCCCATATCCTTTCTAATTCTTATTGAGGAATTGTGATTCTCCTTCAGCAAAGAAGTCAAATGTGTATGTAAGTTCATCCATATCCAGCAAGTGTAAACATGTGCTTTACGCACCATCTTAACTGCTGAATCAAGGTCCATATATTATGAGGAGTGACTACACAAACAGGAATCAAATGGAAGATATTTTTGCCGGACAGTCCATAGGGTGAAAGGAGTAGGGCCATTGGATGTTGCTGTCCTTGAAAAACACACCATCAGGATATAACTGCATCCATGCACCATCCTTATAACATGATAATTTAGGCAGCATCCACTGTCATAAATTCAGTGTCAATGATACCTCTTTATTTTCTGATATCAACAACCTGTGTGAGCTTGCTCGATGAACACAAACACATAAAGATAGTGATTTTAAGAGAGCTTATATCAAATAGTGGTGAAGTAGTTATTCAAGTTTAGAATCAGTAATTACAGAAAATGCAAGAATAGTCAGTTCTCTTTAGAGGTGTTAGTTTGGGGTGGTTAACAACTATATTAAAAAATATGAATTGGTATAGCATCACTCTCTGAAGTGACCAGTGCAGTATACTTATTATTTGCAAGTGTTAGGCATAAGTCTGAGTCCATTTGACTCTGTTTTGTTTGCTGTTTGTAAAGCACATCACAGCAACAGAGATTCTAGTCTGTTTTCCTTAGTCTTATACCATAAAGCACTTAAAAATTATGTATTAGGCTAGTGCTCCTGTGGATTCTATATCAAATCCAAAATAGTTGCGGTTTTAAAATCTATTCCACTATGGGGTTCTAGTATTAGTTGTCCAATTATGCTGTGATAAATGCTTTTATTCCACACTTTAAGAAACAAGCAAAATCCTTGATTATAAATGCAGGCATATATATTTGGCCAGATACTTGCCTGGTCCTAATTGACAACCTGAGTTGTACAGCACAGTCATCAAAACGGACAGGAGGTTATGGGAATAATTCAGGGCTTTGACAAACATTTTATCTGCAGCTTTGGTGGCCAAATGAACAGCAGTGAAATAGTTAAGACTCCTGGTATTTAGGCAGTCAAAATTTGGCTTTTTAGTTAACACCCCGCTAAAATGAAGGGTGCAAGTTCACCATTCTCTTAGGCCCATTGTTTCTTTCCACTGGCTGCAGACTCAGCAAGACAAATGTGCATTAGTTTATATTGTCCAGGCTATCTTTGAAAGCAGATGGGCTGGAAATCTAATTAAAAAAACCAAAAGCTTTGATTCTGGCAAAAACAGCAAAGTCTGTGGGACGACCCTAAATCCTCTGGATTAAATGGATGTTCTCTGTCAATGCAGTTCTATTGTCCTACTTTATAAATAAAATATGAAGGGCTCTACTTTCGCATAGACCCATAAATGTGCTCATTTATGAGTTTAATAAAGCATGTGTATTCAGTACAATTAGATAAGCATATGTATAGAGCAATAAATACTCCCTATATAAAATCAGCACGTGTGTAACCCAGAATATAGCCCCGGCATGGATAAATAAGCACATGCTTAGATTATTAAGTGATCTCTCTCAAGCCTTTGTGAATTAACCATGAAGCAGCCGTGACTGTTAGCAGTTTGTAATTCTCCTGAAATTATTTATCCTACTGTGTCTGAAAATGTGGTAAATATACTAAATTCATCTGAAGAATTCATTAGGCTCAGTAAAGAAAAGTACTATAGCATCCATTTTGCAAATGAAAAAAATGGAGGTAGAGTTTAGCTATAACAGAGACACATAAGAGGAAGACAATTCATTCAAGAACCAAGATCCCCTGACTTCCAGTCTCATCCCCTGCACTACAGTTCTTCAGCCAGATTAAAAAAAACAATAAATTATGAAGGTATAATTGAAAGGAAACTACCTACAGTATTTGCGTTATCTCAGTGTCAGGGGGTTGTACTTAGTAGGACTTTCTTTTACTGGGTGCCGTGTCCAGTGTGAGCATCAGCTAGAGGTTTGTGGAGTGACTGTGAAAAGCTTTCTGTTGTTTCTTGCATGTTATTGCCCAGAAACTGTGACTTCAAATTGCTACAGAAACCTGCTACAACAGGTCCATGTCTACACAGGATGTTATATTGCATTAGTTTAACTCACAGGTAGGAAAGCCACTGGTCCAAGGGACTAGATGTGGTCTGTGACATACCTTTGGTGCCTCTTCTTGATCAAATGAGCCACTCAGTATTAGGGCAAAAATTTCGAGGTGCAGTGCTTCGTGATTCTGTTCTGTCATTTTTCTTACCATAGTCTGGCTGGTATCTGCCATAAATTGTAAGTTTTCCGACTAGCAGACGCCCATTATTCCTAGGCTGGCATACATAAATTTCTCAATATAATTTTCAGGTCTGGCAGCAGGGACAGCAGCACATTGGGTATGGGGTTCTTGATATGAATAGGATGATGTGTGTTCACATGTGGCATGTGTAGATGGATTTGCCTAGGAAGTTTTATTGTCCTTTTGATAGAGAAGCAATATAGCTAATAGGGGAAAAGGAGCATGCTTTTGAAATCAAGCGATTACTTCTGCGGAGCATTTATCTAAACCCACTTTGCTTGATGGAACTGTTGTTCTGGGTTCTTCCAGTTAGTGATGACTGGTGGGAAATGACAGTAGTGGAGAATTGAAATGATTAGCAGTTGTGGAAGAATTTCAGGATAATAAAGGACATTTTCCTAGAAACTGCATGGAGCAACCTTAAAACTGTGTTTGTGCAGCAGCAGTACGTGAGTTCCCATCAGAGTGGGAAAGTGCCTTAGCAAGACAAACTGAAAAATGGGAGGACCACACACAGGCATCCAAGAAGCTCAAGGTCCTACAGACGGGAGAGCAGCTGAGGCTGGAGAAATGGAAAAAACATCTTGAGTGCTCTTGGGAAGACAGTCAAAGTGTTTGTTCAGACCCGTTGTTGAACCTCTGACCAATTTTTGATTTCATTATTGGGCTATCAGATATATTCTGTGCTCTCCAGAAGTTTTTGGGATCCAGGTTTCCCAGTCTAGGAGTCAATATTGTCTTTTGGGTCTTCTACGCCCTTTGAAACACCAAGGGATCAACTTGTTTATACTCAGTAAGCATCAGTGGTATTGATCTATCACACATTTATATCACCATACAAATAATAAGGAATACCTCACATGAGTAGTTTCATTAGCAAGGCTTAGTTCCCCTTAGTAGGAGGACTGAGAGAGCCTGGCCTTGCTAGGAGCAGTATTACTGACCTGAGCTGGACAGGTTGAAACTGCATTGTGAATTGTACTCCAGCATCCATTGTTTCTTGAGGACTCAGTAAAAAGAACTTTTTCTCCTCTCAGTGCCATTATGGAGGTTATCTGAAGGAATGAGTAAAGTCTGCTAGTTAAAGGAATACACAAATTAGATTTTACAAGTATGGCTTAGAGTGTAGGCTAATTCTACAGCTTGAGAGCGAAGCCTTCTGGATGTAATACCACAGGCAGTCTTCACCCAGTCTGGCATGGCAGGAAGCACACATCTGATAAGTGGACTATTTTGGATAAATCATTGTAACTATAAAGGCTTGCTTTGTTTGCATTGGGTGGAGCTCAAAAAATGAGTACCACTAGATTTATTAGTCATGGTCAGTCCCCATGGAGAAAATGGAGGCATCAGCTTTAAAATCATATATTTCTACAGAGAACTCAAATTCTCACAGGCCGTCTTAGCAAAATAAACTCATTGTAGGGACTGCAGAATGTTTCTTGGATGTAGCACTCACCTTTCCTCCTAAGGGATGCTCTTGAATCCAGCATGTGCCCTTAAATGGAATGAGTGTGTGGACTCTAGCCAAAACCTTGTAAGCCTCAAACAATGGTTATATCACTTCTGCTTAGGAGATAAACAGTGCAAGGCAACTTGTATGCTGAACACTCTGGGCTGGAAACGGGTAGAAGCTAGGTTACTTTTTTCATGGAAGAATCTGCTATTGCAAAATGCAGATTCTTAAATGAGGAAAAAACCAAAAACCTTTGAAATTTCTCACAAAAAATACCTCTAAAATGTTGTCAATCTTTGTTTTAATATAATTTGAAGTTTTTTTCTAAATTTTTCTGTTTATTTTATGTTGTCTATTATAAAATAAATGGAACAAAATGAAAAAAGAAAGATATTTAATCTGAAAAAGGCCAAAACAGAATGTTTAGACAGTATAAAATCCTTTTTTCAGTTTTTAATTCAGCAAATACATTCATTATGACCTGCAGTTTTCATGAAATATTTTATTTTGGATTAATGTCTACTTTCTCACCTTCTCTCCTTAGTTTCATACTTTACTTACAGCTCTTGTGTACATGGATGTACATTGCTCTTCTGTACTGCTTGGAGTACCTTATGATAACTGATGAGTACTTACTGCAAGAAATGTCAATACTACTTACAAACAGTGATTTAAGCACCTTTAAGAGTATTTTTTCCTCATCTGTGAGCCCAGTTGAGCCCGGAATCAAGTGCATTATTCCCTGAGTGGTTCCACCTGCTTACAGCAGGACTGAATTTGGCACAGCGTCTGTCTCTGGACATATATTGGATTTCACCAGGAGCTGCTGTCTATTGCTTACACCTACATTAATCATTCTTTGAAAAAATGTGCATGAGCAGAACATGCTTGCAGACTTATTTATGCTATAAAAGGTCTTTCCGTTGTGCGTAACTCTGTCTCCCACAATGCGTTTCAACCAATTGTATGTACGTGCAATCTAGAGACTCTGTTCTGGGGTAAACTGGTGTTTTAGTGTGAGGACAGGAATTCCTGGAGGCATTTACCGCTCACCTTTCGGTCACTTTGTTGCGTTGTTGATGCCTTGAGCTGATAAATCAGGATCCCAGGTCTAGGAGCCCCAAGCAGGCATTGCCCAAATGAGGTATCCTTTTCCTTATGGGAAAATCTGGCAGTGTTGAATGCAGTCTAAACCTTGCTGTGACTGCATGTGAAGTGGACTTCATCGTCTTCTTGCCTGAACTATGAAAAACGCTTAAAATAAGGACAAACAGATCCCCCCCAAATTTTTTTGGTCTTACTAGTTTAGCTGCACCAAGCACCACCATACTTATTTCTCACCTAGAATTCCAATGGATTTGAATCTCAAAACATACTCTCAGATAGTCTCTGCCCATCCAAACTTTATCAAGAATGGTGTGTTTATATTTCAGCACAACACTAATATTTATTTTTTCCAGCAAATGCCAATAACATATCATTTTCTTTAGTAAGGCATTTTTGTTTTCTGTTTCTGCTAAATTATCCCAAATACAAGACACTAAATGTTCAAGAGAGAGTTGAATGGTACTTACTGTTCAAATATTTCTTTGTTGTAGTAACAAGTCTTTAAATGTAGCCCTGCTTCAACAAAACAAAGCCTTGATTAATTTCATATTTATCTCAGCAGCTGTTTCAAGGAAGACCTGCCAGATATTGATCCAAATATAGTAAATGTGCAATAACAAAAGGGGAAGAGGGTAAATGGTTTGTATGAAGGCATCATTTACCAGCAGAAACTTAATAGGAATGTGAAAAATTATAATATTCATCCTCTGGATTTGGCTTTAACAGCTGCAATCATGCATTCTTGGACACAGCTGTGTTTTATATCTTTGCTATTTGAATAAAGACAGAAAGCTTCTCAAACAGTGTTTATTTGGTCAATGAAATAAGAGGATGAATGCCTGTGGAGATCTGTGTCCCAGTTCTGGGGTAATGATGTAGATCAGGATTTTCACCTGTGCAGAAGGCAGCAGAATACAACCCTGCTGAGCCCTTTCAGCTTCTCCTGATTTAGATACCGGTCAGGACTTTTACCCCTTGCAAGAGCTGTCATGATCTCACAGGGTCATGGCTGCATACTGGGAAAGGATCTTCTTATACCGGGCTAGGTGTCCGAGTCCTTCCTAGCTCACATCATTTTACAACAGAATTGCGCTGACTTCAGAGCTGTTTTCTTAAAAGGAAAACTTGGAGAACAAAATGAGTTACTTGCTTGAGACTCACAGGAGCACCCGTTCTGGCACTACTTTGCTTCTGCCAAATTTTTTGGTCTTTCTGTCTTTGTTTTCCCTCCTGTTGACAAGTGGCCAGAGCCAGGGGCTGAATATGGACATTGTACAGCCGTGCATCTGCATTCTTGTGCCATTCGCAATCACACCTCGTGTCCCCTAAGAGCAATGGCTGGAAACTGAGACAGGAGGCTTGTCTCCGACAGGACCTCACTGGCTCCAAGTCTTTTTACAACATGTCACTGAAACTTCTCTACATCACTGCTTTATGTCCAGCTCCAGCCAGTGTGAAACTGTTTGGGTTTCTTTCTTTCTCTTTTTGGAAAAGAAAAGCGAGAATGAATGACTCCTTTTCAGTGTTGGGAGAGAAGAAACAAATTTAGGTCACAGTGAGGAATAAAGGATTAATTGGAAATGGAGGCTGAATGTCTGTTTTTCTTATAAAAATGTTACAAAAATGCATTGTGAAACAAAGTTAGAAAGCACGGGAGGGAAAATTTAGGATAAAATTTGTCTACATACAGCCTTTTAGGTAGCTGAAATTCTCTGGTGGGAGCTTTCCGTGGTTTGGTCTTCCAAAGTAATGATGCACCCTGGATGTGCACCACTAAATTCCTCAGCTGGTAGCTGATATACTAGCTTGTAAGGGAGCTGTGAGGACGAGGAGGCAGAGGTGTCCCAGGATCTTTCGGAAGACAGGCTGCCCCATCACTCTGAACGGCGGCATCGTCACTGGGGGATGTGGGTGACAACTGAGACTGACCGTGCGACATTTCAGTAATACACCTGCTAATTGGGAAAAAGAGTTAGGTGTGTTTTGCTGAGACATATTAAATGGAGTCAAATATTTTAATAAATAGTGCGGATTCAGGAGTGCTTGACAATTAAGTCTATTGGAAAGGACTTTATCTGGTCCCCCCAAATGTGTTGGAAAGTATATTATGAATACAGATGGCTGTTTCTATTTACACGGTGATCTTCAGGCCAAACATGGTAATGCAGCACCAAAGTATGAAGGCGAAGAAGTGCGGCTGATTTTAAACCTCCCCATCCAGCTTAATTTTCAAGCTGAATAAACAAACCATGGACAAGATGAATAAAGAAATGCAGTAGACAAAAACTACGAACACATGAGTTACTTAGGTGATCCTTGGAAAATTCCGATATGGAAACCAGACAGGAGAGTTTGTTCCCAGAAAGAAATGAGGCCTTTGGGATAATATCGTGTGCTTGGAGGCTTTCATGGACCCATTTTTCTCCTCCTTCTCTCCCTTATCCACTCCCAGCTTGTGAATCAATTGGCTGTTTACAGCCACATTTGTCAGAGGAATGGCGAGCTCAAAAATAATTAAGTTCCTGCGGATTCTGTGCTTACAGATTGATGCTTGTAGAGCTACTTGTTATGCTGAGAGTGTCTCCTGACAAGGTTACACTGGCCCTTCTTAAAGGAGATCTTGCTTTCATTGTTAAAAAGTCATATTTTGAATGAGATTCCATATATGTCAGATCTGTGCTTTTAGTGGGCCAGCAGGCATGCTAAATGTGCTCCTTTGTCATTAACTCATGACTGCAAAATGGGAATGGAAATATTATGTTATTTCAGCTAATCAAGTGCTGAAGCTTCTAAATGCCAGAAGCTTTGGCCAAACCATAAGGATGAAAAATACGTGTAATCAATGATAGGTATTTGAAAGATTAATCAGAAAGCGTGGAGTGCTTAAACTTGTTTGGTACCCAGCAAGTCAGCTCCTGCCAAAGAAAATACAGTTTAGAATGTGCCTGAATTAAGGAGGAAATTTGAGAAAATAACTTTATGGAAGTGCCCCAGAAACCAAAATAGAGAGATTTATTTTGACAAAATTATCACATCTGCTTCAGAGTTTCAATTTTATGCTTTTTTAAAAATCTAGAACTTAAGTATTGTTTTCACAAATATTTTAGGGTGTTTTTTTAAAACCTAGAAGCTAGTCTCTGTCTTTGCCTAAAAGCAGCGTGGCAACTGCAATGACATATCAACTATCAAGTATTTTGTGCTCAGTGTTTCTAATCTAGTCCAGATGAGCAGAGCCAAAATCTGACAGATTGCCTGAATACTTTGATTGGAGTGTTTTGTCCAGTTTCTGGTCAAATATCAATACCGGAAAAAATTAAGCACCGCAATCGACATTAGTTGCCATCCTAAAATGATTACTTGTGCGTAATAGATATGGGGATTGATGTAGCCTCTCGGCAGTCAGGGATAAAGCATGCTTTGCTCGGACATTGTGGAGGAAGTTTGATTGCTACTGTCCATGCTTTTCCTGATCAATCACTAAACTGGGAAAGGCTTGAGTTGTTTCTTTTAAACAACAAATTTAATAAGCATGGCTAGACTGTTCAAAAGGAATTTAGAGTCATTTCCTCAATGCATATTGAGGTAGCTGAAGAAAAATGACTGATTGTCAAAGATGACAGAGGTTTGCAGATTTCCCTGACTCACCAGAGTTTATGAGTGCTTCGTTATGTCTACAAATGAGGCCATTCGTTTTATCACCCTATCAACGGCTGTCAGTAATTGAACACTGCCACTTAAATTTTTGGCCTTTTTTAGTTTTTTTAACTAAAGTGCCTGTGAGGTGTCCCCACATTTGTTTAGGCCTTTTGTATTTTCACACATATGTCATTCAGTTGCATTTTACAGCGCACTTTTATTCATTTATTTTAATTCTTTGGATTTGCATCTATAGTTTCCTGAGGAGTCATTTTTGGAATTAATTTCAGGCAGCTGAAGACTACAGTATGAGCATAGGCACCTGGAGACCTCCACCAAGGCAGGCTCCTTAGACAAACACGGCATGGCAGACGGTCCCTGCCCTGAAGAGCTTACAAACTAAATAAATAATTTTTTCATCTCTCTCTTCTTTTTCTGAGATATCGCTGCTGATTAGTGTCTGGCTCCCTGCTTGCATAGTGTGAGTGCTCTCAAAGGCGCCCCTCTCCACAGCACACTCGGCAACTGAAAGTAGAAATAATGAGCAGGCAGCTTTCTGGCTTCCAGCAGTTTAAACACTGTTAAATAATAGTTTTTGACAAGTAGGTTTAGAAATTGGGTGCTAATTTTGCACAGAGATTTGGAGAAGGGCGTGGAGAATTATCACTGTGCCTGGGAGATCAAATTCCTCAGATGAGACAAGAGACCCACAGGTGTTATGGGTTAGCACCGCTCTTCTCATTAAAGGAAAAATTGCAAGGAGAGCCAGTTCTCCAAGCCTGTGAGCAAGGTTCTTGAAACCGAGTTAGAGTTGCTCAACATGAGAAACACAGTCCATATGTATGTTATCTGTGAAAAGGGGTACCTGTCTTTTACTTATTTTCAGTTATTTTACTACATAAAGAAATTTACCTGCCTATAGGATGAATCAAGTAGGGAGATCCTCTTCTTTGTAAGTAAGAAATTTTGTACTAATAATGGAATAGTTGTTACTTGTTGATATGATATATCTTACCCTACAAAATCTGTGAGTATTCCCCATTCTTTCTTTGTTCTCCACTTCCCCATCCCATCAGTTTTCATGCTTGAAAATATAAGCAAGTTTGTTGAAAATCTGGTCTAATTATAAGGAATGTGAATAGTGCTGATAGGGAATGACAACCTATTGCCTCTTCCAATATAAGAATCAGGAGGCATCAGATGGAGCAAGCAGGAGACAAGTTTGGAACAAACTTGCAAACAAAGCTGTGTAGTTGTCCTGCAAACAAGGGGGGTTGAGGCTGTGGAACTCCTTGCCACCGGATGCTGCAGATACTGCAAGCTGACATGGGTTCAGGAAGGATCAGACAAACTGATGGAAGAAAAATCTGCTGAGGGCTGTTAAATGTCTGAACAACACCTCTGGTTCAGGAAGTCCCTTTGCATTGTCCAAGGTTTGGAAAGGAGTGAGTGAAAGCATCTGCAGCTTTGCTTCTTTTACACTTTTCCCTAGGCATTTGCTGTTGTCTGCATTTTTTTTTAATTCTTATTCCCAGACATCTTTAGCGTATTTACAGGTGTGGGAAACACTGTGTATGTGCACTCTGTGTCACTCCAGGATACGCTGCACTGTGCCCACACAGGCACTGCTTCCAAAACTGGGGCCCTCCTCATGAAACTACATAGCAGCAACCCCCCACTCCCCTGCCATGCACTGTCCTCCTCCCTGATGGTGCTCCCACCCCTAAAAAGGGGGATGCCTTGCCATGCCAGCAGCATCTCAGCAGGACCGTTTTTCATTGTTCAACTCACCTGCACCATGGGGTGCGGGATCCCCATCCCAGACCTGGGTGCCGTGAGCTGAGTGCAGTGCCTATGTCTGGAGGCACTGCCCAGCACAGCAGGATTTGGGTGGGCATCCAGGTTTGGTGTCAGGCTATCCACCTCTCAGCTGGCATCCTAGCAGCGAGCTTGGGCCGCCTCGAGCCCTGAGGCGAGCACCGAGGGGCCTGACCTGTGGCCATGCAGGGCCTCTCTGCTACAAGCCCTCCTGAGGGCCCAGCCTGGCCCCAGGCTTTGATCTCCCCCCAGCGCTGCCGCTGGGTCCAGCCCAGGCTCCTGAGTGACCCCCACTGCCACCAGCCTCCAGGGCACCCAGGGACAGTTTCAACATCTCCCTTCCTCTCCAAACCCACCCTGCTTCCAGGCCTCCCATGGGCAGCCTGACCCCCCCCACCCAGCCCCATGCCACATCCCTTTCCCAGTTCCCTGGCTCTGCCCTGGCTCTACCTGGGCTGTGTGTCCCCCGAAATAGCCCACTGACACCGCACATCAATTAAATCTCTCCGCAGCAAGTCCCTCCTGAGCCCAGACCTCGATAAGGTGTGGGGGCACCTCGCCGGGAGAAGAGGCTGCTGCCTGGGCCTTGAGGGCACTAATGGGTCTGACCCACGGTGTCCCTGGCTGTTCTCCCGTGTCCACCAGAAATGGCTGGGGAACTGTTACCCTCTGTTCTTCCACTGAAGGCATACTGTGAAGCCTCCAAAAACGTGAAAGTAAGGATTTAGTGTGTTGTGGCACGTTTTTCAGCAGCGCGGCTGCTGGGCATGGTGCGTGGATGGGAATGGGTGGCAGTACCTTCTGTTTCCCCTTTTCTTCTCAGTGCCTCCTGAGGGCTGGGGGTGGCTGGCGGAGAGACCTCACTAAACGCAAGATCCAGCCCATAGTTATCTCTCACTTCCCTACTGGGAATATCCGCCTTACTGCAAGCCGAATTTGCTGTCACAGTGGTGTCCGATCACATGTCTGGATGAGAGCATACTGCCTGCGCTCTAAAGCTGGGGCAGGGTCTGATTTCAGGGCTGCTTGGATCTAAGACTTTAGTTCAGGCTTGTAAACAGAAGACATCAGTTCCTCAGGACCTTACTGTTTTGTTTAGTGAAGCAGTTTTTTCTGTTATTCATCAGTAAATATTATATTAAGTTATTATCATTTTAGATCAGATTTGGTAAGCTGTCAGGCTGGCAGCAGCCATGGCGAGTTGGAATGAAATTAATATTGGTTATGCCTTGCTGTGGTTGCAATGGTTTTTTTTATTTATATAATGAAAGATACATTGTGCTTACCTGTTGCTATGTTTGTTGTTGGGGTACTTTGTGAGTCCATATAGCTCCAAGATCTCTTTGTCAACTGTTTGGAGCAAAAGCAATCCTTGGAAAAGTCAGTTCAGTATAAAAGGGGACAGTGGCTTGGCAGAAGTTATTGAAGACCCCATAAAGCTTTGCAAGAAAAGGGAAAAAAAGAAAAACAAAAGCCCTTCTATTCAGTCCTGTCTGATTCGATTCTTTGTCTCAGCTCTCGGACCAAAGGGCAAGAGGCAGTAGCACCACCAACAAAGCTTCTTTTACAGCCTTTTTTGGCATCAGTTATGGAAGGATTCAGATGTCTGACCTTTCAGCAGTAGGTAAAAAGAGAATAAAAAGATCTATATTGCTGGCAGTATTTGGAAGTGCTTGGTCTCCCTAGTTTTTCTCTGCACTGACTGTGCAGTGTGCTCTGGATGTGCCAGTAATGCTAAGGCAGAGGACCATGCTCATGGGCTTTGACTGCTCCTTTCTGGCCTTAAGTTGAGACTGTTCACGTTAGGGAACCCTTTGCCATGGGGGTCTGTCTGTGCACAAACCTTTCTACATCTTGTTAAGGTCACCAAGAACCTTAATTTTTATGTTATATATATATGAATCCAGTGTCCTTTCTATGAAGGATAGCCCTGTCTTTGTTCCAGACCAGAAACATAATTGTAAGTTTTGAAGAATTGTTTTCAATGAGATATGTAGGACCTGGATCTTATTTGCAGCAAGAGTGCTTTAAGTTCAGAGAGGAAGAGTGTAGTGAAAACCATCCTGCATGCGTACACACTGGGAGCATTTGTGTGGAGGCTAAACATGAATTCTTACATTTTCTGCATTATAACCATGCTTAATAATAACTGTCCTCAGCATATTTCAGAATCAAAATCATTCCAACAATGCCAACACTTGCTATTTTATGTTAACTTACATATGCCTTTATGTCTACAATATTGATCCTCTTTATGCTGCTGGCCAGTTTGCAGAAAGGTCAAGGGTGAAATATTCATTTATTAAAGAGAATTTCTTATTCTGTACCTCACTATAGCAAGCATTCATTATACAAAATATCCTTATCCTCTTCCATGTTTCTCTTCTTTCTATACTGTTCTTTCTGTTTCAATCTTCCTTTCTTCTTTCTGCATTTCCGTTCTTCTACCAGCCTTCCCCTTCCAGCAATAACCTCCATTCCATCAAGGTGTGGGGGGGATTAAAATCAGCAGTTGGACCATTCTGGCATTTTGAGTGCATCATCGATGAATTTTCAGCATTACCCTACCAACAGTACTAGTAGGGGTTAGGAAATTTCACTTTTTGTGCAAGTGTTTCAGCCCCACAGCAGACACTATGGATCCCTGAGTTGCCTCAGATTTGACTGAATCAACACGTCCTTTTAACATTTCTCATCTCTTCTCCCAAGGAAAAAGGGAAGGCATGTTTGCAAGCCAGTGCTTGCAGTGCTTGCGGCCCCATGCACGGCTAACGACCAGGCCAGATCACTGTGTTTAACATTTGAGAAGGGGGGTGCGAAGGCTGGCAGAAAAGTAAGACTGCAACCTTAAAAAGACCCTGCAACATTTGGAAGATCAATCAGGAGGGAGAAGGGCCTCAATTTTAACTGTGYACATGCTGAGTCACAAGGACTTTCTTTTCAGAGAATGATTGCCAGGTGCTTTTCTGGAAATTAGACTTTTAAAAAGCCCTTAAAGGGATGTCTAAAAGTGAAGGTACCCAGAATTGCTAGCTGCCAGCAGCGTTAAGGTGGAGAACTGTGCTTGTTGGCCTTGGTGGTGGCTTATTGAATGCAATAAATTGAAAGCAAAATCCATTATATGTACACATATCTAACTACTATACAGATATAGTTGATTCTGTTTTCAATTGTATGAAAGTATGCATATTTTCAGTGAAAATTCAAATTGTATGTATTTGGGAAATAGAAGATTAAACTGCAACATATAAACTGGACTATTCATGTAAATTAGATTATAGCAAAACTTTTAAAATTTCATATTGCCTTTATGCTGTATTATCTTCTGCCTTTTATTTGGAAGTATAAAATTCCTTGCTTTGCTCTGAAGCACTGAATGCTAACAACAAAAGCTAAGTCTCGGTATGACTGTCACCAATATTAATATCCTGACATGCTTTTATCCCTACAGTGAAGATGTCTGTAAACGAGGATTCACTGTTATTATTGATATGCGGGGATCCAAATGGGATTTGATCAAGCCTCTTCTAAAGACCCTTCAAGAAGCCTTTCCTGCCGAGATTCACGTTGCCCTGATAATAAAGCCCGATAATTTCTGGCAGAAGCAGAAAACAAACTTCGGCAGTTCCAAGTTCATCTTTGAGGTGAGAGCCACATGACGATGTTTGGTAATGCATTATCCCTGATTAGAAATTTTCTTCAGGCGAAAAAATTCCTAAGCCCTGTGCTGGCAGAAGAAGGCATTTGAGGACTGTTTCCCAGAGTGAGTTGGTGCCCTGGCATCAGATGCCTTCTTGCAAACTTGTTGGAAGGGGATGCACATTTCATCTTAGAGGTTCATAAGCATGGTTTGCTTTGGGTTTTTGTGTGTGTGTCTTTTTTTTTTTGGGTGGTGTTGCATTCAGTCTTCTGTTTCTTTTAGGAAAAAAACAACCACCAAATCAGTCAAAATACTAAAGATAAATTTCTCTAGATACTAACACATTGTCTTCTCTCCAGGTTCACCTAATGGCTCTTTTTAATAAAAGGCATTTAGACTAAATTTATCTACATATTGTCACTGCTTTAATTTAATTGAAATTTAATATTCAAAGTTAACAATAACAATAACAATTCATGTTAACAATAAGGTGCCTTGGGCAATTCGCTGAATGGTAACCAATATACAACACTGCATAATTAAAGGGAATTTTACTAACTTTGTCATTGATGAAGACAAGCCAGCTATATTCTTTTATTGCTTCTTAGCTTTCTGGGAATTTCAGCTTCTTACCCAAACAGAAGCAAAGCTCAGGTGCATGACGTGCTCATATATCAATCAGTATGTGCTCAGTCATGAGGTAGTCTTGATTTTTTTTTTTCTTGTTCTTTGCTGGGATATTATTCTGTAGCTGGCTCCCTTATGTACCAGTCCATTAATTTTAGAGACATACTCTGAATTTGCACCTCTGTAAATCAGAGTAGAATTTGCTACAGTTCTTAATGGTGACTGTAATGGAAGAGTATATTTAAGTATATATATCAGATCTATTGAAGTCAGTGTGGTGTAAATATGTCCTTATTTTCAACCTCTTCTTAAGGGCACTGTTGAATTGCAGTGGGCAGCTAGATTGCTGCTAAGCATTAACCAACTTTTACACTATTATCTCAATTTAAGTTTTTGTAGATTGTTTTTTTTTCTGCCTGTCTCATGAAAACTTGATTAAAACCAGTCAGCTAAAAATGTCACCTTGTTTAAATGGGCCTTTACCTTCCATGTCTACTGCTATCTCCTGTGAGCCTTTGACAGCAAGGCTGTCTTCAGTATGTGAAGGTGACAGGCTGTGTCACCTCCACGGATTCCTCAAGCTTATTGAAATGCCTGGTCCTGGCAGAAGTGGCTGCTGCTACAGTGCACTGAGATTGGCAATGCTGCATATGGGGACAGAGAGGGATCAGGGCAGTGGGAAAGGGCAAGAAAGGAGAAATAGGGGCTACAGAAAAACATGGAGCAGGAGGGATCCTGTGCAGGGACTAGAAATAGAATAGCTTGCGGCATATGTGAAACCCTCTGTTTCACTTATATAGGGACACTAAAGGGCAGTCCCTTAGAAGCCCAAGACAGCTTATGCATATTTATCCAGGACTGAATTTCAATCCTCCAGTGGTTTAATAAACAGAATCAGTATCTCCCTAAAGCTTCAAAACCTAGAAGTAAAGTATCAGTCCTCAAATATGTATATTTTTTAGAACATTTGGTTGTTTTAAAATGCATTAATACTCTGGAGGCTTGACTTATATTTTTTCATTGTGTGGAGCTGGGGTGATGATAGGGAAGAGTAAACTGTGGTCAAGCTATTCTTCATAGTTACAGCTCTGAGTCTGTATTGTGTTAAAAACTCTTGACTCATTTCTGTACACACTGTCACACATTAAGGGTATTTTTATTTTGTATGTGTGCCTTTGAGCCCTAGTCTCTCTGCCAGGCTGTCATGTGGGCGCCTATAATGGTTCACAAACTTTTGGGCCAGAGGAGCAATGTCAGCTCTCTTGCTCTTTCTTGGACCACCTACAGGCAAACAGAACCGATGAGTCCTTCGATTTTAGGATTTTAAAGAGGTTCCTCAGGCCATGGCCCATCATCCCATAGACCCACTGCAATGTATAGGCCACAATCCAGGAACCTCTGTTTTAAAGGCCCAATAGCTATGATTAAAACACTAGATGCTTGTAGGAATAGGCTGCAGTGGAAGGCAGTGGAAGTCTGTGTTGATTTAACCCATCTACAAATGTAACAGTTACCACTGTCAGTTTTAAGGCCAAAATCTGCTACTGAGCTTAATGGAAGCAGTATGAATATGCCAGGGCAGATTATGACCCTTAGTGAAGGCTAATGATCTGGATTTTTATCGTGACGCTCTCTGACAGAATGGTTCTGCATTACAGTCCAAAGAGTGTATGCTTCAGTTTGTTTGGGAAGAGTTTGTCAGGTAAAGAAAAAAGGAAAAAAGGGTTTGATTGACTAATGCAGACTCCATAACCTCCTGCCACTTTGAGGGATAGACCAAGAAGCTTAGTTAGCATTAATTCAGAGATGTCTTCAAAATTATTTTCTTTCTCCTGCTGAAAGGGTTTAAATAGTGGGCAGTGCTTCTTAGGGTGATTTTTTTTAAAAGAAAGAAGAATGATGCCTGGCAAACAATTACTCTGTCTTACCACATACCTGCCCAAGTAAAGTTGTTTTCATATTAGTCTGATATAACTCCCTAGAGAAACAAATCTGAATAAAGAGATTTGCTGCAGAACTCTTCAAATGAAAAGCCTTGCTGCTATATCATCATGTCAAATTCTGAACATAAGAGCAACGCTTGCAGTAGCTTGACATACTGCAGGGTGAATGCCCAGGTATTAGCAATAAAGAGAAGTCTTTTCTTGACAGGCAGTTAAWTTCTAAATTGAATTATCTCATTAAATACCTTGAAGGGGTCAGTGTACAGGTCAAGAGGTTTAGAAATCTGAAATCCCTCTTTGAAGCTGCATGCTTACCTTCCCACTGTTTGTTGGCTCTTCCTTCTGCCCTCCCCCTTCCCCAAAGCCTTTTCATGAAGGAACACTGCAGAAGAATTTTAAAATAATCTTTCTGCTGAGCATATGCTCAATAGAATCCCATTTTAATACATTGTAGGATGCCTGATATTTTTAGATGGATAAAAAAAATTGGAAGAAAAGCCTATTATTAACTTTAAACCAGTGGGCAGCCTACTTTTTGGACATAATTCAGAGTAATGGATGGGACTTGAGGTATTTTTCTTTATATATGACTTTTTCAAGATTGCTGTGATTACGAGTGCCTCTATTTTTGAAGAGCACAAACTCTGACATTCTTTAGAGGCCTGATTTTTAGGGGATACATGTGCAGCACTTTCTGAACATCACAAGCCTTTAAGGGCTGCCAACTTGGGTATTAACATGACCACTGAAAATCTCTAGTAATATTTGGAAGCCTGTGCTCATATTCCAGTAAAAATAATTTGTCAAAATGAATGGAAATAGCCTTCAGTTGTTGGGTCCTTAAGCTTTAAACTGCTTGCCAGGCACCCAGTGCATTTCTCTATCAGTGATTACTTTTTTTAGCAAAATCTGAATGAATTAAAACCATCTTTCATTGATTGTGTATGATTCATGAATGGTTCTTTCTATTAGCAATAAATTCTAATTGTTAATACTCCAGTGACATTTAATTTTTACATTGATTTTGGCTTAATCGCATTAGAAAACACTAATATGAAAGAAAACTGGATTAATCGGAAGGAAAAAAACGGCATATTGTGTATTTTGGCAGGTTAGAATACCTGCCTCCTATGCTTAAAACTTTTGCTGCTGTACAGCCACTAGCCTGAATGTAATGCAAGAAATAGAATCCCTGTAATACCATATACCATGTAGTGAACAATCATGTCCACACAACCAACAGCCTCCGTAAGAAATCTTCAGTGTCCAACTGGTTAAAGTAATCCATGGCAGAAGCATTCTCATGATATGTTTTTGATAGTCTGGTTGGCCTAAAAAGATAGACATTATTCCAGTAAATAGCATGCCTTAAAACAAATAAATAAATAAAATCAGTGTCATTAATAGACTATTTTCAGTCTGATTAATTCATCAAAGTTAAATATAGTCCTCAACATCTTTTACAATGTTCCTTCAATTATGTATGGATGAGGAAAATAATCCCTTCATGCCATTTATGGATTGCACTGTTATTTCTGGTTAGACAGTCACTGATTCAAATGCTGTCATTTTCCCTTCCTTAGACAAGTATGGTCTCTGTTGAAGGCCTGGCAAAACTGGTGGATCCTTCTCAACTGACGGATGAGTTTGAAGGATCTTTGGATTACAACCATGATGAATGGATAGAGTTGCGCGTCTCCTTGGAAGAGTTTTTCAACAGTGCTATTCATTTATTATCAAGGCTGGAGGACCTCCAGGAAATGTTGGCTAGGAAGGAATTTCCAGTTGATGTTGAGGGCTCAAGAAGGCTAATTGATGAGCACACGCAGCTTAAGAAAAAAGTGATTAAAGCTCCTGTGGAAGAACTGGATCGTGAGGGTCAGAGGTTATTACAATGCATAAGGTGCAGTGATGGTTTTTCTGGTAGGAACTGCATTCCTGGAAGTGCAGATTTTCAAAGTCTTGTGCCAAAGATCACCAGCCTTTTAGACAAGCTGCATTCCACCCGGCAACACTTGCATCAGATGTGGCATGTCCGCAAGTTGAAATTGGACCAGTGCTTTCAACTCCGACTTTTTGAACAAGATGCTGAGAAGGTAGGGAATAATCTACTCCTTTGATGCTTTTACCAAGACATTATCACAAGGGCACTTTGACCATTTTTTCTTTCTATAATTAGCAACATGGGGTATTAATTGCAGGTATAAATCTCATGATGCCAGCAGATGTACTTTATGTGATTCATAAACCAAATTCACTGAAGTAATTGTTGGATGTAGCACGCATAATGACATCCAGAATAACCTGCTTGTGTCACTTTTGGTGAAAGTTCATCTGCTTTTTCATGTCATAGTGGGTACATTTGATAGACATTATCACGAGGATCAGGCTTTATTCAAGTTTCTTCTACTAAACTTATGAATGTATTTTTCTGCCTGTCATAGCGCCTAAAGAAGAATAATTTTAGGGTTTGATTTACTAYGATTAATGTTTGCACTTTTTGTGAGTCTATGGGATCTCTGTAGTTAAATTCCTCCTAACTGTTATCCCAGTCCACATCTTCAGTTTACCTTTCCTAGGAAATCACAACAGGATCTGCAACAGGTAAAATCTTTAGTCATGGAACTGAGTACTAAGGACGTGGCCACTTAGTTCCCACAGCATGAGATCTGAGATTGTGTTTAGGTTCAGGCTTAAATAAACATATAAATAGACCATGAGAAAGTATTCTCAAATGACGACAGTATGCAAAACTCACTGTGGCTGGTTTGCATTAAACAGCACATAAGGATGGCATTTGACTTCATACCTGATGCTGAGTCAGTGGCCAAGATTCCTATTCACCAACATAAGATCAGATTTGAGAAATATTTAACATTAAATTATTCCATAGAGAGATTGCATTGCAACTTCCTATTTCTTAGACATTTGTAATGTAGCATATCAGCCTGAAAAACACGTAGTATGTCTTCAGATGAACTACAATATACAAAAGAATGTAGGGCAACAGAAGCATTGGTAAGTAACATGGTTTTATGAAGCTATAATTCCATAGCATAACAAGAAGTGTGTAGTATAGCTGCAGTTACATCCCTATTCCTACCCTCTTCAGAAGATACTCATCTGAGAACCTGTGGTAGATAGGGAAGTCCCCTGAAAGAGAAGCATGGCACCTTGTCATGCTAGTTGAAAAGGCTTGCTAAAACAATCAGTGTCCCCTGCCCAGGTTTCATATACAACAATGCCTGTATATGTCAATAATGCACAATAAAGCAGACTTCTTATACTGTTCTGCTGCTGTCTGCCTCTGGAAGCATTGACGGGTACTGATTTTGGTGATTTTACGTTAGAAAACTGTATTGAGTCTTGGCTGTCTCACCCTCTTTATGCAGAAGTGCTTGGAGTCTGATTAGGCGGTTTTGTGAGAAGTCCTCACTGCACATATAAAACTGTAGGTCACAGAAGTACGGTATTCTCAGGGGAAGGTACTGAGCTCTCGGACTCGTGCTTATCTAGTCTGTGTATATCCATCAAAAGCCCCAATCTCTGAGTCTCCTCCACTTAATGTACAATACGRTTGTTTTACTAATGTGTTTGCATGGACCCAGGAGCGATAGAAGAAGAAATGCAGACCTCATCTGAAAAGGGAACCCATTGAAGGTGATATTTTTTATCAGGTGCAAATTAATACTTATTTTTAAAATGTCAGGGAAAAACACATTGTAGAAACAAATACAATCTTCAGTAGTGTGAAGCAAGACAGAAGACATTGGTTTTCAGTGCATGTACTAAGTATCTCTAAGGAGGGCTGTGACCAAAAGGGCTCCATCATTGTATAATCAATCCTCTTTCTGGGAAAACCGTGAATTTAGATGAGTCTCTAAAATGAGAATCTCTGCAGTGTCAGTCAAGAATCTGTGACTCATCTGAATACATGAAGCTTTTGTGATGAAGGAAGAAGCAGTGAGAATGTGATTTCTGCCTTTTTAACACTGCCTGACTCGAGCAATTTCAACTGACAAAACAGGGATTTTGATCTTCTAGATCTCTCTTACATATCTACCCCTTACCTCTTAACTAAACACCCAGTCTTGCTTTGGCTTCCCAGGGTAGCGCTCCTTGTTTTTTCTTGGACTGTACTTCTACACTTTCCCAAAGAATAGAAAATATTTTGTTGTTTTCTACTCTCAAGCCAGTGTTTTTTAATCTTTTCAGTGTGTGGCTCCCTAAAACTGTTCCAGAGAAGGTTGCAGGCCCTTTTACTTGACATTTCAAATATGCAGACTGATGTAAAATATAAATGTGCTTGTTTTCCTTAGCTGCCTTTTGCAGGTCTCTTTGAAATAGTCCGACCATCTCATGCTGGAAAGTACTTGTTTCATAAAAAGTTCAGAGCTAAATCCAGTGAGTACCGTCTCTCCTGTATAAGTATCCACCACAGTATGTCTGTGTATTGAATTTTAAAGTTTCCTGATACCTCCATTTGCTCAGCTGAACTCTACCCTCTAGCATTAGGTGTAGTAGCAGAGACAGGATGGTCTTCATCTCCTGGGGAGACAAACAGCTCTTTCTCTATAACCTGGATATGTCATTTAGTACTTATCAAATGACAGCTCTAATACCCTGTAAAAAGTCAAACACTGACGTAAAATTCTGAATATAAATAAGGTTTTAAGGCCTTTTAAAATATTTCTGTATACTCGTTGGGTGATATTTTAGGAAACCATTTTAATAAGGAGAAAATGGACAAGGACTTTGCATTTTCCAGACACCTCTTATTTTAAAGATTTCAAGTGTCCTCATTGCCTGAAAAATACTTAAAGGAGGAAGAGAAAAAAAGGGGACACTAGAAGGAAAAATATGCAGTATTTTAAGCCCCTTGGTCTTCTGAACCCCTTGGTCTCAAAATATTCTAGGTGTTCAAAGCAAAGCAATTCACACTTTTTTTTCTCATAGATCCCCTCTCTCTGAAAATTTATAAGTGACAGTTGCTGGCCAGACACTTAAATTATTCAAAGCAAAAGGTATCTTGCTTCCCAGGGTACTCCATCTTACAGCAGTAAAAGTCTCTCTTCAAACAACTGAAGCACAGCTTCTAGGCTAGGGTACTAATCCTACTGAGACTGGGTCAGTCAGATTGAGCTCTTTTCACTGTTTGCAAAAGTGTACTGGATACCGATAAGAAATATGACTGTGGGTTCTTGTTCTTCCCCCACCCTCTTTGAGTGATTAGAGGCTCCAGGCTGGGACCAGACGGTCTGAAAAGTTGTCTGCTGAGCAACTCGCATGTTTGGTAAAAGAAACGGAGGGGTTAGCAGTCCCACCCTGGGCTTCTCCCACTGGAATCGGTGGTGGAATGCAGCTGTCTGTAGAGAAACTTCATCTCCATGTCAGGCCTTTTGGGTTTTTGTTTTCCCATGCTGGCGCAGAGGGAGAACAAAAGTTGGGCTATCGCATGGGCACAAGCAGTGCAGCGGGACTGAATCGCCGGATGGAAACTGGAAGCTCCTTGGAGCTCAAGTCAGCAGACAGTCATCCAGGCAGGTCGGCCACGTGGGGTGCTTTGGCAGAGTGATGTGAGGAAGTTCACATGCTGTGCAGTGCTGACTCTAATGATCTGCTGATAAATAACACATTTCAGCCTCCAGTGTAGCCCTGACCCGCACTGCTAACAAATTCATTCCTCACCAACTAATATACATTTTTATATATACATGTGTGTGTGTGTGTGTGTATGACTGAAACCAGAACTGAGTCTTCACTGTGTTTTTACTGGATAACAGGGAAAATATTTTTAGCCATTAGTAACATGAAGAATGTAGTTTGGTTTAAATTGAATATTGTTTAAAACAAAAAACCACAATCAACATAGATCCAACTATTAGAACAATCTGAGAAATGTTAATTGATTGGTTGAAATCTGGACAGGGAGAAGAATTCAGGAAAGATTCCACATGCTTTGCACTTGAATAAATACCAGGAAAAGACAACAAATTATCCTACTCTGCACTTTCCAGGCCTTCTGGAAATGATCTGTAACTGGCACCCACCTTGATTTTTGTAGGAATTTCCCCATCATTCTCAGTTGATTCCATATCAGTTTTACTCCCCCTGCATGTATCTGAATGAAAAACAGTTATCATGATGTAATCGCCGTTGTCCACATTAAATACAAACAATATAGTCATCAGCTTGACTGAACCCAGGATCTCTGTTGTGAACTTGTAGCACCAGAGCAAAGAAAGAGCAGGCTGCTATAATATCAGTGGGGTCAGCCACTAACACGAGACAGAGACCTGTTCTTTCTATCCCAACCTCCCCCTTCTGCTTTCTGCTTTTCCAAAGTCATATCACAGTGCAAAAGCAAACTCCAAAAAATGGCAGCCGCAGTTATAAAATGCAGTGAGTGAATTCCACTTGAAGGTTGCGGTGGGAGGAACTTTTTGTTCACACTGGGCCAACTTTTTGGAAAGTCTAGTGGCAAACCACAGGCCACATTTAGTTTGCAAGGGACAGCAAAGTAGCCAGCTTGCAGCCAAAACTTCCTGCCTTTCAAAGCTTCCCTTTGAAAAACATACTTCTGCTTGTGGTTTTGCCCATGGAGCAAGATGGGGGAGGCTGTGCCGGCTGCCAGGGGCTGCTGTGGGACTGCTGCTCGGCAGGTAGCTACCGAGGGAGGAAGCAGGGAGCCCAGGAACAGCACAGGGGATGGCCTCTAGGTCATACCCTGCAATGGCTGTTCCTCCCAGTTCCCAGACTATGTGACCAGGATGGGGTTACAGGAAGATTTTGGTAAGTGTATGAGTGATCTGAAGGTAATAACAATGCAAAGTTCTTATGGTAAAAGACAAGTTTGGAAGGGGGGAGGACTAGGCAAGACGAAAAGGCTGAGGGGGACGAGGTGGAATTACGGTTGCACCAATCCCCCTGCATCCCACCACTATGCAGGTGTGGGCAGTGAGGCTGTGGCTCTGCGGAGCACATGCTCCCTTCCCACACACAGCCCTGATTTAGGACTTTTCCTTAGTCTGGTCTCCTTAAATAAGGGAACTGGTGAGTGTTATTCTGCTAGATAGGCTCTGTGAGAATCAGTCTCCATTTAGTCACACAAATAATGGAGCCTTTGGCCTCTGAAAGAGGAAACTCGCAGATAAACCAGCTGTACTGGACTCCTGTCCAGTGTCCTATTCCTCTTCCTGATGAAAGGACTGGGAAAACTACTGATTTTTGGCAGGAGCACAATATGGCACAATATGCCCATTTGCAGTTATTCTCAAGTGCCAGATGAAACTTAGGAGTTCCTGGCCTAGAATCTAGCTTAACAACATACACAGTCTAGAAAGATAACAGAGAACTTGACTACAGTCAAGTCAATGGGAGAGGAGATTATCCAATAAGCATGTAAACTGAGTATTTAAACCATGCTTACCACACTCTTATTGGAGTATTACACCTGGCAAAGGTTTATGTTCCTCAGAAGGAAGGAATGCTGTGCATCCTTTGTCTAAAAACCTGTAGAATAACTTTGGTGTAATAGTAGAAACCTAAGTGTGGAAATTTGCCCTTTGCTTTAGGAAAAAAATTGGAATGAAGAAAGAAACATTGGTATTTTGCTGCTTGAGAGAAGCGGGAGTATTGGTACATTTATGACCAAGATTATGATGCATATCTGCATCAACCGTTTCAAGCATTACTTCCCTTTACACTGCACTTAAAAATTCTGATGCTGTATACACTGTAATAAAATGCATTACAAATCTGATGATATGATCCTTCTTGCTAATAGGAGGCAGTTTATTTTATTACAGTCCATTAAGTACAGCAATAGTAACTGTTCCTTTAGTCAAGTGATGCTGTGTGGGGAAGCATTTCCTAGAAATGGGTCTTAGCTGACTTTCCAGAATAGCAGCATAAGAAAGATTGAAAAGATCAGCAACATCTTCACTTCCTTCTTCACTTCCCTTCATCTCCACTTTTCCTTATTGCAGCAGTGTCAAAARACCCTGGAAGTGATACATAAGTAGATGGCAGAGTCTTCCCATTTACATCTTGTCTTATTAACCCTTAAGGATTTGTGTAATGCCAAAAGGCATAGCATCTGGCAATGGGCAACTTCCTGATACACTAAGTTGACTGGACAGACTCCTCAGACTGAGATAAAGTCCACTCAGGACCAACCATTTCCCCACTATTATTTCGCTGCTGCTAGAAGTGCTCAGTTTCTCTGATCTGTTCTACGTGCCATATATACATTTGCCTCCCAGATTTTGTGTGAAAATATGGCTTAGAAATTACTGGAAGCGGGATGTGTCTCAAGCAATGAGTCTGGGAAACTGATGAGAAAAGTACCGAGGAGCTGACAGGGGGGAAAGCTGTCATATGTGAAATGAATGTAAAAAGTGACTGAGTTCTGGGGAGAGTCAGGTGGTTAGTTAGGACTGGGGAGGAGGTAGGAGGCATATTAGGAGGGGAAAGAAGCAGAATCAGGATAATAATGAGAGCATATCCTTAGTGTCTTGCACCAAGGAGAAATATATATGCCTCCTGTGCTGTTCCACTGGGGAAGGATTTGTTAATGAATTTCTGTGTTAAACTGTTAACAGTAATAATCATACAGGCATAATGAGCATGGATTAGAAATGGCTTTTTGCATAAGACAGATTTCACTGAAGTTACATGAACACCACATTGGCATACAGAACTCGGTGTGCCCTGGATTTTCAGTCTAAGTACTTACACCATGGATATCACAACAGCACAGTAAATGAGCGTCACAGTAAGGAGCTTTCCCAGAGCTTTCAAATACAGGGGGTGTTGTTAGACCTGAGATAAGCTCCGTAAGACTTCCTCAATTAAAAAAAGCCAATAAGCTTAGTGTTTTCTGCAGAGACATTTGACTGAGGGCCTCTGCGAGGCTCCTTTGAGCACGTTGCTTTCCTCTGAGCCCATCCCAAATGCCTGTGCAGCAAAGGGACAGTGGCAGTGGGATACAGATCCTGACTCCAGATCGGGAGAGGTACAGAACTGGGGTCTGTGTGTGTAAGCATGCAGGTGTTTGCAGAGAGCTTTATGAGACAAGAGACCAAGATTTTACTGCTAAGCAAGAATGGTATTCCTTACCCATAGTCCTACAGAAAGAGTTCTTAGAGATCACAGGGACTCAATTTGTCATCGTCACCTAGCCCTCTCAGCCCGAAGCAGCTGCTTCTCTCTTCATGAGGCAAAATCATTTGCTTTCATGCTAGTTTTAGCTGGATCCCCTGACCCCACTTCATTTTGCTGCTAGAGGCATCTGTTACAAAAGATGGAGGCCTGGTTCAGTCAAGCAGTGAGAGACTCAACTTCTCTGTAAATTAGTGGAAGACTCTCACAGTCTCTTTAGAAATTACCCCGATGGATATTCAGCAAGCCACCGTTGTTAGAGCCCTACATGCAGGACCCACACGCTTCTGAAGTTTCCTGGGTGCTGTGTAGCCACCATCTCGAGCCACCATGTCTGGCTCCAGCCTTACTGGTGGAGGGGTTAGAGACTTTGCCACCCCATTACAGAAATGGGATCTTACTTCCGGCTACCTCTGTTGGTGGCCTCCACAATATTCCGGTTATGTAAGCATACATTTATAACATTATGGGCATTCTGATTTGCCAGGGCTTGTAAGACTCTAAGTACATGAAAAACAGGCTTTGAAAATGTTCCTGGCACAATTGCTCTTTATTTTTAAGCTATAGAAGAAATATAAAGATCTCCATCTTTATGGATCTGAAAGGGAGTAAACATGACTATATGAATAGACACTGCTCAAGAACAACATTTAGTCAAAGTATTTTAAGTAGTTTTTGCTTCTTTTTCTCTGCCTTTTCTCATACATATGGATTCTTGCACAGAGTGCCTGTTCACTCCTGAAACATTGTTTCCATATCTGGTCTCTACTCTCTCATACTGCCAGTGACAAATTCTTTTTTATAATCTGAAGTTTCCCATGGCATATGGTGCCTTTTTTGGTATAGAGGTTCTCACTAGATGACTGTTTTTCACCCTTCATAAAGTCAGACTTGGGATACCAGTGCTGGGAAGGGAAGTCAGCAGTCAGTCCAAAGAAGCTGCTGTTTGAATAGATGGTTGTCAATGCCTAACCATCACCCACAGTCATTCCTGTGCCATCCTTTGTATTTAAGCCCCCTCTGAAAGTAAAAACACAATGGAGAGGATAAGCTCCATATTCAAAATGAAGTTTTTGCTCTGACACAGAACTGCTAATACCAGACAGAACGCAGAAGGTGAGTGCATATTGTTTCCCTAAATTGTTGCCTTTACAAACACCGTCTTACTGCATCAGACCTTAAAATGTTGGAAGGATAATTCCACAGGCGATAGGGAAAGGAAACTTAACCTGAGACTCAGCTGGGAGCATGTACAATGGTTAACTGCACTTCTGTATGGCACGTAGCACACTGAGGTACTGAAATCTTATTCTGCTTGACGTAAGATGTTTTATGTAAAAACCTTTGCAGCAGCATCAATCAGTATGGGACAAAGGACCAACACAGAAAAATCATATCAAAGAGAGAAACTGTATATCCATCCTTAAAAAATCTGTGTATTTCCCAAAATGCACCTGTATGCAAGCTCCAGTCACTTTTATTTAATTACTTCACACATCTTAGAATAAAGGAGGCTCTAATAAGACAGGTGAGAATTGAAAGCATGTAGCAATAACTCTATTGTGACAGCACAGTTTTTCATTAGTTTTCACTGTGTTTATTCAAATGTGCTATCATTTTTTTTTTTGCATTTAAAAATAATTGAATTCTTGCTACTGAGTAGTGCTACTGCTTTGTCTCGAAGTGCATCAGTGCTCTTTCTCTTGGATAAGCCACTATTAGATGTTCCGATGTAGCTGAACAAACGTTATGATGTTCTGAATGCAACTTTTCTGAATTTTTTCTGAAGATCAGTGGCAGCAGAACAGAACTAAGAGGTTATGGATTCCCCAAATTACTGGGTTTACCTGGTCACAGACTTTCTTTTTCAAAAAGAAACAAAGTTTGTCTAGAAACAGAAAAACTGCTTATAACAAGGGATGCGTGCCGAAGACATTTCAGAGTGGGACCAGCACCTTCGGCTTTGGAAGGCTCTGAGGGTGGCAGCTAAAATCTGCAGTCGCCTCCACCAAATCATGGACAGGAAAGAATTACTGGGGAAGTATGAGGTAAATCCTCTTCAGCACCTATAAGGATAAATTACTTGCAAATTCCTTCATCCTGAATAGAAAGATGAATCCTGTGTAGTCTGTAGGCCTCAGTTAGGAACCTCCATGCTGGGACTTGAAGTCTCGGCAGGCTATGGCTGTGAATTAAAGATGCAGATAGCTGATATCTGCTCTGTTTAATATGAGGTAGACATCTGGCAGGTTGCTAATGCCATCTTCAATTTGTTGCCCCCAATCTAAAGTGAAGAGTTGCCAGAGCAGGAAGTGATCATGGGGTGCYCTGTGGGAACTGTTCATTACTTTGACCACTGCTGGTCCCACTTAATAAGATCCTGTTCTTAGTATCTGTAGGAAAGAACAGATTTTGCAAGATCAGGAGATCATTATCGAAGTTTTTAACTTCTCTCAAAGCACAAACAGAGCTCATTTCTGCTAATTGGACTGTAAAATCAAAATGTCTTCTTTATTAGTAATGTTCCAGAAGAGCTTCCAACTTTTTTACAGTGTTAACCTTGTATCCTGCTATTTTCTTATTTATCAGTCAAGGCCACGGGAGGTCTTCCCCTATGCACCATTAGCATTGTGAACATTTGCTTTTCTGCCTTTCCATCCACCACTAGAAAGTTTGGGCACAAATCTAATAACAACAGGACAAATTCACAAGTACACGCCAACTGCTTTGTGCTGCTCCTCCAACTGAAAGCAGCTACAAACCCAGTTTTGCCATCTGGTTTGAGGAAGAGTGGGATTGCCTTGCCTGCTGAGCAGAGCAGTAGAGGGAATTGGATAAATACACATCAGAAGTCTTCTTCCTGGTGGATATTACTCTAGCAGTGAATGTCACCTAACCCTTGTTGCAAGCATTATTTCTTTAACCATGGAGGAGGGATCCCTCCCTTTTGGAGCGTACTGTTGACACTGCTGTTGCTGCTGCAGTGAGTCTGTTGCTGGTTTGACAGCTCTGAGGGTACAAACTTCCTCCCCTAACACTGGGACCTGAGTTCAAACTCCATGGGCAAAACACATAAGAATCTCTCTGATGGCATTTGTGCTGCTGATTTTTAAGATATGGACAGCCGTCCATCAGGAAGGGTAATCGTCTGCCAGAGACTGATTGCTTTTGAGCTGGATTGGCTTTGGAGCAGCAAAATGAAAGTACAAAGGATTCAAGGTTCAAAGTGAAAAAAGGGGAATTAAAAACCACAGGGGTTAACCGCCTTGCCTCCTGCCACACAGGAAGCCTGTYCTGAAGTAGGAGTCCTGATCTGATGTGTAAAACAGTGTGCTTTCCATCTTTCTTAATCCATCCATCCTGCTGGGTGCTGCCAAATCTGCTTTTTTGCAGGCAGCTAAGTATGCTGCCTCTGCAGCATGTGGAATTGAACCTGATCTTTGTGATGGGAATGCAAATACAACAACAATTCCTTGCTCCGTTGCTACAAGTAGGGGTGAGGAAGGCTTGCGCGTTTCCTTGACGCTTAGCACGCCCTGTAACACAGTTACAGCCGTCTGGGGCTGCTTACTATTGGATTTACACTGGATCRTCCAACACACTTGTGACCTTGCAGCGCCAGAGGGCAGAACATTAACCGAAGGATGGCGTAGTTCCTGCTTGAGGTTTCCAAGCAATCACACTGCAGCCTGCCCTCTCCTAACTGTAAGGAAACAGCCCTGAAGCCTGCTGCTGCCGAAACTGGAACACCGTGTGCTGTACTATTTGTAGTTTCCTGCTGCCGACATTGCATACGTAGTTACTATTCCTCCTGCTTCCTCCATGCACGTTAGAATGGATCCAAAAATAATTTCAGGCAGTATGTTCTGGTGGAATATTTTTGCATTTGCACAAATTTCCTCTTTATTTTTGTTGCCAATTTTGATAGCGTTTCAAGGCTGTTTCAACTTCTCCAACTTGGCATTGCTGGGAGGCACAGGAATGCTCTCCTGATCAGTGTGGCAAAAGAAAGTGTTTTGGCATATGAATACAGACTTAAAACTTATTTTTAAGGATGAATATAGCATATTACAACCAAGAAATTTCTGTTTTAACTAAAGACGACAAGGAGGCCCAAATGCTCTACAGGAGAAGGAAGCCCGCACATATAGAAAAAGAGAAAAAAAGTGGCTTTTTATATTTATTGCTTTGATCCTGGAGAGGGTTAGGTGATAAGAGCCTAGCTGTCAGGAAATCATGCAATTAAACCRTGCATGAGGCCAACAGATTTATTGTGCCGCATCTTTCAGATGAAACTATGTGATTATTGCCTAAATGAATGTCTTCCTGGCTTGGATGAAATGCTTTAAATGACCCGCACTTGGCAGAACTTGGAGTCTTAAAAGTATATATTAAATTAGCCTTTATATCTGTTTATAGGGAGTACACGATGGCGGGTGTGTGGTCGAGAGGTTGTCTCCGCAGGAGTTTGCACTGGCTGAACCAGGGTGAAACCGGGAGCATGGTCCGTGGATCGTTCCAAGAAGTATCAGTGTCATTTTTAAATTTTTAAAAGCCAGATCACTCTGGCTTTTCTTCTTACGCATTATATGCACAACGAAAATTAATTCAGAAATGTTTTCTTGAACTTTCCCGTATTGCAAGGCCACTCCATATTACTTGGCACAGAAATCCTGGAAGCCTTACTTCTTAGGCAGGCGTTGGAAAGGTGTCGCAGGCAAAACAGTCTGGGGTTGAGGAATTTGGCTTAATTTATCGCCAGTCAGCACAGGCTTCTGACCACTGATCTGGGCTCTGAGAAAAATGGATGCAAGTGATCAAACACTTACATAACCCCCCTCCCCCCCAACTGCCCCTGGTTCAGAACCAGCTGGAACCGGCTAGAACCGGCTCAGGCCGGTTGGTGGCTGCCCCCCCCCCAGCCCCCACAAAGCCAAACGTGGTCAATCGTGCTGGACAAGCACTGTTGTTCGAAACCCTCACAGCCAGCCAAATTGGCTTTTACAGTTCTTTTAGCCCTGGAGAGTCAGAATTTGCTGTGAAGGACGAGCTGGATTTTAATCTTCTTATCAACAAAGCTATTTACTGAGGTAGCCACCGAGGCACCACCACGAGGAACCTGGGAGTTGCGCAGGTAGGGGGAGCCCTGGTGTGCCCCATGGCGCATCCATGCCTGCTACCCACGCGTGGGAAGGAGAGAAGTGTKTAGGGAAAATGCTGAACTGGCCGGTTTATGGGATATGGAAATAGCTGGGGCACAGTGTCCCCAGGAACTTGTGTTGTCGTCCTCAAGGTATCACCTCGCGGGATAGGAAATGTTGACCATCCCCTGTGTTGGGGTCCACCAGAGCCATCACGAAATCCAGAGGAAAGCCRATACCTTGGCTTTCTGTCTGTGCGTACAACTTGGCTCTGGCCTTGATGCGTCATGAGATGTCAGAGTTTAAACCTATGATTATTCCACAGTTGTATCTCTGGGCCTCAGACCCATGTAATTTTGGTAGGGGAAATTCCACACTTCTGATATAAAGCAGTCAACATTTGTCTGGCTGTTTTGTTTTTAATGGCAGCTATTTTGAGTCACTGGAATGTCACACATTATGCTGGGAATAGAATCAAAGTCTATAAAGTCACCGAACTCATACAGTGTTTTCAGCTTAATGAAATTTATTATAAATGTCACAGCTTCTGAAAACTGAGAGCAAAATTCCTCATCTGGGGGACTTGGTCTGATCTCTTCATAACTTTTTTTTTCCCCCCATTCATGAGTCTATTGTCTATTTATCTCTCTTAGTATGACATTTCCTATCCAGCCAATGAATTAATTTGCACTTAGATAGCAAGCAGTTTTCTGCAGATGATATATGCTCAGGAAAGGCAGTTTCCATTTGCTAAGGAACAGAAAATCCTTTCCAAGAATGCCTGAGTGTTTGATGTCACTAAGTCTGGTGGAAAGGTACAATATTTCAAAAAAAGTGAAGCAAATACGTGGATGAATAAAGTATGCCCAAATATCATTAGTCATATTTATGTGTTGAGTATCTGTAATTTTCTCCCACCTTCAACAATAGTATTATTGCTTCTCTATTCAGCGTTGTAGGACTCTTATGCCTTGCTTTGTGCATGACTGTGGCTTGATATCTGTCAAGATAAAAACATGTATCTCTTACTCTGGCATTTAGTAGGAACATTCAGCATGAGTACGTTAGAAACAGTGCTCTGACATTAATACAATGCTATTTGTCACGTCACACATCTAACTAATTTTCTAGCGGGTTGACAGTTGGGCCCATTGTCTGGAATAATTTAATGTGCTATCGTTTAAACTTACTGTACTCTATGAATCATATACACAGATATTTATAATGGAAAATCTGTGTTCATGCAGTGCTGAGGTTACGCAAATACAGCTGTGGGCCTGAATCTTCAGCTGGTGTAAATTGGCTTCACTGGAACGACACCAATTTACCCTGGCTGGGGACTCTGCTGAACACATGTGAAAGGGAAAGATCTGGCAGCAATATCAGCTTGTCCATCACCATCTGTAAACAAAGGACAAATAAACAAGGCCCTAACTTAGCAAAGGGTTTAAATGTATACCAAGTTCTGGTTTAAAAGTACAAGTACAGTACTTTAATTAAGGCTGTATTTATAGAATGGTGACAGGGATTACAGTGGGTTGAGATTTTTATGCTGAAGCAGTTTTCATCAATATTGTTGATTCATGAAAAAGGGATGTGTTACCAAAGTTTTCCTTACATCCATGATTTATTCTGTGGCCAGTATAGTCCTGTCTCAGAATAGCTATTTAGTGTAACAAGCCCAGTGCCAGGGCCCTGAGTGCACTAATAAGCCCTAATGGCCCAGACCAGCCTTTCCTGGCGTCTCTCCTCATCGCTGCCCAAGGCCCCACTTCAGCCCAGCCCAGGGCCGTCAGTCCCTGCCCGAGCAATGGCATAGTAATGCTGGTCTCCAGCTCCGCCACAGCCCTGCCCCTGCCTGGCTGTGGCCCTGTCATTCCCAACACTGACCCATGGGCCAACTGCCTGGCCCAGCCTCGGCCCGACCCCCTGGCCTTGCCTGGCCRTCACGGGGCCATGTCTGACCCTGGTTACCTTTGCTGGGCCTGATCCAGACCTATGGATTGACTTCCCAGCTTGACCTCAGACCTGCCTCATCACCATCAACTTGCCTGATGATCTGAACTCTCAGTTGAACCTGGCAGCCATCACCAGGCCTGCCCTGCTCCCTCGCTGGGGGCGGTGGGACCGGCCCTGGCCTCTGCCCTTCTGGCTGTGGTATTGCTCAGCTCCCTGTCCCTTAGGGAGCAGATGGCCCTCGCTGAGCTCTGACAGCCAGCAGCAGCTCTCTGGACTACTCAGTTGACCCCAGACACTTGAGCATGGGGATTTCCTGTACGCCAGGTAAATGTCCTGATTTATTAGACTGTTGGCTCTTCTGCAGTGGAAGACCCTTGGTTCTTTTCGTATGCTTCTCTTTGGAGGTGTTGTACTTCAGTAGGCCTTTTCCAGGTATATGGGAGACCTACGTATGGCCTGTTCCAATTGAACTGCAATTATGATTCTTGCTGGAGACATCAGGAGACTTTTGGTTGATTGACTTTTATAAAGGTGACTGTGACATGTAAATCTTTCCAGGATCAGGGCCTTTCACATCTGAGTAGAGACTGTGTATGTACCACAAATATGTTGTATGGTATTCTTTTTGTTGAAATATTGGCTACACTCAATTGTAAGAGATGTGAGGAATATGGCTTGATTTATCTTTAATTGAATTTTTGGGAATATTTCAAATTCACTTAATGAGATAGGAATAGACCTTGTAGCTGGAAACTTTGTGAACCTCAAGAGAGTGACTCTGGCAGTTACTCCTCTATGTATGTTATTATTTTGTTTGTATTGTGGAAACATATGAAAATGAACTTGTTTAGCCATAGATGGCCTCAGAGTGGAACTTTCCACTTTCTGTTGTACATTAATCAATTTAAAGCAGGTTGGATAGTTCTGACAATCCAGAAYGTGCATGCACTTTTACATGGACTTTTCTTTAATCAGCAATGCACATTTACCTACAGTGGTTTCCAGCCTGTGGACCATGGATACTGAGTTGCTTGGGCTTCTTGAAAGGTAATCAGCAAAGCAGATTTATTGCCCATAGACAATAATTTGCTATAGCCCTTGCCTTGAAAAGCCTTTGTGGGGTCCACAGATTGAAAAAGACTGAAAAGCATTCGTCTAATAGGCTATATTACTTGAATTTCATCCAGCATATAACTGTTAGTTATCTGTGCTCTACTCAACTACAGGCAGGACTTTCTTTTAGATTAACAATATTTTGTTTCTTTGTTAGCAGCATATGGAGGCAGAGTGGGAGAGTGTATGTATGCCTGGTGTATTGTATGTGAGATCTATCAGTTTATCATGAAACCTTACCTCATATTTTTTCTAAGTGCTCTTGAGTTTGCTCTTGTTATTATGAACATAACTTGAGTTGTGCTTGTCAGAGCAAATCAGTGAACACTATTGGTCTTTGTCACCATTTTTTGCAGGAGGTTTCCAAGAAAAAAGATAGCCAGGTAACACAGGAAATGTTGATTCAGTAGTTGTTGCTCCCTCATTCTTCTATCTTCTTCTTTTTTATTTTGTTTTTTAAATCTGATGCCAGAAGCACCATACAAGTGATCCTAGATGGCAATTAACATTCCACCATGTCCTACTAGGACCTTAGCTTGGATAGAAAGATGCCCTTGAACTGTAACAAGGGCAGACAGTGGCTATGGATCTTATGAGGAAAGGCTGAAAGAGCTGGGCTTGCTCAGTCTAGGAAAAAACAGCAGGAGAGAATATGAGCGCCTCCCTGTCCACACCAGAAAATGTTWAACACCTGGGAAGGAGGCGAGTTCTTAAGTTAAAGGACAATGTTAACATAAGAGCAAATGTGTATAAATTGGCCATGGATCTGAGTTAGGGCAGAGAGTATATGAAGAGTTCAACAATAAGAGCAGAARGTTTCTGGAACCCTCTCACAGGAGGAGCTGAGCTGCAATACTTAACTAGTTTTCAGATGGGGCTCGATCACTTTATGAAAGGAATTACACGCTGTGGTTGGCTGCCAATAGCAGTGACTGGACTCAACCTGAACATCCCTTTGGGACCCGTTTTCTTGGTATGCATCCTATATTGTTCTTCAAGATTGCATGGTTATAACTGTTATCATTCTGCCCTTACTTACCAGTACGAGCTTGGTATTTATGGCCCAAAATTACAGAAAAGATGATTAGCTACAAGCAGATTCATAATTTATTCCAGTCTTAGTATACTGTTAGASGGATTTGGGGATTATTATTTGGGAATTATTTTTAACATGTATGAACAATTTCATTAATAAATACATCCAGCTCACTTGCTGCTGAAATGCTTTAACCATGAGGGCTGTAATCCTCCCATCACTGCCACTTGGTACAGGGTGTGTTGCCAGCCACGTGACAGGAACGTCGTCCTGTGGTGCTCAGCTTCACTGTTTCTGAATCCAACATTAACACTCCTCAGCGAGCTTTGACAAAAGCCAGAGAGCAGAGATTACTATTCGAAATGATGGTATGAATCTCATTTTATCTGAGGTAGGGCTGGACTGCGCACACAATCTGCATCCATGCTGTTCCATATCCGTGTGTTTCTTCTCTGTTCTCAAACAGCTGTTCTTGTATTGTTCTCACTAGTCTGCCAGATGTTACAAATCTAAAGAAAGTATGGAGCCCCTTTCTCCCTCCATAGGACTTTTTCATAAACAGCTTGAAACCTGCTGTTTGGTCTAAGGCTTAACCCGGATTTTCTAGTAACTCATCAACTATGATGACAAAACATGAGGTTTTAGAAGCACCTTGAACAACGTTAAGTGGACTTCACTGTTGCCAGTGCTACTGAGGTTATAAGAGATACAATCTGATATCCTAACTYGCAAGTGAAGTAGCCTCATGTCTATATACTTGTTATTGGTGCATGCATATCATTAATGATGGTTAGGGTAGATGCTTTAGCAAAGCTTTGGGAGGAGACCCTTTGGACTGTTCTTGGCTCTCTTGACTCTCTCATAAGGGACTAATTCTCTTAATTAAATGTAAATGTTGTCGCACTTAATGTTCTTCAGCTTCTGAATTTGCTTTTCTTTATGTATTGCTAGAGACAGGAACTACAAGAGATAATCACCTTGAAAGTTGCAAGCATGCTTAACCCCTCTTCCCACCAAGGTCCCCCCCGCCCCCCCAGCCCTACTCAGTCGCTGCAAAATTCTAGTTGCATAATCGGTCTCCAGATTATCTGGAGTAATGTGGAGAAGTGCCAGTCTGGGAGACGTTGAGGCTTGTTGGTTCGTATGTTTTAAGCTATATAATGTCCTACCTTAGTTATTCTGCACTCCTGTTTAGCGTGAATTCATGACTGCAGGAATGATTAGCAGACTTCAGAGAAGAATTAACACACCAGCAGCCAGCACTAACTACTCGAATTAAAAAGTAAGATGGAGGAAAATTACAGAACCATTAGTTTTACGATGTCACTGGGCTAGTTTTGTTAGGGCAGCATTTTTCATGAATGGGATGAGATCCATTGATACAGTGCTGTATAACAACAAGAAAAATATCAGTTAGCTGAGACCCCTTATCTGGTCTAAGCCCATCTAGCAGGGCAGCCTCTGCTATTTACTGCATTAAAAAAACCTCACTCCTTTGACAGGGGAACTAATTAAAGGATGCTTAACATTTTTCCAGGAGCCCAAGTTAGCCCTTTGATACTGGAGCTCTCTTTGTGGGGTTGAGTAAAAAAGCAATGGTTGGGTCATTGCCATGCTCACATCCTTAATGGTGTGTTTTAATTAAGCAGTGTGCTCATTTCAGGAACACAGGAAGCATCAGTGTTTCTCATGTGGAAAACAAGTTTCACATGAAAGCTTTCAGAAAATATTGCTAGTAATATGGGCCAGACCAGACAATGTTGACAGGCCTTCGTATTGAAACCCCTGGCCACCCATTGCCAGCACTCGCAGCATCATCACAGCTTGCCCAACATCTGGTATTTTCATCGAGCCTCAGCTTCCAAAGTCATGTTATTATGAGAAAATACTTTAAGAAGTCCATTCATAGACTTTGTGGTTGAAGAAAAAAGTTTGAAAACACAATCCACTAGATCTCAAAAGCAAATAAAATGAACCCACATGTTCTTTTTGAAATCCTGTGATTATTAAGCAAATCTGGTGATCTGTGGGACTTGTGTGATACGTATCATCCATGTGCATCCTTGATTAGGAGGGTGAAAGTACAAAGTTCTCCACATTGGCAGAGTTGTACAATGAAGAAAACATGATCTCCTCTCCAGGGCATCTGGGATATGTTTAYAGGTCAGTGAGCATTAAGCAGAATTGCTTGAGAGGGCTGTGAATGAACCAGCCTTGGAAATAAAAGCAATATAGACAAATCAAAGCAGTCCTGTGCCCAAGCTGTGCTGCTTTTCAGGGTCAAGCTAGTACATCCATGCAGCCTTGGGCATGCCATGTAGAGGTACCATTCATCTGGAACTTGTTTGAATAATTCAGATATAGGGATACATTGCATAAAGTTGACATACCTGCCATTTTGCAAAGTCCTGGTTGTTGTTAGAAAGCAAGAGTGATGCATAATTGCTGCCTATTATTTACTAAGACCCAAATGCAATATTTTTACTGAGCAAAGTGCATCATTCACCCTACTTCAGAGTATAGAGAATCTGCATCTCTCCTCTTTGCRCTCATTCCTGGGCATCTTGCTTCATTTTTTCCCTCCTCCAAACCACATGAAATTGAAGACTTCTCCTTCTCTGAGTTTTCAAGTTACAGAAGTTTGCATCAGCTAAAGGGAGAGACTTCAGACCATATTGATGGGAGATAATTTGCTACAGGCATAGGCAAGCTGAAACCAAAATAATGTTTTATGAAGAATATAATAGAAAGATTCAAAATCTAAAATGAAGGTCAGAGTCTCTTCCTAAATCTGTTGTCCATGAATAGGAGTTTAAAAATACACTGTTTTCATCTCATCACATGTCTCATCACAGGCCTCATCATGTGTCGCTCAGAATTCCTGAAGGTCACTCTTTCAGCTGCTATTGTGTATTTCAATTGATTAAATAAGACAAAAAGATTTGTCTTTTAAACTTCTTTTTTTTTTCTTAATAGCCAATTATTATATTTTAAAAGACATAACCGTGGCTTAACTTAACTTAGATTCTCATCCAATAATACAGTATAGATAAGATGGAAGAAGTACTCCCTATCCACAGAACAGTTGATTACTAGTTTAAATTACTCATTTTAAACAAATTCTGATTCAGCCTTGCCAATCATAAAATATTAGATTTACTATTTATTTTCAGTGGATTGCTGCCAGTTTTCTTCTCCCTAAATGCCTTTAAATGCCTTGTTTAAAACATTTTTAAAAGTTCACATTGAACATATATTTACTTATGACAAATCTGTATTGGATTCTAAATGGAGATGTAAAATCTTATTGTGGAGACATGAACTTTGCTGTTACAGAATTTTTCTCTCTTTATTGGCTTTATGGTATTATTTTTCTTTAAGTCACAAGTGTGGCAAATTATTTTGTGCTTATGCTGCTTATTAACTCTTAATAAAGTGAGAAAAAAGGAATCCAGTGAGAGCGCTTTAGATTGCTCTTTAGGTTATGGTATGTTGCTTCATTCTGTTTAGCTGGTGGTAATAGTTGAAAACACTGACCGTATCCTTGCAAAACTCTGGTCAGTGGCAACATACAGTGCTTGAACACTGGGCTCTGACTGCTCTTCAGCTATCATAGGCCAAAAAGTTTATTATGCAGTGCTGAAGAACAAAACTGCCATTGACCAAGGACACATCAGTGGTATAACAAAGATCTGGACTGATGCCTCAAGATTGAGGTGGCTTCTTAGAAGCTGCATCATTTGCCTTTTCCCCCTAAAATGCTCTCTTTAACAGCAGGGACTGTTTTGACCTAACCTCCACTGTYTCTATAAGTAGCTCTTCTTTTAATTAATTAATAAGTTTATTGATTGTTATTATGATCAGCAAGGAGGTCCCAGATCTGTTCCAGGGATAGAGACAACATGAGTGAAGGAATTTTGAAGGGATTCTGTAACAAAAGTGTTTGCAGAAAAGAAATCTGAGCTTGTAATTTGCCAGCACAGCTGTAGACAGCAGTAAAGAAGGAAAGGTTCCCATTTTGAAAGCATGTAGTCTCTAACACAACACAGAACAAGACAAAACATAAAAACACCTATCTCCTAGCTCACTTGTGACAGGTTGTAATAAATGAAGGTGCTGCAGGTTTAAGCGTCTCATTAACATGCTACAGAAAAAGGAATGAGTTGCATCAGGTTTACTCAGTGTATTTCTAACTATATCTGAAGTCCTGAATTATTCATTTTCCTTGGAAATACATTTGGAAGTGGGAGAAGTTGAAATGTGTACAATTTATAGATATTAATAAAATACACTTTTTTTGTTTTTCATCCCCAAAATAATAAGTGGAAGATAGACTGGGTTTTGGCTTCGGAGTAGGAAAGATCTAGGAAATTTAAGTGTAGGAAGTCAATTGGCTGTTTGGATATACCATTTGGAAACTTTATATATAGACTAAAAAGAAAAAGGGGAGGAAGAAAATCTCATCAATAATATTTATGGAATTTTTGGTCCATTTCTGGATTAAGGGTACTTTATGAACCACTAGATCTTCAGTCAATGAATAACCCCTGATTTAGGTCCCTCTGCTGCCATCTTTCTATATATGACATTACTATTACTTACAGAAAAGGACTGTGGTGCCAACTTACTGAGAAACATGCTTCATGAATTATGTTTCCTGACCTATCATTCTGCTTATAACAAAACCTGCTGATAACTTAAATGCCGCCATTGCTTCACAACAGTTTATTTTGATAAGGAACACTTCTGATGCAACATAGATTAGGTTTTCTGTCTGTGTTGCATATAAATCTCTCAGAACTGTGGACTCTCATATTTTGCACTGGCCCTGATTTTTTTCGTCCTTCACTGACATGGTCTTTCTTTCTCTGTCCTGTGTGAATACTTCTAGATGTTCGACTGGATCAGCCACAACAAAGAATTGTTCCTGCAGAGTCACACGGAGATTGGCGTGAGCTACCAACATGCCCTTGACCTACAGACGCAGCACAATCACTTTGCCATGAATTCCATGGTGAGTTCGGGGCTCGCTGTGACTGGCTGGGGTGTGTGTGTGAGTGAGGAAGGGGGAGGCACACGAGGCCGCATCCAGTTTGGAGGGAGCTATGGACCCATGTGAGGGGAAGTAAGGAAGACCAGGCCGGGCTGTGGTGGCAGCAGACCTCTTTCTGGGAAGCAGAGGGTGTTGCTCTGTCCACTCAGATACTGATAGACAATTATTTCCTTGATTTAAGACCAGCACAGCCTGGTGGAGTTTGTTTTCATTTTGGAGAGCAAATACAATATTTTTTAAGTTTTTGACATTTCTCTGACATGGAATTAATGAGAGCTGTAGGTGGCACTTTAATAATTTATGCTTCTTCCCCCCGCCCGGCTGAGGTACTTTTCAAAACTGTGAAAAAGAGACACTAATCAAGCTGTCAGTTGTGGCCACAGTGGGGTTTTGGCTTTTTCAAAAGCTGATCAGTCAGTGCTTTTCAATGTAACTTGACTTACCTTGGGTGCAAAAAAAAAGAAAAAAAACATCCATTTATAAGTGCTTTGCTCTCTTTCTTGTTCTTTCCTGGTATAAGGTGTTTGTGTCTGGATACTGCTGGGCTTTCAGCCCAGAAATTGGGACAGAATGTATCCATGTTTTGATTGTTGCACTTAGTTAGAAAAATGGGTGCATATCCCCTGCTGAAACTGCACAACACAGAGACCAGCCCTCTCTGAATGCTGTTGACTGCACAAAAAATTGCCCCCAGTCACCTGACCCCTGCAGATGTACCCCTTCGTGCTGTGCGTGGTGAGGCTACGTTTGCAGGAGGAGCTGAGACCTCAAAGGTAGTTATTAGCATGTAAGTTTAAGTCACTAGAGAAACACACCCTACGACCCTGCCAAGGGGCAAGGTACTTCCGAGCGGCTGTCTGATGAAATGTGAAAAAGAGGTTCTGACCACTTGAGGTCATTAAAGACTGCGCACTGCTTTTATAAGATTACAAGTGTCAACCCTGGTATCCTGGCCAAATTCCAGCTCAGGTAATTAAATTCTCTGACCTAAATTCCACCTGCTGTTTCAACATACCTAGCTATTCCTTAGTAAAGCTCTGTGCACTCACTAGGGCAATACATAACAGTGGAAGCTGAGAAAGGTTTATAATGTAAATTAATATATTTATTGTGATTTTTGTTGAAATGAGCATTGAAAAACAGGCTCTAGGCAACTGATTTTTAAGTTTACAGTCAAAAAATACTATCTACCTACAGGCTAGCACAGCCCCCATGTATCATTGCTGTTCACAGAATTTGTTAATGTTCTGTTCACGTTATCAAATAAATGTGTCCTGGRGGTTAATGCATAAAAAGTTATTTGGATTATGACAGATGCAAAGTCAGTCATAATCCTTTAGAAAACACTGTCAGAAGAGTCAAGCTGAAGGACCTTCCTATATCCTTTCTATGGTACTGTCTGATGTTATTTTATTAAAATAACTGGGAACTAAACTTGGAAAGAGATAACTGTTTTAATAGAAAATTAATGGGTGGTGGGGAGGGTGCCACCTAATGGAAGAAAAATTAATTTCCTCCACCCTTCCTCTGTCCCCAAGTGAACTTTTGGGAATGAGTAATGCCAAGAAATGAGACACTTTCAAGGAACTTGGGGGACCTTCTGAGGGCAGGTACCTCTCAGTAGCAGTGCCATGGCCACCCCACCATCTCTGTGCTGCCAAACTCCTGTCTGACAGAGCTGCCCAGGAGAGACCCGTGTTCTGCTGGGGCGAATAGTCTGGGGCAGATGATGTGTCTCCCATTTTGCTCTGTCGCTGGTACAGCCCACACACATATAGTCATATGGAGGCCCATATGGTCAGCATGAATGATACAGCAGGGAAGGTTGTCTCCTCTCTCCCTTTATCACAGAGGATCTAGCTGTGTGTATGAGCGTGGTTAGTGGGCATCTTTAACTTCCAACCCGTAAGTATGGTGAGAGATGGCACTCAATTCTGCACTGATTAATTGGGCTCAAATATATGACTGTATGGAGGAACCCTTTAGTGCCAGATGATATATACATTCTCAGATAATGCCTTCTTACAGGCGTATAACTGAGAGAGCATATATGATGCACTTAAATTCTGTACATTGTTCTCCATCTACTTCTTTTCTCTCAGCCCCACTGCTGGGTTTTAGACCCAGAATCCCATCTGATGGTGGTGTGATGTCTTTCTCTTGGTTTTGGATCAACGTCAGTTCATAGAGGAAACAGTCAGAGTTCATGCAATTTAGATTTCTCTCAAATGTGCTCTCTGAGAAGGAAAAAAAAAATTCAACAGATTTCAACTGTCAGAGGTTACATAAAGAATTGAAATGTCATCACTGATAGTAGGTTCAAGTGGGGAGGGGGAAAGACCACAGAAATATTCCGGGATACAGGTGCAACTCAGAACTGCGCTCTTGTTACCCAAAATGAGGTCTCAGAGATATTTATCAGAAATATCTGCGTTTCACCCAGTGCTTGAAATTCATCACGATCATATAAGTTTCTCAGAACTCTCCTTATTGCTGAAGGCCTTTATTTGGATTGATCTTCTGCATAGTGGCCTTTTGAGGGGGGATTTTGATGCCAGGGTCGCACAGGCTGGCGTGGATGTCAGTTTTACAGCCTAGTGAGGTTGGTCATGGGGTATGCCACTGTGGAATTAAACAGAGCTGCTGCCTTGCAATGGAGACCAGAAAGGCTGGGCATCCTATTTTTGGAATAGCAGATGTGGGGCTGGCTGTATCAAGCTGAAAGGAGATTTGGAAATTGGTGGAAAATGGGTGGTAATCTTAAACTCCGGGCTATTTAAACTACCTTGGAGCTGCTGTGCTTATATTTATATAGTGCTGCAGTTGGCAGTGATGATCTCTTTTAGCTGGAGTAGATTTTTGTTAGAAAAATGTGGAGCACTTGCTGGTGTCCCCAGAAGTTGGTATTACAAACACACGGATGTTGGCATGCAGGAGACATCAGCTTGCTGCATAAGGGTGTTGGGCTGCATACTAGTCACTCCAGCTGTGGTAGAGCATGCAGGAAAAGCAGCAGGAGGAGGAGATTGAAATTAAAATGACCCTTTCCTGGCTGTGACCCAGCTTCTGTGGTAGATGGAGGTTTTGTGTGTTGGTGCGTGCTGGAACTCTATGTGGGCGTATGTGAAGAGTCTGCGTAGTAAGGCTGAAGCCTCTGCGTTTGTTCAAAGCAAGAGCCAGTGATGGTCAGTGGTAGCCTCGGGACACACTGACTTACTTGAACTAGGCAAGTTTGGAGAAAGTACAGTCATGACTCTGAACATAGTGGCAGGATGTTATTTGCCCCAAGACTGCACATCAGTTTGAGCCATACTTTGATTGCTGGGGAAGCGAGGCTGGAAATACAGATCAGGTCTGCTTTATCTGTAACAACACTTCATTGAAGGAAAGTTTTGCTGGGGACAGAGAAATTAGTGGAAAACACCACGGCTAGCTGTAGTTTATTGATGCAAGATATACAAGGCTTGTGGTCTGYAAGTTTTGTGAGGTTTTCTGATGCACAGTCTGCTTAGTTGCCTTTTTTTCCCCAATATAATTATCTAAGAAAAATGATGGTCAATGAATTTACAAACACATAATCACAAGATTGCTACTGCATGACTGCATCTGTACTCCACTGCCTTATTTTTACAGTGATATCTTGGTTCAGTTGTTCGTGTCACTGATTTCTGCTGGAGACTGTCTGAAAATGACTAGTGGATATATGCATGTTGGTTGATAAGAGGCTGTAGGAGTGTCTAGGTCACTGTGCTAGGTGCAATACACTTCAAAGGAAGAAATGTTTTTTGCCTTGCAGAGTCTGTTGCCAAAGGCTTTGTTCTTACAGTATTTATGTGCATGAATTACCTTTGCCCATCTGGAGTCTCATTTAGACTTTTTAGTTGAAGTTACCTACTGAGAAATATTTGTAGGATTAAAGATCAGGATTAAGTAATGTAATAGAGAAGGTATAAGACAGAAAACTATAGCTGAAGTGAATTTACTCCTAGATATGTACTCATTTGTATTTATTATAATTTGCATTTACTGTTTCCCAACCTTTTCATGTCATGCCCTGAGCTCAAAAGGAAATGTCAGGAAGCCCTTGCTGTCTCTTTACCACAAAAGAGAATGGGGGATTGCTACCCTCAGATCTGTTTGCCGTCCCAGATAGAGTTTTGTGACCCACCCGAGTCTGAAAAATTAAGATTTTGATGAATTTTGATAAACATAAGCATTCATATCAGATAAGCCTTCAAGCTGTCTCATGCTAATTACCAAACTCAAATATTCAGCTACCATGCATCAGGCTCAAGATACAGCAATTGGCTTTAGAATACTGACATTTAAAACCCAGCTAAATAGCGCTGTGTTTTTCTTAATATATCTTTTGGTTTCTGAGTCTCTAGGGTGCAACTAGATCACTCTATTAACTTTTTCTCTGGAAATTTGCTTTATATTTTTTGCTAAAAATTCGTGTGATGATCTAGCTAGATTTTTTTATGCAGTATATTAGCCCCGGCAGCCGTTTTACTGAGAACGGTTCAGCTTTCATGGATCTGAGTAATAAAATGGTAAGAACTGGAAGCACTCTTATTGGTTGTGTGTGTTCCCTCCTCCCCAGTACATTAAAAATAGGTACTGAGCAAAGATATGGAGGAGAACATAGCTCAGTATGGTTGTATGTTATGCAGGAAAAGCCCTACGGACTCCAGTGGAAGTTGGATCAGATCCTGGATGTTTAAGCAAAAAAAAATTTTTTTTTATGGCATGCCTAGTGCACTTTAGGCCTGACATTACTAATAATAGTTACAATACTCTTTTGACTTCTTCTGGAAAATACACTGTCTGGATGTTTAATGGCTCATGCCTTTGTCATACACTCTTCCCTCTACATTCCTATAGGTGTGTTGTGATCCAAGCTCATTTTCGGAAAAACAATTTATTACTCTGTTTTTTACAATAATAATTGTTAATTTAAAGTGAACAATGTGGCATGTAAATGGGGAGAAATTATATATATTTCAGGTAATAAACTGTAGTCCAGTATTTTTCTTTCAAATAAGGACCACAGATTTTTTTTTCTGTGATTCAAGCCAGAGCTTGTTTTTACTTCGGTTTCAAAACAAGAAATTATATTTAGCCTTTATCACAGTTGTATAATATTTATACTGAAGCAATAATACATTCACTATGATGAATATTTAGCTCCACCATTTTGTGGGTAATCTCATTAATCTAGTTAATTTACTAGAAGAAACCACAATGTTTCAATATGACACAAATCATACTGACTGTAGCTCTGCACTTAGCTGGATGTTGTTTATTCTAACTGAAGCTATTCATATTTCCTTTGCCAGGACCGTTTTATGCCTTGATTTGTTAACCTCCTTAAAGAATGAGTGATCGCTTTTTGTGGCACATACACACCTAGGGCAGTGGTCAGTGCTGGCATTGCTGCCCACCCTGCTATCAGAGAGTTAGTTGTCTGACACTAGATAGAGGTGCATATTGTCCTAAGAAAGTCACAATGTATTTCAAACACATTGCAATTATCCAGTAACGGCTAATGATGTCTTTTGAAAACTTCCAATATTTATCGTAAGTGAACCATATTTTTCTGTATGTAGGCTGAGCTAAAATRCCATCCGATGTTATTCTGCAACAGGCTACATGTAATTGGCCTTGTTATAGWAACTTAAAGGTCTTAAAGATATCTCATGAGAATATTTTGTCACTGAAACATTCTGCTTTGGATTTATGTGCTAGGTTCATTTCACAGATGGTTTCTAAACTCTCCGAGTAACAGTGTGAGCTGGTTATTTTTTAAAGAACTACTAAACAATCAAATTTCACCTTTAATTAATTAATCTGTGAAACCCTGCTCTTGTGGCCCACCTTCACTGTTTGCCATCACAATATCTCAACTAGTTCTCCAGGAAATGAGATGAACACAGTCAAGTTTCTTGCAGATTTAATGCTTCTTACTGCTTACTTTTCCTTCCAGAGTGTAAGGTATTCTTTTTATGTGTGTATCACAAGAAAGTATTGCAGCTAGAGTGGGAAGGTTTAATTAAGAGGGGAGGTCTCACAGCATGCATGCAAGATGATCAGGGTTGAATGCCTGTATTTCCCTGTGGGAGATCATTCCACAGTTGAAACTCCACCACTCTCAGTGCTTTTTGCTGAGACTTAAGGCTGTTACCCTAACGAGGGTTAGGGACTCTAGCCGTGATCACTTATCCTGGTAGGAACAGCTACGTTACTGACAGTAAAGATCATAATCRAGGCCTTGTTTAGGCAACAGATGCAGGCTAGGAATTGGTGGATGTGCTCATACAAAATTAGGCATTCTGCACTTGAATGGCTTTGCTCAAGTCTTTCCTAAATTGCCAGGAGAAATTCTTGCATATCATGATGCATGTAGCTTTTTTTCTTCCCTCACCTGTCTAGTGATCTCTAGGAGGAAAGAAAAATCCCTTGTTTTTGCCTGAAGGTTCCAAAGTTTAAAGAGAAAGTCAATGAAGAATTAACTCTAACAAAGGAACTGCTTCTGGAAAGTGCAAATCTGYGTAAAATACAGGTTTTTCCCTACAGTGCTTTTGCCCTTACTTTTAGACACTAATATATATTTTTCTCATTGTTTGATCTATTGTACTCCTATATAGCCATAAATCAGTGATACCTTGCAGTTCTCTTTGGGGAGACCTCTAGTCTGAAAAAAATGAGATCCTTAGGTATTATTTAAAATGAGTCCCTTTATGGACCTACCAGTAGTAGATTTTCCAGCCTAAAGGAAAAATAAAGTCACACACATCAGTTGCTGTCTTTAATTTACTTCCTTTTAGGATCAAAAAGTCTATATAATAATAATATAGGAAAATCTCAATTCATTCTGTTTTAGAGATGAACAAAACCAGAGGGAAAGGAAGGTTTAACTTTGCAAAATGTTGATAGTTGAATTTTGGCAGCATAGATCTTTGTTCCATTTTACTCASTGTTACAGATCAGAAGATAAAGATGAAAGAAACTGTCTTCCAGCTTTATTCTACTTGAAGGTGAAAAAGAAATGTCTTGTTTTTGTGGATCCTGATCAGTTACACTTTTTTTTTTCTTTCCCCAAACTAAATTCTGGAGTGCTTTGAAGCCATGTGTCATTTTACCTCAACYCACACTAGAGATCCAAATAGGGTTCCCCCTGACCCTATCTTCCTCAGTAAAAGTGACACTTAGTAAAGGTCCTGGTTCAGTAAAATGTTTAACACCTGATATGGTAAAGGATGGTTAGACCCTGTGCTGTTCCGAGTTTCAGATCTTTAGCCAAGCGTTTACTCTGTGTTGGTTTTCTGTGAGACCCTGTCCAAGGTCTCTTGTTTCCAAGCTTCAGTTCAATATCTCTGCCTCACTGAGGTGTGGTAGATAAAGCGGGGTGAAGGGCATGCATGCCGGTGTTGGAGATGTCCCTAGTGCCCAAGCAGTTGGATCTGTACAGAAGAGGACATCCCACGTGTGATAGTCTGCACTTGAATCCGGGCTGCTCCTTGCTCCTTGCCTTCCGTTTGTCAGGCAGGAAGCAGCAGGGGAAATGCTGCAGACTGTTTTCCTGAGCGAGTTCCACTTGGTGCACTGTGAAAGGAGGTATGAGCAGGTGGCTCCAGAACTGCTCCTTGCTTTTTGTTGGAAGAGCTATGGAGTAAGTGGGTTGGCTACAGGACAGATTGGTACCCTTCCATGAAAAATCCTCAACTAGGAAAACGAAATTTCATCCATGAAAATCCTCTCTCTATATAAAAATTTAACAAACAGACATAACAATATATAAATCTCCCTAACTTAAAAAGCAGACTCTAGGAACATCTGCTATATTTCAACTAAACTTACCTTTACCCTTCTACTATTTAATACACTTATATACTCTAGCGACTAGGAACCGGAGAATTCACAGTTGTTTTCTTCTCATTGAATCATGCTCATTACATTACAATGGCTGAGATTATTCTGCAGGGGAAAAAATAATAAAACCAAGAAGAAACCAACCATCATTTATGTGAAATAGAAACTTCAGCAACATTTACTTCAAACACAGTTCCATGTCTTCAGCAGTACAACTCATCCAAACTCTTGCAATTGTAGTGATCCTATGCTGCTTTCCACCAGGAGAAGAGCTGAGCCGAAATGTTAAAAACTGATCTTGCCTGAGGCTTGGCCATGAAGACTTTCTGGGAGACAGGCTTTAATCTAAATTACAGTCTCTAACTTGGAGGGACTCAAAGAGGTGTTTGTCAGTGGCTGGTGGTCAAAATTCCAAATCGTAATTTTTGTTAATATACTTTAAAATCCAGAACAATTTTGATCAGTTTTCTTTTAATTGTATGGGAAAAAAAGTGTCTTTTTAGAATTAATCTGACAATTTTAAGCCAAATGAGATTCCCAAGAATATACTATGGGATAAGGAAAGAACCAAAATTGGAGGCTGGGTGTTTCTTTAGGTCTGTCTTATTTATGTGACTGCCGTCACAGTCATGGTTTTACCAGGGAGAGCAGAATGGCTATAAGAGCTGTAGCCCCAATCCTTTTTCCCTTAGCTGCGACAGGTATGGTGAGTATACTTTGCAGTTATCCAATACACTTTGCAGACATACTTTGCCCTGCTTCACAACTTAGCCTGGAGCTGTGCCTGCCCCTGCAGTGCTCTGTTGTGTTTCATATTTGGATTGGCAGATACCTTTCCACATTGTGCTCCTAGTAACTGTGATGAGTTCCTGCTCCAGCGAACACTTCCGCCTCTGATTTATTATTTGCCCATGGGTAGTACTGTTAAAATCATCAGGGCTATGTCTGTCCTTGTGTGAAAGGCTCTTACAGACTCTGCTCTGGAATTCCTAAAGCCCTTCTGAAATACTTCAGTGAGATGAGAAAGCAGTGAGTCAACACTAACAAAGCATCTCAAGTGCTGGGAGTTTCCTCCCTGCAGTGAGAGCAGGGAAAGAAGGAGAAGTGTTTACATCAAATGAAGTTCCAGAAATCCGCAAAACAGCTGTCATTTGTCTTTTCATTATGCATCTTTGTATGACATTGTCATGATGGCTATTTATTTGAGACTTATGTTTGTATGCAGAATTGGGGTATTATAATGCTGTTATTGCTGTCCACAGTTCAACTTGAGAAAGGACTATCCTTTCACAGCTTCAAGGCTGAATATAAACCATTATGGAAAATTCTTATGAAAGAATAGAAAATAGCATCCTTTTAGCAGTCTTTTTGAATTCTTCTAAATTCAGAATATAGTTGAATGATATCTGTGCTGGAGAACAGCTTAAAATAACCTACAGAAAAGATAACATTTGCAATGAAGAATATAATTTAATAGTCATTTCTATGGAAACTCTTATTTCTATAGAATATCCTTATGAGCGCTCTTAAATTTTTTAAGTTTTGCATTTATCTGCACATATGTTAAGGACTGTCAGAGAGTTCCTGAAGGACAGAACACAAATATTTCATTTATGAATGTGTGGAAGTAGTATCCAGAAAATATGCAGTAATGCAGCAGAAGTATCAAAAATAAGATAGAAGCAATGAGTAAACCTTAGCAGGGAAGTAAATAGCTAAAATATAGTAAATCACCTAAAATGGTTTTACCTAAATAAATTCAGAAATAAGTAAATTCAGGAAGGGAAGATAATGGTGTAGATGTGCAAAAAGATTCCTGGGGGATGTATTTTTAGAGTGGAAAGTAGAATGCCTGCTATTTGTGCATATTTAAACAGGTGGTTGATTGCTCTCACTGAACTACTTGGCTTTACTCCAGCTGCTGGTGTTTGGAGTGTGTAATGAAGGCAGAGGGTGGTCACGGTTCTTCTTTCTCTTTATTTACATGTGCTTTTTAATTTTCAGAACGCCTATGTCAACATCAATCGGATCATGTCGGTTGCTTCCAGGCTTTCTGAGGCAGGCCATTACGCTTCCCAGCAGATTAAACAAATTTCTACCCAGCTGGATCAAGAGTGGAAGAGTTTTGCTGCAGCTCTGGATGAGCGCAGTACCATCTTAGCCATGTCTGCTGTCTTTCACCAGAAAGCTGAACAGGTGAGTTACACTTGTGACTGGCAAAAGAATCTACTGCCACTTTGGTAACGATGATACAACAGTTTTTACCTGATGGCTCTTGGCTTATATGCAGTGAGGTTAAGGGTCTTATTCCTGGTGGAGCAGCATCTCAAACACAAATAGCATTTCCCCCCAAAAGCGGGCACTCATTACCTGAGTGTGTAGCAAAATATGTTTAGGCCTTAGTGATGATAAAGAATGAAACCCTCTTTCCTTACGCATGTGTTTCTTTCTGGTTGTAACCGAAGTGCACTGATGCAGTAACGTGTTGCCTTATTTCTGTTGCCTAGTCTTTCATCAGTGCTGTGGATAAATTCAGGATTATTATGGTCAGGAAAACAGTGTGTATCTGTGTGTTCATGTGTACGTGTGGTATGTGCTATGTGCAGGGGAATACACATATAGTTCTATACCAGCAGACAATTTCTGGGAACAAAAGCATATTATTGTTAATGAAACTTAAGGAATTCATTCCACCCCCTACCTTTGCAATATTATCCACAGGCCCAAATTTTGTTAGGCCTCACTAAGTACAGACTTCAGAGACAGCTAAGAGCATCCAGGAGAATTTTCTGTGACACTGAACTTTAGTTTATGTCTGTAACAACCACCAGAATCTTTTTGTAATTTCATAGCTACAAAAGATTTGAAATCTGTCAATGAACGAACCTTCTGCTTTTTTATGCCTTAACCAACTCTATCTTACAAGTGAGGGTTCAACTTTGAACGTAAGTTGATTTCATTCATTTTCCAGTGGCAAACACTGTTTTGGGGCTCTTTTTTCACTGCTGTTGTGCACTTGTTTTTCCAAGTGTTTAATGTCAAAGCTACTATGTGGGTGTGCTTTATGTTTATATTATGACCCACACTTCAAGTGGCTGAAGAAGAAATTATAAGTGATGAGCCAGAAACTTTGTCTCATAAGCCAAAATATATGTACAGAAAAGTCTATCCAGAACAATAAAGATTTTCTTTGTTGTTTGTTTCTGATCAGAATTATAATAGTTCCTTTTTTTTTAATTTCATGTTTTCTATTGACAGCAGGCCATAGCAAAGAACAATTATTCACCTTACTGGGCACTTACTCATGTAAGCACACTCACTGGCTCTGATGGGACTGTTATACCAGGAGGTGCCCAGTACAGGTACTTTCAGTACAATTGGCACCGTAAATTTTGGTGTAATCTTCATATAAATAATCATCTATCACCATATGTTCATAATGAAAAATCAAAAAGAATTGATATCCAGTCTGTAGCTGCAGTGAGAATGATTTAAAGTTTATTTATGACATAGTCATTTTGGGGTTTTACAAGTGATCTCTTATTTTTGAGTTTTCAGTCTTGTTTGCAATTTATGAGTTGCTAAGATATTTTATCACATGAAAAGCAATAAAACAGAAAGCTGTATTTATCTGTCTATCAGTTAGAGGTGAATTTTTTGTTGTCCTGCACTTTGTACACTCTCAAAGTGGGTATTTTGCCTCAGCCTTAACTTGAAAAAAGCTTCAGTAATGTCACTTTCAACTTTAGCTCTTTTTTCTTTACAACTGAATGAATGGATTTGGAAAACTCAGTCCTCTCTTGTCAGCTCTTTGAAAAGAACTTAATTTTGTGCTGCCTGACGGAGGCCTGTCTCTCAGTATTAAGCAGGAAAGAAAATTTGCTAATTCTGAACAGCAGTTGCTCCTCACTTTCATTAAGAGACAGTTCGGTGGGAGGGAAGTGCTGATGTGAAACCTGTAAACTCAGCTGGAAGAAAGAAATGTGGGAGTCACTGTGTCCGTTAGCCAAGACTGAAATGTTGACCTTGCTTCAGTAACTCTGGTAGGATAAACCAATGACTTGCACCCTAACAGTTTAGTCGTAGACACCTCAGTATACTATAAAAAGTGAGGTGCCTGTAATTTGGTCTATACCTGAGCCTGTAGTCTATCAAACATTAATTCCAAATGTGATTCTCTATTATTTGGCATCACCCAAGGTTTTTACTCAAATATGGGCTTTTATCATTTTGCAATAAGTAAGGTTTAGATCTCTGATGTGCATATCAACAAAGATCTAGAAAAAACTGTTTCCTCTCCCTCAGTTCAAGTCTTTTTTGCTCCCTTTGTTCTGTCAGTAACGGTAGTCTCAGTGTGGATCGAGCCCTTTCTCCCAGAGTGTGCCCCTGCCTCCCTCATACCAATCTGATACGCAGATTGTCTTTCCCTCTGCAGTGCGATAAGCTGCTACAGCCTCTTTGTTCATTCCTTCATATTGATTGAATTTCGCTGTGATGCTAACAGGAAGCAAGTCTAATAGGACCGTAATCTTTCAGCCTTTGGCACACCACAACTTGCAAGGAAGTTGTTGGCTTGGGGCAGAGATTTGTGAAAAGTACTACAAGCTCTACAATATGCAAGCTGAACAGGAAACAACTTGTTTTTCAAGGTCTTTTTCCTAAAGACCCCACACAGCAAACTGCATAGGACACCATTTGTCTGGCTTGGAAGGATGAAAGGCTGAGTTAACCCTGCTGGGAATTGAACCTCACATCTGTCTTCATGTGCCTCGGGATCACATTGCTTTCCCGGCTCTTATAGCAGATACATGTGGCAGGTTGAATTGAACTTGGCTGAATGAGCTCCTGGATCAAAGCTTGTTTTTTGCTTTGTTTCTTTCTTTTTCTTCTTTGTGTGTGTGTGTATGTATGTGTGTGCATGCGCACATGTGCAAGTGTGTGTCTGTGTCCTCCTTAATTTTTTTAAAGACAATTCATAAATACCAATCCATCATCAAAAAAGACCAAAGAAAAGAAAAAGAAATAAAAAAGAAAAGAAAAAGAAAAGAACAGACAAATCTTGTCAACTTAGCCTCCAGCCAGGCTTTCTTCAGCACATGTGTTTGATCAAAAGCCAGTAAACTAAGCTCCAGATCCCCAGTATCTCCAGGTCAGGGTACAACTCTGAGGATATTCAATGGAGGTGTTTCCCGAACGTCTCTTAATTCAGCCAACTACAAATCTTTTTTTTTTTTTCCTCATGACAATGTGGAGATATTCTAGCATGAAAGACAATCTATTTCTGTATTTTTAAGTATGACTGAGGCTATTCAAAGTTGCAGGAGAAAGTAGGAGAACATGCCTTATCTCACTTTGGTTTCAAGAGAACTTTGCTGATTTACACCAGATGAGATTCCAGCCACCTCACTGCCAGATGGGGGAAGGAGACATACCAGGTGTCCTTCCTTTCTTGGCAGCAATCTCTAAAAGTGTGCTTAAGTATTCATAAGATGCTCACTCTAAAATTCCTGTCAGAATGAACAAATTAACATCTTCAGTCAGCCAAGAGATCTGAACAAATTAATTCTGGGTCACAGTCTACCCACAGAAGTGCACAAGCAGAATTCCTGTTTCAAGTAGTAGGTGTCAGGTGCATACACTGGATCACACATTCATGCTGATTCTCTGAGAACTGACCCAACCATTCTTTTCATATTACCTTACTCCCCAACCAGGAAGGCTACTGTTCTCATCTGATCTCTGCCTGTATCCCTACAAGCATATCCTGGAGAGCCCTACTTGAGGAAAGAAAATGAAAAGAGAGGAAGAATTTGAGGAAAGAGAGGAAAAGAAAATACAGTTGACACCCCTGAGTTGCAGGAATAAGAACATAAAACTTCTGGATTAGGAAGGAAGAGGAAATGCCAGAAACAAGATCAGAATATATACAGTTAGCCTCACACAAGAAAATCAGGCCATCAAGAGAGATTTTAGGCCACTGAGGAAAACAGTTTCATGGTCTTCTCCCTGCTGGAGCCTCCTCTGGAGGATGAAGGTAGACTAGAGCGAGCCCTTAACTTCTCTGGGGTCTAGGAGAACCACCCTGGTTGTCCTGCGTCTCCCATGCTAATGCCTTGCAAGCAATAAGCAAGGACTGTGCAGAAAATACAAAGAAACAGGTACTGGAAAATGTCTGAGCTGTGTTTTGGAGCAGCCATGTGACCCTGAATAGCAATCACTGAGGAAAGTTAGCAAGAAATGGTATGAGAATCCATTACCTGACCGAATACAGAATTTGCAACTTAGGTGAATAGGTTGTGAGCTGGGAGTGAGTGTGAATCGTTACTTTAAAGTTCTTTAGGTGCCTTAGGGACATTTTTATTTTTTAGAAGAGATTTTTCTTAATCTTTCCTGAAATCTTGAAAAACATGTACCATTATTGGAGTCTGTCATTTCAAATCATATTTAAGCAGCTTTTATGTTCCCAGTAGGAGCTATTCCAGTCTATGGGCTAAATAGAAATTTAGGCAGCTAATTTAAATGGTATTGAGTATCCAGTAGACAGTAACAGCTCCTGTTCCAACCTAACAGCAATTTACAATTTTAAATGCATCTTTTCTTAACTCAGTCAAACAGTGATTTTGTTGTATGAATATGTATGTAGCATGAAGGGTTACATTTAATAAAGTTTCCCTTGTCCATCACAGTGTGTGACACAGTAATAAAAATTAACATAGCCACATTTTCCAAAATAGCCAAATTAATAGTTGTACGGTATGAATTAATACTTTTCAAATATCCCTAAAAAACAATCCTTTCTTCCCATGTGCATATGCACACACAGTTCAGACCAGTACACAGTATCAGACTAAAACACCAGCAGGCTGTGTTTCTTAAAACAGAGGCTATCAGCTGCTCCTGCTGGTGGTAGCAGTGAAGTTACTGATGTAGTGACATAGTCTGTATGCAGTAAAATGCAAGCCCCATTACCAACCCATGCAGAGGTTCCTTAGCATCCTGAACGTGACTGTTTCTGGGGATATTTGCTCAGACTTTCACAGATAAATTCTATGCTTGTATAGCTTCTTGTATCCCTAAGTCATGATCTAAGATGCTGAAGCTAGTGAAAACCTCTTGGTAAGGATCATTCCCCTAGACGTTTCAGGACCATACACCACAGACGTTTGTCATGTCAGCTAAAGAGCACGGTGGTAAAGTTCCTGGGGTCAACAACACAAATGTACTCACATGCACAAAGCCAGTGGTGTTGCAAAAAAATCCTCTAAATTCTTTGCAGACATGGGGATATCCTCATAACACTCTCCTGAGGAAGGAAAAGTAGATCTGAGACAGCATGGCAGAAATGCAGTTATGTGCACAGGATCTCCTTGTGACTTCTCCCACCTACTGTGCAATTCCCACTCTGGGGATATGACAGTATATGGGTAACATGACTCACAAGAGCTTGTACTAAAGCTGGTGGAATGGAACAGTTTAGATTCGAGCCATAACTCTGATTCCAGCAGCAGGAGCACCAGTCCTTATGGTTTAAAGGCCTTTTGCTCACTGTTTCAACCAAGAGGTTCATGTAACAGCCCCAGAAGGCTTTTCTCTCAACTCCATGCTGTTAAAACTGAATAGGAAATGTGAATTCCATTAGCTCAGAGCAAAATGTGATGACTTCAGCTTTATGCAGGGGTGTTTGGGAATTCCATCCAGAGAGGTTCAACAGATCAGGAGTCAGATCTACACAGCAACCCCTGCCATCCTGGCCACTAGTCTTCTAGGAAACACAGTTTTTACTGGTAAATTGGCACCTTGTAGACGTGAATGCTTAGGAATTCATCTTTGTCACTGAATCTTTGTGCACTGAAAAGAAGTGTTTACAATGCAAACACTTTATAGCCTTGATTACACAGCAGCATGGCAAATAGCTTTACCCTGCTAATAAAAAAAGATGCTGATGCCAGAGCCAGAGCTGAATTGAATTTTTTTGCTTTGAATCTCACAGCCCTTCATGCTCTGAGTGAGTGCTTTTCTAACAAGCCACAGGTGAACACTTCAGGAGTGGATAAAGCTGTGATCATGGGGGTGGTATTGTAGCATTATACATTCACCCTGCAGGGCACTGCATCTGTTGTATAATTAGCTGGGTTTTTTCTTTGTTTGTTTTTTGTTTTTGTTTTTAATAAATAGCCCCCCAAATTGTTAAGTATGGAAGGCTGGTTTAACAGAAGGATGGAGGAAGAGAAAATACTAATGAGAAGTAATGAGGTGGCATTAAGCAGTTAATTATGGACAAAATGGGAGTATGTTAGGCACTGTGTCATTGAAGTAGGCCCTGCTTGAAGGAAAAACATGATGGGAACCCTTAGAGACTAAATTCCTCTTTTCTTTTGCAGAACAGGCAGCACCCGGGAGAGCTTCCCCAATTTGTTCTGCCAAAATGCATCAGTCCTGCTCTGGAGACCTTTAAGAGTGGAAAGATATTTCTTTCCATCCCTCTGCTCCCCAAGTCTGTTCCTTTTCTGGCTGTCTTTTAAGGCTTCCAACCAAAGTGCTAATCCATATCAATTGCAATGGCAGTGAATTTTTTTCTCCCTTTTTGTGGATGTCTGCCTACCAGTAACTGGCCTGAGACCAACAGCTCATTTCACATTGGCTGCTCAGCAGCAATCAGATGGTAATGGTGTCTGATCTCTGCTGACTCGGGCCAGAATCAATTGGGTGACCCATAGGTTAAAGCCTTGGTATCCAATTAGCAGTCCCGCTGAGCTGGCCCTGGGTTGGGAACTGCTTCAGTACAGACTGTCTGCCTTTCACTGAAATGGATGTCAGCATTGATTTTAATGGGAGTTTTCTGTTGCTCGAATCAGTGGTGTTAAGGACAGGTAAGCAACTGAGGGAAGACTGATAGCTGAGACAGTGCCAAATACAGCTGGCACTGTAGCTGTGTCCTTTTGTGCTTTATGCTCATGTTTGTTTCTAAACTGATTGTCGTATCCCCACCTGGGATTCAAAGACTCTTAGAGTGGGCGTTTTCTGACCCTGCTTAAAGGAACATTTGCTTAAGCCAAAAGAAACCGAAAGTATTCCTTTGAATCTAGGTGTTCTTCAGGCTCTGAGGAGGGAACAGGAATATCAAGTTTGAGGGTGCCCAAAAGGACCCCTTTGTGACTGAATCCCTCTGTGACTATTTTCCTTGGTCCAAGCTGCTGTCATCTGTGGCACTGCACAAGCAAGGTTTCCTAATGGTGATGTTGATAAGATGTTGCTCTGTGTCTGTTGCTCATTGTTTCTGGAATTGTTTCAGTTCCTTTCAGGTGTGGATGCCTGGTGCAAAATGTGCAGTGAAGGAGGCCTCCCCTCAGAAATGCAAGACCTGGAACTGGCCATCCATCATCATCAGTCTCTGTATGAGCAAGTAACACAGGCCTACACAGAGGTATGTGCTTCCTGGAGGAGAATGTGAACAGCTGTTAAGTGATAACAGATACTTGACTGCATTTGGGGGATTAGCTTTTCTAAATAAGATAATTTGCTTTCCATTGCTGCAACTTTATCACAGAAGGGGTCGGATCTACCCTCAGGCTGTAGGATCTTGGCTGCACTCAGTCATCCTCTTGCTAGGGCACAACAGGACAATCTGGAGGATAAACACCATACAGAAATGAAATCTGGAACTAGTGTTGACACTCTGAAGAAGAGCTGTTTCACTGCCTCTGCTGAACAGGAAAACCCTTTAAGCTGATGGTAGTTTTAATCATGTTGCTTTCCCGCTGTGAATGAATCCTGGCTCTAGCACAGGTGTGCTAATGGAAACAGAGGATGAAAAAAGCATTTTCCTTCAATATATGAAGTCACAGAGATGTCAGGTCTTCAGTACAGTGAAGGCTGTAAAAGGCTGCTTTAGATGTATTTGTGTATGCTTTTGTCAGATAGCCCACGCCTAAAGAAGGTGTGTTCTTTTCCTTTAAAAGTGGGTGTCAGGGATGCTAAGATTAAAAACTGCCCTATGACTTTTTGTCAAAAAACCTGTAAAGATTCTTCACATGCTTTTCCCCTCAAGACTTATCTAGTCTGCAGCATGAGATAAAAGCTACCAATAAACAGCTGACATTCAGTGCTGCTGCCTCTGTGCAGACCAGGCTCTGTGTTCAGTCCGCTTTACCTTGCAGGAGGGCTGCAGGCCCTCCCTGGCATCTGGGAGGAGTCCTTAGGAATGAGGCTAGTCTGGATGTTCATTCCAGGCATGGGCTGACCTGCAAATTGCCCTAGGAATGGTAAGCCATGTACATCTATCCATTCCACTGTGTAATTCATGTCTCCAGGCTGTAGACTGTTGGAAGGTGACCTACAGATCACCTGAATGTTTGGTTTTACTTGTATTTTTCACTTCCCTGCACTGTGCTGTGCTTGACTGTCTTTTTGGGCACCAAGAGACTTTTTTTCCTCCAGAGTTTTCCAAGCTGGGTAAGAGGACTTTGGTAGTACTTGTTGCACCTAGTAAGTTACCAAGTGAACACTCCAGAACAGAGCGTAAAAACTCTTCTGTCTGTGCAGCCCTTGCTCTGGTGTTCATGTTCTTGGAAGAACCTACGGAATAAAACGTGGGAGAAAAGGATTTGTTGCTCTAAATGTGGTGGTAGGTACTCACACACACAATGGTCTTGTGCAGATACCATGATGACAAATGTAAGGGATGTTGGACAGAAATCTCTCATTTTCTGAACATCCATGTGCATTTTGGAGTGAGTCAATTAAAAGGAGCAAGTCTGGGTTGCAAGCAGAAAGGGTCATTTCTCGCTCTACACTCAGATAGGATTCTCAGGAACAGCAGGCTGTGTAGGTAAAGACAGAACACTTGTTGACTTCCAGTTATAACTATGAATTTTACACCTTTGCCTAGCCACATGAAACTAAAGTTTTTGTGATTGTGTTTAAAAATTATTTCTAAAGATTAAATCAAATTGAGATTAAATAAAAACACAGTAATGTTTGAAGCTGGCATTTTATTTATCAGCCCTGAACTTGACTTTTGTGAAATGAAAATTCATTTAAAACTCATTACCAAAAGCATCCTTTAACGTGCATATTGCTTTTGCTGATGCTTCCTCAGAAAGTTATAACTTGTCATGGACACAGATGTTTAAAACATTTCAATATTATTTCCCTAATAAGCACATTTTTTAAACAGCGTGAACCATTGCCAGAAAGGTTATAGTCTGTTATTTCTGAAACGTTCATCCCTTTGCCCGCAGCTACACAAAGCTTGGATTAGACTTAGGAGTCCTGCATCCTATCCCCATGCCTATTTCTCCAATCTAGACATTGACTCTTGCCCATAGAAAATAATGATGTTTCTCTCTTCAGAGCTCTTAGTGGTGGGATGAAAATTGTAGCTTTTCCTTCCCTTTCTTTTCCTGCAGAGTCTTTGAAAAATCTCTTTTTATATTTCTGTAAATGCAAGGTATGTATGGAATAGAATGGACAGTCCTTGGAAAAAACGTTTAAATCAGGATATGCGGCCATATTGTGTTCTGTTACAGTGTGTAATGAAGCATTTCAGACTCTCTTCAGGAGAAGGATCTCTTCAGGAACATAAGAAGAGATGCCCAAAGGATCTTAGGGATACTCTTTGATTCCATCTTGCCATGGATACAGCCATAATCATGTTCCTCCTTCCTTCATTGCACTTGAGTGAAGCTCAGAAATAGTGGAGGCAGAGATCACAGGCCTGATGCGCAATTCACTGCTAAGCAACCTCTGCTGCCCTGCACAGTAGCACTAAGCTGGGCTGCTAGCAGGACAGGCCTTCTTCCATCTTCTGAGAATCAAGTGAGGCTTTTTTTTTATTTTTAACTTCAGGTAAAGCAGTGCTGGAGGAAGGAGGTTGCACGCATGAGATGCATGCCTTTTGGAGATTCCCCTCATGGAGGAGGAATTCCTCTAGATGTCTCTAGCCATTGAGCTGTTGCCCTTCCAGGGTTTCTAATGGATGAGCAGCAGGAGACATACTTGGGATGTCCCTCCTGACAACTGTACTGATTCGGTAAGGATAAGGAGGAAGAGAGAGAAAAGATTCTCTTGAGTCAGGTGTGAGTCTTGTTGATGATAAGAGCATCTTGTTCAGTGTGACTTGATTAACTGTGCTTTACTGTCTGTCCCCAGAGGCACACTATATCTGCTCAAAAGACTAAATCTTTTCTTAGTGCAGCCATATCCACCAAACTGTAGCTGTTCCACAGATGGCACCATTAGTCTCATCACTTACAAGACTTTTGAGGTATGGCTGACACACTGTAAGGGATATCTGCAGATTTTTAACTTATTCATTAGTTATGTATACAGCTTCTAGGGAAATTATTTCACTAACACAACTAAATCTAATCTTTTGGTTCACCCAATGTCACGTAACTTCTTACAAAGGCACTCATATACTGGCCACCCCAACCTTTCTCCCATCATGAAGCCAAAACATAGGAATACCATTATGTGATAGGAGCATATACATGTATTGGATCATGTGGTGAACTATCACATATATGTCCTATCCTTTGATCATATATGCACCCACAGAATGAGAGAAGATGCTTGCATTTTGGCTGCAGTCATGTCTAGCCATGTGAAAATGAAGGCCCTTTGGACTCTTGGGAAGGAGAGATGAGGCTGTGGCACAGATAAATTATTCTGGGGGGCCACAGGCTGAACACCCTTCCACTGGTTTAAAGCCTTCCCAGAGAGTACAGCAGCAGTTTTGTAGTTTTCAAAATAAGCAGGAATTGGCCAAATTTGCTTTGATAAATGCAGCACTGTCACTAACAGTTCACAGGGTCTACAAGTCATGCTGGGTGCAGGTCCATTCAGTTTAAGACTTTTTCAACACTTAGATCTTCAAATACGTCTTAAGTGAGGCAGGGAGAGACATGGAATTGACTGAAAGGGCACAGCAGTTAGCTCCTCCGTTTGTGAAGCTGTTCCCTTCCCTTCTGAAATCTAGTTGTCAGTGAACACTGAGAGCACAAAGCTTCTGTACCCATTCACTGGGAATGCAGCAACACTCACAACAGAAATGCTTTCAGAAAAGAACTTTTTAAAACCAAAGAACTGCAGAGCCATAGAAGATATGGAGGACTGGAAGATGCCTGTAATCTTTGTGAATATTGAGTACCACTGGTTATCTGATTGTCACTGTGCTCCTTGTTTTATGTTTCCCATAAATTAACTCCGGCATGACAGGACAGGCTTGTAAGTCAGAGAGCAGGAAAGCACTTCTAATAGCTTCTAATTTGTGTTAATGATAATTGGTAGGACAACACAGGCACTTGAAGTCTGGAGTTTATCTCTGGCTGTGCAGAGAATGACTGGAAGGCTAGGCACATTAGGGAAAATCATAATTTGTAACCTCTGGGGCCTCTTAGACGAGAGGAACAAATACCTTTTGGTATAGATAAAAACTAAATCCCTTAGAAGAAAAAGAGTGAGAGAGAATGCAGGAGTGAATTCCTCTCTCTTCCACTCCTTTTCCTCACACTGCAAATCTGGGAGCACGTTGTCCTGTGTCAGCTTTCAGTGAAGCAGGTGCGTATATGCTGTTGTGTTTGAAACACTCTTTTTGTTCTACATTGGACCTGCTGCTAAGACTTTTACTGTAAAGGTCTTTCTGGCTATATTCACCCACTAGTCTGCTCTGAAAGAGAACTTTTTTTTAAGGTGGCTGAATTCAGTCTTGTGTTTTGATCATTTATGATTAACACACAGAATATTTTACCTGAGGATCTGACCCCAAAATGGGAAAATTGCAAGATTTCACCTCTGGATAGGGGAAGGCAAAAAACTGACACGCAGGGTCTGCACTTGGGAGCGGATGTAGGTATGAATAGGCCTATATTATGGCAACAAGTTTGCAGGAGAGTTCTCCTGAATAAAGCATGTGTGTTGTGTTGTCTGAAAAATCATAAATCTCTTCCTGGTAGACTTTTGAACCTTTATTTTTATTCTTGGTTCTGCACTCATTTCTACAGATGTAAATCAGCAGGGACTATACTAAAGGCGTTGTAACGCCAGCCCGGGACAGGTTCAGACCAATTGTAAACCCAAAGGCCAGTAACAGGAGTATATGAGTGAGTTCAGCCAGTGGAAAGTGAGTTTCTGGTTTAATGAGCTGCTCCCAAATGTGCGCATGGCCTTGGTTTCCTGTTCCCAGTGATTAGGCTGTGCTGATTATCTTCTCACACCTAAAATAGGATGTAGTGAGCCTTGTCGCCTTCTCTATCTAGGAGCTGCTTCTTCCCTGCCTAGCAGCTGTTGCCACCTCCATGATATTGCCAAGGTAATACTTGTGCCCTAGTGTTCTTTGCTAAAATTCTCCTCCGTGTCACCAGCAGCCACTACTGTTGGCTAGTGCAGCCATTCCCTCTGTGACCCCAGCAGGCTTTGGCATGTGCAAATTGCTCCAGCTGGTCTTCAGCAGCAACTGACTTTGAGTATGGAAAGCCATTCCCTAGAGGCTCCCCAGTCATTTCCTGATTTAATTCCAAATTGCTCTGAAAATTTAAAAAAACTCCAATGGTCTGCCTAGCCCCACCTAATAGTCGCCTAATAGGGTCAGATTTGACTCCCAGTTTTGCCAATGTAAATCTCAAAGGTTCTGCTGGTTTTTCTGGAATTGCCCCAGATATACACTGCTGTAACAGATTGGGATGTTGCATGGCTTGCCAAAAGGCACAGGTTTGGGATTAAAAGATATTTGCTTCATTTGAACAAGCAATTTATGATACAGAGATAAATGAGACGTGGAGATCCTCAAGTCATGTTTTTAGTTTCACTGATTATGTTCTATATTCACATTGGATGAAAAACATTCAATGAACGATTCTCTAGCAAGGTCTCTGATAGCCTAGAAATAGAAACATTTTTCTCAAAATTTGTCATTTTCACCGCACTTTGTTTGGGAGGGAAAGGAGGGAAGTGGACTGGGAAGAGGAAAGGGTTTCCCATACTATTCTCATTTAACATTTCTGTTGAAAGAGATATTTTAACTTTCAATTTGCAATTGCAACATATTTCACAAAGCCATTTTTAGAGGACAAGTGCATGCAGGCACTTGTTAGTGTTTTTTAGCATCTTGGTTTTTATGGTTCATTTTTCATCTTTCCCCTGCAATATGAAAATGTTCCAGAAAAGTTCCAGGAAAAAAAATAAAGCATTCTGGTTTTTTTTAATACCCAATACCTTTGCATCTGCAAATGTGTTTTAATGTGCACAAAAAAGCTTGTAGTTGTGCAGGTGGCTTTGCATTTGCAAACAAACTTTGTAGGCCCATTGAAAATGGAGGCTGTAGATCCCTCTGATCTATTCCTGGGGAAGAAAAGAGATGTTACCATATACCAATTTATTTTTCACTGTCACTGAATGAAATACAGAATCTGAATGTCACACTTCTGAATGTATATCCATACTTAGTAATCCTACAAAGACAGGCTTCTCCCTTATCGTGCAGGATAGGAATGACTCTGCCATCTGTGGTTTTCTTAAAATGCCACCTCCCCACAAAAATAGACCTGCTATTGCAAATGTCACCTGTCATATACCAGTATATGTCGAGACTTTTCAGTGCCCGAGTGTCAGAACATAATACAGTCTAGGGGTCTCTGTCTCTACACAGTCCCAACGGTGCAGTATCCGTGCTCTTGCAGGGTGACACAGTAGGCCCGCTAGGAAGCTAAGGCAAGTGATGAATGCGTAATTACAAATCAAATATGATCAACGGATGTTACAGGACTCTTCTCACAAATCTGCTCACACATCTTCCTTTTCTACTGAAATAAAGAAAAGACACACAGGAAAAAGAATCAGCTAGACTGTTCTTTGTCAGCTCTTGGATGTTTAAGTATCAGCACAGCAAAGTAAACTTATTTCTTCACTCAGGTAAGCCAGGATGGAAAAGCTTTGCTGGATGTCCTGCAGCGTCCCTTGAGCCCTGGGAATTCTGAATCCCTCACTGCTACTGCAAACTACTCCAAGGCTGTCCACCAGGTGCTGGATGTGGTGCACGAAGTCCTGCATCACCAGCGGCGCCTAGAGAGCATCTGGCAACACAGAAAGGTCCGGTTACATCAAAGGCTGCAACTCTGTGTTTTCCAGCAGGATGTTCAACAGGTAATAACATTACTAAAGGAGGAAATGAACGGCCCTTTCTTTGGAGCCATTAAGTTTGTTTGGTGACTTATCTGTAGGATACTGGCACAACCAAGATTAGACACTCAGCACTATCTGTGCTAGAAATATGCTAATGTACTAATGCGCCTTTCAATACCTCTCAGTTTCACACTGGAAGTCATCAGTCAGTCCATAGGTCAGCACAGAAATGTGATGCTATTTTTAGTAGTTAATTTTTTGCAAGTGAGGAATTAGCTGTAAGTACTCTACTGTGCTTGGGAAAATGATGTTTAATAGAAAAAGAAGGGTTTCAAGTGTAAAGTAAGAGTTTGCTGGCTCAAATCAACAGCACAACTCAATGTGCAGAACCCACCTCACAGAAATACAGTTCACACTGTGCAAGCTCACCTATGAGAACTCGGACTGCAGATAATAAACTTTCTCTTCCAAAGGAATCCATTTGAATACCACTCCAACAGTGTAACTGACAGTAAGTATGAGATTTCATGCTTATAGCTGTCACATATGCAAGTATGGTCAACGGATGTTACAGGACTCTGCTCACTCAGGATGATGTGGTTTGTTTAAGGGCCCAGCTACAGGCCAAAGCAGATGTTGGTAGTGGCATGGTACTTGCTTTAAATGAAGAGGCTGAATAGTCTGATTGTGTTTATGGAGCGTTCTAATGTGCCTGGGGTTCTTTAGGTCATTGCCTTCCTCTCTGTAAAATACAAGGTGGACACTGAGCGACAAAGCTGTCCCATGCAAAACAGACATGAACCAGCAATGACAGGAGACAGACAACTTGTATGCAATGTGGAAACTTGTGTTCCTGTTAGGACCATAGTAGAAGTGCACTAGCACAGATGGAACTGCTGCTGCAGAAATCCTTTTCAAGTCTGTCAAAGTCAAATGGTCACATTTATTTGCAAAGTTTGCCATAAATTTACCTGCTAAGTTTTTCCTATAAAACCACACAAATATTCATGCCATGTATATAATTAAAACAGGGATTGAACGTAACAGATGCTTAATTTAAGCAACTTCACTTTCATTATATGTCAGCAAATGTACCGCATAGTAATGAAATTCATAAACCATATATTAAACAGAGCATGTACTTGAAATAGTACAGTTAGAACACTTTCTGCAAACTACCAACTTTGAAGTATTATACTAACACAATCTTGCGGTTAAAACTTCAAAAATCAAGGGTTGTAAATTCTGATGGTTTTATGCTTTCTCCAATTATGGTATGTCATGTTGATAGGAATCCACATTAACTTGGGTATTTTTCATCCCCTAGGGTGATTTACTCTTTTTTTCAATCCTCTGGTCCAAAAACTTTCTCTTTTACATTTTCTGAAATTGGTACGAGTGCTTATGAAGGTCATGCATGAAACCCATTCATACTTTTACTTCCCACTTATGCAGGGTGATGAGAATCTGTCACTGTTTTCAAAGGGAACTGGTCTTTTGTGTGTACTGAGACTTTTGAAGAGAGAAAAATATAAGCAGTAAGAGTCATGGGAGTACAATTGCTTTAAGGAGCATCACTCTTGGTGTGAGTTCTGTTGGCAGCAGTCTTTCCAAATTTTTCTCTTAATGGGTAGTTATTATCTGGGAAGCAACAACTTAATGATAGGCACGTTTCTGCCCCAGCACACGCTTACTGGCGGCATCTCTTTGTCCTGCTTAGAAAGTAGAAAGGAAGAGATGAGTCATTCTGTTCACTAAACATCTGTACTATTCAAGATAAATATCTTGTAACTCATAAATGAAATTATCATAGAAATATGAAGTGCAGATTCCATTGGGAGAAGGAAGATATTTGGGTATGATTTTTGCAAAATAATCACCTCTTATATATCTGTCATGCAATTCCTATTATGATTATTTTGTTAAGTGCACATCATTTAGCAGGTGAAGCTGTCTACCGATATGCTGTCACTAAGCATAAGTAACATTTAGCTATTATTATTTTCTGCCCTGTCACATTTTACTAACTGTTAACTAACTTCTTCTATCTCCTGGTCCGAATCTAAAAAGGAAAATGTGTGGGAGAACAAATCCTGGTAGGAGAGCCCCAGGTCTTTTAGAATCTGCTGTCTTCTAGACCAGTACTGACACAGTGTGGTTGGTCTTCAGAAGATGCTTCTCCTTCCTTTCTACCCAGCTCAAAATCTGAGAGATACCGTTTTCCCCATCAGGATGCCCCATGGCTCACCCTCTCTAGCTCTTGGCCAATGCAATAAAAATTCTGGTGGAAGATGATCTCCCTGTTAGAACTTGTATTCCCTCACCTGTTCATCTATACCTTTCTCTTGATGTCAGCTGTTAATTACATTTAGCAGGGTGATACTTATCATTCTTGTCTTAAAAGCACATGTGAAGAGGGACCAGCTTTGTTGTGTTGCATGTTTCTAATACAGATTCCAGAATTATTTTGCATCCTCTTAGTCTGCCATTAACTGCATTAATAGCAGTTAAGTGTGGTAAAGATACATATCCAAGAAGAGATTTGTATGAATTTTGAGAGATCAATTATGCCTACTTAACTACTGTAGTAAGTCAATAAAGGGTGATATCTTGCCCTAGGGATCAAATATTTAGACATGCAATGTCAAGTGTTCATAGGGAGGTCTTGCAAAACTGGGTAGCTGGATGAAGATTCCGCATAGGCCAAGCGTGTGTCTCTTGTACTGGATTTAAGGGTTAAACTTTGTTAAACAGAGCTTGTTCACTTCATTCCTGATGTATCTGCACCATTTGTGAGGCTAGAGTATATACTAGATGTGTTACTGGCAGGTCGGGGCAATGCTCCGAGATAGTTTCCCACTGTCAAGGAAATCCTTTTGATTCTAATTTGATTTCAGTTTGAAGTGGACAAAACCTAAAAGCATCAGAAGTGATGGATTAAAAGAACCAAAATGAGTTTGTATCCTGAGATAGAAAGTCATACATCCTTACAGTCATGTCATAACCAAAATACAAGTTGTGCTGTAGGAAAAATAGGAAGAATAAAAAGGTTTCAATAAACGTGGTGGATTGCCAAGTTACAATAGGAACAGAAGTGTTATGCTATAAAATGGCACTAGATGTAATCACCAGCTACCATCATTAGATATTTTCCAAGATTATTTACTGTTAAATCTGTACATTAATACAATGACATCAGTTTGCACAAGTGAACTGAGGTAAATAATGGTGTGCCAAGGACAATGAGTAATGAATATACAGCTTTTCAAAAAAGGAAAGAAAATAAATGGAGTGAAATTGCATTTGCAGCCTTCACAGGAAATGGAGCACTGTTCACACAATAGGGATAGCAGATAAGACAATTTGTGAGCTGAGCTGTTATGAGGCTCCATGCAGACACGTTGCGCATACATAAACCGACAAGGAATTCTTTTAACAGCAAAAGTATTTAGCATCATTGTAAGGAATATTGGTTTGCTGAGCATGTAAATACTTCTTTGGTTCAGTTGTCTTTTAGAAGTTCTCTGTGTCATTTTAGATAGGGAAGAGCTGTGTTGCTTGATCCCTTAAGAACACAGCTGTGGGAGGAGGTGCTGTGATTCTATCCTGCAAAGGAGAGAAAAATCCCTTTGATATTCATACTGGTATTTTGTAATTGCTGCAGATACTTTAATTCATTTTTGATAGCTTTCCCTTTTTGCCCCTCCCTACCCTGGGTCTTTTCCCTCTGCAGACTATCCACCAGCAAATTTAACCAATTTCAATTTCCATTGAAAATTGAATTATTCTCACACTGTCTCCAGTTTGGCCTACATTTTCCTGCTACTTCCTGATATGCCCTGTCTGCCTCTGCCTGCCTCTGCCCACTTTAATATGTTCCCTTTGCCCCCATGAACAGTAATACTGTGAAACAGCAAAGGTAGCATGAGGGTTGTACCATGAGCAGATGTTACTGAGCAGCCTTAGAAATAGCTGAAGTAAGTTTATAACGTTGTTCTTTACCCCACGGCCTCCCCCATCGCCTTTTTTTTCATATGGGCAATAATTTTGTCTGAATTCTCTCACTTCATAAACCAGTTCAAGTGAAGCTGTAAAGCCTGAAGCATACCCATTAAAGTAGAAGGAAAGTGGAGACCCATCAGATGCATTATTAAATGGTCTGTGCAAGCCTTGAACGTGGTATTTTAAAGCACTTCAGTGGCAGAATTGTGAAACTGCTACTCTTATTCTGCAGTCTGTGTTCCTTCTCAGGGAAATTCTCAGTCTTTTCATCCATCCATGTACACACACACACACACACACACACACTCCCCAGCACCCAGTCTGACACAAACATCCTTTTTCTCCTCAGATTCATTTGATTGTCTCAGAGGTCACTGTTGGTGCCACTTCCTTCTTGTTTCGTGTTAGTTGTGATAGTTGCCTGTAAAGGAAGAGCTGGAAAATAGGTGGATGTTGAGGTATTGTGCTGGTGGAGTTTCTTGGCATTGTACAAAGCCTTGTGTTAGCTGGGGTGGCTCTACTTGGCAAAATGGAGTAGGCTCCTCATGCCAGGTGAAGACTTGTGGTGAAGGGTGAGATGTCACTCAGTAATAAACACTTACTGGCAACTGGGTAGGCACTTAGAAAACTAGAAGTGTTGCCATGCCACCTGTAGTGATGTCTCAGATCCTCCTTGTTATTAATAAGGTCAAGCCGGACTGTTGTCAGGTTCCCCTGGATTTCTCTGAATCTGTGTCCTGTTGGCTTCATGCCCAGATACATTAATGGACATAGCTTTGGTTTCTGTGCATGGTTATCTGCCTCTGGTGATGGATAAAGAGGCCATGTGGCCATGCTGATATCATTACGTTTACCAGCTGCCATTGTTGCTGGAGACGGCGAAGTATCGCAGAAGAAAGGCTGTCTCTCTTCATAATCGAGCACTTTAACTTGTAATGTGTCTGGCTTTTTCTGGCCAAGAAAACAGATCATGCCCTGTTGCTGACATCACTTGTATGGAGAAAAATGTCCTGCCAACATCTATCTGTCTCCATATTCTATCTGAGAACACTGAACACTTCGTGTGATGCACGAGATCTGTGTAGTCCATTTGCAGAAGAACGCTAGGATATTTGAGGCTGTTCATGATTCATTTAGCTTTCACATAAGATTTTAGAGGATTAGGTCTGTACATCCCCCCACGCATGCACGCATACACTCAGTTGTTTTGATCACAAGGCAATGAAGAGTTCTCCAAAATTCTGTAGTTTTCCATCTTGGTCATACTTTGTTTCAAAGGCAGAAGTTGTTAAGCTATATATCTCCTTTTATGCTTTATTTACAATAATTGTTTTCATTGGCTCTTGTAAAACAAGAGAGATTTATTTGCAAACAATAACTAAGAAAAAAGAACATTGCAGTCAAGTAAAGATTATATTTACTACCGACTTCAGCCACAGCACCCTGCAAAAATGCATCATGTGCTCTATATGCCATCCAAGCAGATTTACTCCATAAATAGCTACCACTGACAGATCAGTAATTGAAACATTAAAATTCAAAGCATCCTAGAGAATTTTCACTGCCCCTTTGGTAAATTTATCAAGTAATGAGATTCACTTAATGTTTCTCTAATGGTTAACTTTTCGAAGTCTTACTGCTGTATGCCTCTCTAAGCTGCTTCTCAGACCTTAGAATTTGTACGTGATGTGACCATCCCTGTGACCATCCCGGAGACTGAAGTGCTACTTGGTAGTGAGTAGAGGTTCTAACTTGTATTGTCCTAAAAATGAATGGAAAAAAATCAGGAGTCAGTACTGGTAAAAGTACTTGGCAGCCTTCTCCCAGTGGGAAGTAAGAGGAGAGAAAACAATCTTTTTGTTATCCCTGCCTGAGAGATCAGTACCTCTGTGTTCACTAACCCTGGCCTTCCAGCAATTGTTGAGGCCAGTGTGTCAACGCCTGATTTATAATCTGATATATCGCACCACACAGTTCTGATAGATCACAGTGCCACTTTTCCCTATACAGCTCTGAGGAGCTAACTTAATAAGATGTGCACATATTCCCAAACCCACTTTACGTCCCTAACAGCCTGTTACTTGGTACTTGTCCGATGTGAAATAAGCGTGCTTTATTATTTGTGCAGTAAAGGAGAGTAAGTCTGTAGTAAAAGGATTATTTTGTTTGTTTCCATCCCCTCTTTGTCACAGACCAGGAAATAAAACATCTTGGCAACTGTTCGTTAAGAGCAATTTGCATTCCATTCCTTTTGTTCCTGCCAAACGAACTGGCACCTTTTCAACCAATGTTAGTGCAAGGTTAGGCAATAAAGAGATGCGTGGCCCCGCTCATCTTCTTCTGAAGATGGACCACAAGTACCTAACGCTGAAACTGATTTGAAGGTAAAGTGATAGTACATTTAGGCTGATTAGTATCCTGCAGATATTATGAAACGAATTAACAATCACATGGCCATTTAAATAAAACAAGTGTTGCTGAGTGACTTACTCATTTATTTTGAACTGTCAAAAAGAGAACTGTCATTCCTTAATTTGAATTCACACTGGCATGGGATTATGCAGCAGTTTCAGGTGGTGATTTCTTCTTGCTATGTATGTGTTCCTGTTGTGGCAGCAGAGAAAGGGAGAGGTAGAGTAAGAGCACTCTGTGCTGCTATACAGTTCTTGTTGCTTGATGACCAGATTGTGCTGGATTTGCAGCACAAGGCAGCCATGCTAGATGAGAGAATATTGCCCACATATTTCTTCAGTTTCTGGTGATTTCCTACAGATGATTCTGTAGTTCCAGGGCAGAACTTCAGCCTGCAAAGGCACAAAGTGTTTATGGACAGTGTGCTCAGGATTGTCCTAACTGAAGAGGACAGGGTCCTGAAGAGGACAGAGCTGAAAGAAATAACATGCATTTTTTCACTTTACTAGTGACTCTGGCATAGGTATCTGTCTGCCTCTTTGAAGGGCCACAGCATAGCTTCCCGAGTGAAGTGTGTAAATACTTGGCACATTGATATTTGAGCATGCTCAGATAATGGTTGCCAAAAGATCTGGGCTCTGTGTTTCTGCCCAGGCAGTCACACTTGCACCCGGTGACCAGTGATCAGTGTCTGCTGAGAGAACATGTCAGAGATGTCTAAGGCTGTCAGCCTAAGAAGTTAATTGCTTTAAATACTCATATGGGAGAGAGGGAGCTCTGTTCTGAACATCTGAAAATGCTCTTTAAATATAGATCAGTATTAGCTTGTATTTTTCATGCCAAATTCTTCACAAAGAACTACAGGTTTAAATTATTACATTTTCATTTAATGATATTTGTTCAGGAAATTCCTTAAGGTTCATTGGTTTACAATACTCTATCCTCTGCATAATTTGATTTAAAGTGTAACTTGAAATTATCTGGAATCAACCTTTCTATCTTTTTTCCTCTGTATAGCTATTAATCCAAGCAGACAATTGTTCTTTGTGCTTTTAAAGAGGCACTGATTAAAAAATAATAATGATCACTTTCTAATTTCCACACAGAGCAGCAGTGCTAGGGATATCAAACTTCAGGGGCCTGCTTCAGTTACTAACTGAAGTTTACTTAGCATTGATGTAAGAGCAGCATGAGAATGCTTTGATCTCCACAGCTGTCTTGAGAAATAGGATCTGAAGAAATCTGAACCAGCCAGCTTGATCTCTGAACTTCTTGAAGTAAGAAGAGGAACTGAAAAAAAAAAAAATCCCTTGCACCCAAAAAAGTGTTTTTCTTGTTTAGGGCATTGTCTGTCCTTCAAGACCTAGTCCTTTCTGATGGTCTGTTTTGCTGTTTGCTGAACTGGAAATATTTGGTTTCTTGCTGAGAGTTTAGGAACCTCTAAAAGACCTTTTCAAAGCCCTTTGAAATCCTATTAACTCCTCTAGGCTTTGGATCTGTCTCGTGGTGGGTGAAGAGGATGCAATTCATCGTACAGAAAAATGGAAAAGCGGATATGAAGACACAGTTAGTTCTCTGTAGGTACAGGCAACTATCCATGGTCTGGATTTATCCTGCCTAACTTTAAGAGTGTAGCTGAATCATCCAAGTCAAGAGCTTAATGCATAGTCTCCTTTTATAGTCAATGGAGACACACTGGCATCTTCAGAAAATGACTCAGTCTGTCTAAGATTTGAATTGCACCCTATTTCCTTCTTTTACCGCTGACTGTTAAGGGAAACTATGAGAGGGTAGGCTCTTCAGACACGTCCTTCAGTTAGTTACCTAATGTTGGGTGAGACGCATCAGGATCCAAGAGCCCAGTCCTGTAAGGTGCTGAGCACCTCTAGCCATCATGTCAAGTGGTGATCACTCAGTGCCTTTCTGATCCAGGATTTGCTTTGCAGCAAACTTTGAAAGCCGGTCATAGGCAAACTGCTAAAATTTGCTGCTGTTACGCTTGAGCAGAATCATCCTCCTTATATAGCATATCCTCGTTGTCTATTTCTGTTGCAGGAATATTTGCATGTCAACATCCCCAAAAATACGATGTTTAGTTTATTGTTTTTGAAAGGCATCGTTGGCTCTCATTGTCATGGCAAAGGAGGAGTAAGAGTCAGGCTTGTCTGTTACTGATTAGGCCTACAAAAATAGTAGGGCTGCAGTAGAGAAGGAAGAGAAATAAAATAGAGCTTTCTCCAGGAATATATCTATTTTTTTAAAGCAATTGCTACAATGAGTGATTGTCTCTGAAGACAGGGAGAAAAATAAGGTCTTTGAATAAATGTAGTCTGGAATGCCAGAAGGCTTCTCCTCTGTAACTTTAAGAAGTAACAAAAACAGTAGTGCTTCTTGCTTATTGTGATTTCTTTCATCTCAGGCTTATGTGTTTTCTGACAGGGTGATGTTAAGCAACTTGCCAAAGGTCAGTGAAAGCTCCATGACAAGAAGTCTTCACGCAAGGATGTCTGATTCACAAATCCCTGCTCTAAGCCCCCAAAGTCATTGCTACTTCAGTTTTACCCCTTATGAGAAGGTCTTAAAGGATATATTGGGACTATGTAAAAATGAAATAAAGGTCTGTTATGCTAAGAGTGATATTTTAGGCACTGGTTTAGGAGTCCAAAGTAATCATTCTTTTCTTCTCCTTTCTTTTCTCGTGATCTTTCCTCCCAATTATCTCCTCACATGGCCTGCCAGCTTTCTGATGATCCCGCCTGTCACTCAGTTATCAATCCTCTTTCAGACTGCTTTTGACAGATGGCTAACAAAAGGTATTTTTATTAAAGTGAGGAAAAACTAGCCAGATAACAAAGAGGGTAAGGATAGCTAGTTCCTAAAGTATAACTGTAACAATTTCACTATGTTTTCTTCCATGGAGCAGCTGCTCAGCCAGCTGGTTACTTTCCCCCTCTGGCAGTGAACTGCACTCACAATTTGAGATTATATCTTGCTGGGTAGCAAGGCCGAATTTAGGTTGAGCTGATCTGGCACCATGACCTGTTTTTGCTAGCTGCTAGTCGTTCCCACTAGCTCTCGAACCTCTCTCCAGCATCTCTGCCTTACCCCACTCCACTAACTGCTTTTGTGAGCTCTGCCCCTACCTGCTCTCTCTGACTGTTCTCCTCTGCGTTAGCATCTCCCCTTAGCTGTGCCTTCTTTCAGTAGCTGCCCTAGCTAACCAACTTGTCTAATGGCTGTTGGTATTTTTGCCCTTGGAAGAGAGTTTGTGCACTATTTAGAACTGAACACAGTTTTTTTAGCTCACAGGAGACTTTTAAGCAACTACTTTTGTTTCATATTCCTCATAGGAAACTTTTGCACAAAGTCTCTCGCTTGTTTTTTAAAGTTATAATCTTTGGATTGCAGTTCTGGAAGCTATTGCCGAGGCTGGGGTGACCCCCAGGCACATTTAGACAGAGCTGGTTGGCCCAAACTCCTGTATACTATTACAGCTATAAACTTTCTTTCATGTTATGCTATGACTCCCTTTTAACAAAAATGTCCTTCAAATGTAATAACATGAAAAACAAACATATTTCAGGTCTGTCTATTGGTCTTTTACATTTCTCCTCCCTTTGCTCTGCTAGTTCTTTACTTGTTTCTTCTTTCCTGCCTTTTGGATTTTTTGGATGGGATGTGAGTAGAGGGAGGGAGAGAATTACTTTTATTTTTGGCTTCAGCCACATACAAAACATTTTGACCTTGAGACAATTTCCTTCCCAAATCAGGATGAAAAGTAAAAAAAAAAAAAACAAACCAAACCAAACCAAACCAAAAAAGCCCTTTAAAAAAAAAATTCCCCCTCCCTGCAGCAAAAATAACTTTAGAAAAATCAAAATGTATTTTGGGGCATTGCTCCCTGCTTGCTTACCTCCCCAGGTTTTCCAACTGCATGAGGTGTCAGGAAACCAGAAGAGCAGGAAGCTCAGGGTGAGGGGATGCCATGTTCTGAGGAGCCATGAAGCTAGGAGAAAAGTAAGAAAGAAAGGAAGGAGTTTTTCCCAGAAACCTTTTGTTTTGTGAAAACTGAACTTTTCATAAAAAAAGGTGCTCTTCGGGGAAGTCCCAACCACTTTGCCCATGGCTCCCACTCCTGGAGTCCTTTAGGTGGTTTTTCTTTTCCCTCCCAAACAGCTCAAGATTGTTCCTTGCTGACAGGCCTTTTCATAAGTCTGGTCCTGCCTGCACGTGTATCCTAATTTATTATTACATTCTCTCTACCAGTGCTGATCTGCCACGGGACTCAGGCCTTAGCATCCATTTCTCTGCCTGCCCCCAAACAGCTCTTCATCACCACCTATTCACAGCCTGCTTTGGTCAGTCTATAATGTCATCGGCCTTTCACCTGTCAGGACTCCCTCCAGATACATTTCTGCTATGACATGTACAAGCAATTAGCCATATAGTTATGGGTAGGTTACACAGCAATCTAATTGCCCAGGACATTTTATTGCAGTTCTGCTCTGTCTCGCATACTGAGCGAGTGGCTCAGCATGGGGCCTATATGCCACATGCAAAGCTGCTCACACACCACTACAACTTGGCTCTTTCCTCATTTACTTACAGCACTGGGCTGTGTCTTCTCCTCTGCTCTGGGATACCACATGTCAGGCAGCTGCTTTGCCTGAGCAGTGACTGACCGACAGCCAGTGCAGGCAGAAGAGATGCTGTGGCAGCCCTACAGCAGGAGAGATGCTGTGGTGCTGCTGTGAGTCCCTGGGCAGGAGCCCAGTGGCAGAAGAGCCCTGCCAGGAGACCGACCCCCAAACACAGCCTTGTGTGCTATTCCCTACTCGCTAAGCACAGCCTGATACAAAGAGTATCTTGGACTGGGAGGAAAAATGCCTGAGAGGTCAGACGTTATTTGAAAGACTAACAAACAGATCGTATATGGGTCATGCTTGGGAACTGCCAGGCTGGAGAATAGCTTCTCCTGGCATTCAGGGCACATCTTTCATCCTTTTTCTCCTATTTCTCCTTCTTCCCATTGTTTTCACTTTCATGCTTTGCCTCTGGTCTCAAATCAGGTCAGAGCCCAATGGGAAAAGGGGTGAGTTTTCCTGTGTGCTTATATGATGCTTAGCCCAGAGGGGCCCTGACCCTGGCAGGAGTGTTTGGCGCTACTGCAGCCCTGTACCATCCTGTTGAGCTAGTTACTGGTACAAAACTGTGTACTGAGGCCTGTTTTTCCCAGTTGGGGTGCGTTCTCTTACTAAACTCATCTTTGCTGTGTGCTGTGATTATAAGCCTTGTTAAACCAAGATGATTGTATCATCTGCTCCCAATAGCAACGTAAAGCAGCATGTTATTTAATATTCTGGTCAATCAGTGGTTTTCTCCATGGTGAAGCAAACAACTCAGCGCAGTGGGGAGTGCCAGTGCTGGGCCTGGAGCATAGTGCTGGCATTTAAGGCCACTTCRTTGTAAAATACATCCTTGCTTTATTAGTCTTTTCTACTTTTTAATTACCTTTTAACATCTCATTTAAACTAGTAACAATTTAGGTGGGTTGATACCATCAAAGTTTAGATGGTACTGTCTTAATTTATGTCTAAATTAGGAGTGCAGTTTCACAGGTTATTGCAGTTACAGCAGTTCCAGAAGGTGACCCAGAGCACTGAAATTAGGAGCCAAATTAATATATACCTGAAGTCAGTTGGTTTCCAACTGTAGGTTGCTCTTTTCCCACTGAGTGGATGAGGAGTTGTTACCAAAGCTAGGTGCCTACCTTACTCACCATTAATACCTCTGCCTACACTAACATAATTATGCTCTAGTTACAGCTGGAGCTGAAAAACCTGTAGTAAATGTGTTCAGGGTTTTGTTTTGTTTCTGAGTGTTTAGTGGCTACCGCTGAGCATTCAGTGGTAGCAATAATAATATTATTTAAGTCTGACAAAGCATTTTCCATCAGTGGATTTTAAACTGCTGTAGAGGTAAGTATTTCTTTCAGCATTTTACAGACAGGGAAACTAAGGCACTGAAAGAGGCCATCAAGCAGATCAGGGCTTGAACTAAGAATAAGACTCCTTTTTCCTAAGTCCTTATCCAGTACTGCATTAGCTTTGTTATAGTTCCTCTTTTGAAGCCTATAGTTACAGGAAACTTCAAACCAATTGCTCTAGTTACATACTTGAGGTTAATGTACTTATCTAAAGAATTCAAGTAGCTCCTTTGGTCCCTCCTGTGTACTTGCTGTATATCTTAGGAACCTTTTACACTTTGTACAGTCCCACTTAGGTGAAAAAAAAAGAAAAAAGAAGCAAACGTATGCAAGGAAACTACTACACAAGGTGCACAGGACCACACTTTCAAATGCATAAATTTCTCTAGAGGATTAGACACCTTCCCTCACAGACATGAAGATCAGCACTGAGCAATTAGCAACGATCTTGGCTGTTATTAATAAGTTCTATCAACACCTTCTGGGTCTAAATCAGTGCTTCCAATCAAACCTAACTCAGTTGAGTCCTGCCGGTATCTTTACCTATTATCAAGGCTGTGAATGCTGCTTTTCTTTGGGTCTGATGCCAGAGCAGTCAAATATGGAGTTGCTAGAGCTAGGGTGGATCACAGGGTGCTAGATAACTATTAGAGGAAGAAAAAAACCTGCGGTACAATTTGTCACAGCATGCTATGAACACTGTTAACTCAACATACAAGAGGTTTCTAATATCAGGATGTTAAGTTTCATCTGATGCTGATAGGAATTGTGGATACTGTCAGGAGATCAGATAAGTTGGTCTAACAGTAGTTTCTGACTTGGAAAATCTCTAGGTGAAAACCAGAATTTGTAGAGTGCTCTGTGCTTACTGAGCTCTCCAGAGCCTCTCTGCTCTATGGATCAGCTAGCTCTCTGCCTCTCTTTGGCATGATGCACAGCAGGAGTTGAGCTTCTAGGGCTGTGTCTACACTGTGAGGGTTTGTGATCATCATGAGACCTGTGATTTCTGTGTCTGTGGTGCTGGTTCTTGCTTAGACTCCAGGAATCTCCACTTCCAGGTATAACTGATCTTCGTTAATGTGCTCAAGGGCTGTGSTGATCCTTGTTCCAGCCCATGTGAGGAAGAGACCAGGGCTGGGCCCGACATTGAGCATCCTCAGGTGCTTCTCTTCCTGAGAGCTCCAGAGCACATGTGTAAGTGGTGGAAACAAGAGTAGCAAAAAAAAGGGAAGGGAGACTTGCTTGAGGAAATAATCAGGAGCTTTTCAGGCTGTCTTTGCTCCAATGCCCCATCTGCCTGGGACTTTCCTCTTTCTACCCTCTCAAATTATGAGAGTCCCAGGTTATTCTTTCAGAAAACTCTTACTATGTCCAGAAAAGCAGGCCAGATGTGGGGAGCCAGACCTGAGACTGCACTTGAGCCCACCCCTGACTGACCTGGTCCTGTATCCTGTAAAACTGGTCTGAGAGGACAAACATGGGACAAGAAATGGAGACCTGGGGAAGGTGTATTAGCCACTAAGAAAAGTGCCAGGAGGAACAAAATCATTGTTCTAACAGGCATTATGGACAGCACCAACCGAAATCTTCTACTTGCCTCAGGTAACAAAATACCTCTGCATTTCTGAATGTGAACCATCCTTGACAGAAGACTGACAGAACTGATTAGCTGCATTGCTAATTCCCAGCTCTACAGCTAGGTATCAGATGAGATTCCTGAGTGTTGGGGAAAAGAGTCACAAACAGCCATACCAGCAGCATAACTGCAAAAGAAAAACTACCCACCAGCCTTGAGCAGCTTCGTGCAGAGCACAGCAGCATCTTTACGTGCTGATGCAGAACACATTTTCTGTGTCTTACACAGAAGGAACAAGCACAAATGTGGTTATTTATAGCTTCTCCACCCACACGCAGCTTTGAAAACTTGCTTTATAAGAAGTTCAGCATTTAAAGAATACCACAGTTTCTTTTTAACCTGAAGATTTTTTTTTAGTTTCCTTAAAAACAGTATTCTCGGAACATTAGTAACAATTGTGGCAGTAAGAAAGAAACATTAGTTCTTCATTTGTCTGTCTATTGTTCTCTTACTAGGAATGTTTTTAAAGAGAGGCAGTTGCCAAATTTTATCAAGTAAACTGTTTAATCAAGAAAACGAAAGATAAGTGGGATGCATTTGATGAACGGGAACTTAACCAAGGGAAAGCAATGCTATGTTGAAAGAAGTTCGTTCTTAGGGTACGAAAAGCATATGTATTCCCGGTCTCCTTGGGAGAGCCTGCAGGCTAGATAATAGCATTTAGTGAAGGAGCAGGATAGCAGGTGAGAGCTGAATGAGTTCAGCCAACGCCCAGAGGAAGTGGGCAAGTACTGCTCTCAAAATGCCCAGCTGCCTCCCTGCCAGCTCTGCCAGAGCCCTGAATTGAATGTGCCATTCCCAAGAGAGACACGTGGCTAAACCCTACATCTCCCTAATTGCTAGGGCTGGGATCAGCTTTTTGCTATATATGGAGTAAAGGTGGCTGGGGCCAAAACACATCACATCCTCACTCTTTTCCAAATGCATTTCAGTTTTAAACCATAAGAATATTTTTATAGATATGAAGGGCTTGAGAGAAGAACTGTACAAGTACATAATAGCCACCTGTGGAAAGCAGTGACAAGGCTATTTTTGCCGTATAGGCCTGTGAAAAGGTAGGGAATTAAACTGGAGCAGTGGTGCATGGGACTCTGCGCATCTCTTCACCTCGTGGAGTGCAAAGCCACACTGTCCACGGAAGGGTGACACACGTGGCAGCAGGCAAGGGTATTTGTGGCTAGTGCATATGGCTGCAGTAATCTGGAAGCTCTGAGAGGGGGAAAATGGAAGAGCAATGCTACTTCATGCTAAGGCCTGAAGCAGGAAATCACCAAATTCTTCTAAGGTTCTACTAGGAAAGTTGAGAACAATCTTGTTGGTGCTGAGACCATTGCCATGGGAGATTTTTAGGTTGTCTTCACTTAGTCATACTGTTAACTTTGGAGCGCTTTCACAACTAAGTGATTGTGCATACTTTAGAATAGAAACTAAGAAGGAGCAACCGGAGGGATGCAGCGATTTCCACTGGAGAAGCTGTTGATGACGAGGGAACCTGCTGCAGGGACAGGCCCTGTCTTGTAAAACCTCTACAGTCCTGCTTCCAGATGGACTTGTAAGCATAAGGTGTCTATGGGGAATCTGAAGAAGTCTATGTACACATATCTTTGCACATTGAGGACTTTTCTGACACCTTTATCTCTCCTCTGAATTTGTGGTCCAGAGTGTCTCAATATTTGTATGATATACTCAGATGCATCCACTAATCTCAGCTGTGCTAGGCAAGGCTGTCACCAGTTTAAAGAACAGAACATGGGTGCTCTGCTTTTGGCAAACTAGTAGTTTTTATTAACCATGGGGGCTAGTTTTTTGTTGTTAAAATGAGAAATTGTGCAGAGGTGAAACTTTCGCATAATGTCCAGGAAGCTCGTAAAAACACCTACAATCTGGTTTCACAGGGATTTCTTTTTTTGGTTCAATGTAGGCAAGAGAATAAAGGAAGGTTTTTTTTTTTTTTTTAATGTTGTAATTGGCTCTGCATTTAATTCTCCTTGTTAATTTAGTTGCACTGAGCAGGAGCATACTGATAGGTCTGTAAGGTTGCTTTTCCCTCCAAGGGTAAAAGGGACTGCTTGTCTTTCCTTTTTAAAAAGACCTCTTTAATTATGTGGTAGGATTTGGAATAACTACAATTAGAGGGAAAAAGCAGGGAGTGATTAAAAAATCATACTTAATAGCAGCTGCATTAGTTTGCTGGCTTTTTAAAGAGACACAGGCATGGCTGAGTGCATACGTAGCACGTGGAGGAGTTGCAGTTGAAGGAAAAGGCAAAATAGAAGTGACAGACTTTTGAGTGACTTCAGGGAAAGTTGCCTACTGTGGCATTTTATGAGAGACCTTCCTTGAGAAAAGGTGGAGGAAGTATCAAAGATCGTATTTGTTGTCCAACCCCTCAGCTGACTCAGTTCCACCTCTTAAAACAAAAACAAAGAGAACATCCTCCCTCCCCACCCAAATTGCTAGGTTTGTGATGGTGGAATATACCCACCCATTAGGTCTCCAGCCAGTATGAAAGATCTCGCTCCTGCCTGAGTTGAATTACATACAGAAGAACCTGGTTGGCCGGCCAGGTTATTTTCTGAGGATGGATTAAAGTAATGGACACATGAACAGATAAAGTTATGGTAAATCAGGATATCCAGACATATCTCCAGCAAATAGGCATTTACGCCATAGCAAATTTGAGGCAGTTTTCTCCTGATTTTAAAGGCCTGCATTCCTCTGGATTGCCTGCTCACTTCGTGTACAGCTGCCATGATGTTAATTACTATTTATTATATTCTATTTTTTACATGTATTGCAAAAGGTTCCTAGAATCCCCAACCAGATTTCAAACCCAATATTGCTAGAGGCTGTAAAAACTCAAAATAAAAGGTAGTTTTCACTCCAAACACAGTCAAAACAAGCAAGGCTGACGAAGTGTGGTTAATGTCATTTTACAAGTGGGAATGGAGGCAGGGAAGTTGAGTCATTTGCTGAACTGCAGTGCTGGGCATTGAACCAAATCATCTGAATTCCAGTCTAGTTTTGATATGAATTCCTGGTTGCTTTTTGCTTATTTCTGAAAAACCTTGCATAATTTGACATGATTAGCCAAAGAGAGTGAAGAGAGTAAGGCACCGCAACCCAGAAGTGCATTAGGAGAGCTCTGTCTGTGCACTAGAAGTGCGCTTACCTGCATTAGCCTCTGCAGCTTGTAACACGCTGTCATAAGAACTCAGTTTGTTCAGAAGTTGCTAAATGGAAAATAGAACGTGGTGTTCAAGTGTGTATCCACAGGCTCAGATTCTGTTAGAAGCGTAATTAGCCCCTGCCTTTTACTTTTTACAAGCAAGGGGTCCTGATCCAGGTTTACTGAAGTTAGCTGAAACTCTGCTGCTGATTTTGATGGGAACAAGTTTTAGAGTCAGATAGAGATGTCTTTGAAATTAAAAAATAATGTCATAGGAAACAAAGATGATGCCTCTGGATTAAACATAAGGTGTGCTCAAACTTTGGTTTGCTTCTTCAAAAAACTATTTTTAAACATAATTTTAAGTTGATGGTATAGTAAAATATAACGAAGCAAGAAGTGAAAAAGGGAGGCAGCTCTATGTTTTTATTAGGAGGCAATAACTACAAATGCGACTGGCTGGGTTTTGTTTTGAATTCTATTATAAGCCATTAATAATAGCAGGAAAAGTCAGGGGATAAGTTCCTTTGTATTTTGATGTATTTTCTCAACTAGACCTTTACTTGACATTACCCTGCTGTGACAAGGCGAGGAATGGGAGGGAAAAGAAATCTATTTTAAGCAATGATTCAGAATACAACAAAGAAATTATATTTTAATTTAAATCAGACTTTGTGTGCATTTTAGTCATTAAGGAGAATTAGGATTTTTTAAGTCTCCTTGAGTTGTTTGTATTTGTTTATTTGATTATTTTTTTTCCCCCTCCTGTTCTGATTCTCGGTGTTTGCACTGTCTTCACTAGTACTATTGCTGACACCAAATCCTCCTGGAGGACCTAGTAGCAGACTGGGGGTTGGGCTGCCTGTGCCAGCCTGCACAGGATGAAGTTATCCAGGAGCATAAATCCAAGTGCAATGGAGAGAAGTGCACAATCACACAGCGGCTACAGCCTCCACCCAGAGATCCAGTTGTGTCTCTGGCAAATCTGCACGTTTTAGCATTTACAGGCCCTTTCCTTTTACCTCCCAAGATGGGAGTGGTTTGTGGGTATCCGGAGAACACACACATTTTGAATTGTATTGCTCATAAACACGTACATGCTCTGTAGTTTCTAGTCCTTCTATTACAAGAAAGCAAATTATTTATCTTCTGCCAAAAGATTCTCTGTCATATCTGTAAATTCTAGTTCAGCCAGTAAGTGTTATTAACTAGGCTTGTACAACTTTGAAAGGCTTTGACAGCAAAGTTCGGGTCTTGTTGCTTGCAATAGAACAAAACTTTTGCAATAAATATTTGGTGTAAAGTATCCATGAAAGCATGATCTGAAGTATGAGCCTTTTAACTACACTTCCTGGTAACAAAAAGCATGGTTGGCAAAGGCAGAATTTCTGGAATAGGGATTTCAGACATGCAAGGCCTTGGAGTTACTGGGTGTTCATAATAGCAGCTACAGAAAAGGGCTGTCATTTACAAGATGAAGTTTGATTCCTGAGTGTGGAAATGATGAAGATACTATAAAAACCCATACTTTAAAGCGCCATATGAATTCCTGGTGTCCCACCAGAACTGTAGTTAGCCTACAGTATCTCAAGAGCAAGCAATAAAGTGCACATAGTGGCAACTTGATACTGTTTGGCTTCATTTCAATGGCACGTTTAAGGCATAAGCCTAGCATTTCAGAGGCTCTGTCCATGTGCTTAAAGTTAGGCAATGCTTATGCACCTATTTGAAATGGGGGCCCCATTTAAAACTGTATAAATTGGATGCACTGCTTTGGAATTACTCTGGAATTTATTGCAACCTTGCTAGAGTTACCAAAGAGTTGATCTAACCTGTAGAGTTACCTCTGATTTGCACCATTTTAGTTGAGATCAAGATCTGCTCTTAAGCACTTGAAGTGTAAAATAGTATCATTTATTTTCAGTTTTCAAAGTAACCCTGTTTAAGAGTCACTATGGCAACAACAAGGAGCCTTACAGTGACAGAGATTAATGATCGCCTTAGGTAAGGCACTTCCTCGGTGGGTCGCCACGGTCAGGAGCAGCGAAACATCGCGCTACACAGGTCTGGGTCAAATGCAGGAGTCAGGGTGCCCCGTCAGCGCTGGCACAACATGCTACGTCTCAGTCATGCTGGCTTAAGCAACAGATTACCCTTCTCGGTTCCTTCCTGTAGGGCCAGGGCAGAGTTCAGTGCCTGTGGTATATTTGAGCAACCTCTGTGTTTTTGTTCAAGGCTTTCTAATTTCATCTTCATTCGTTGCTGATAAAGGAAATACAATTTAAGAAGATGTAAAAAAATGCAGAAAATTTTCAGCGAATTTTAACACATTGTTCCTTAAAACAATGGATTTACCACTTCTTTCATGTTTTATACTGACGTAAGACAGGAGCAGAGCATTGGGGCCTACTAGGAAAGAATCAGGGCCCAAGCAGACTTTTATTTATACTCAAATAAAGTTATGAGGTGCTTCTTATTTATTTTTCACTTTTGCTGAAGGAGAAGTACCTATGGAAAGAGGTTGTCTTTTCAAAGATCTGCAATGAACAGTCTGCCTTTTAGAAATAATTCCTACCTCTTTTTTGATTTAAAAATCAAATTATCTTTCTAAGCTATTAAAAGGATTGACCTTAACTGCACCAGTGCAATCATCTCGCCATACTTCCATCATTCAAATGAACCTAGAGGAAGAGCAATTATCATTCCAGAACCTTGCTTAATTATTGCCTGATTGCTTCTTCAACTTTTTTCCTTTTAAAAATTATTCTTCCATTACTTTCTTCCCATCTTTTCCTACCTTGTCCCATAGAAACTATCACCATTCCCTGCTACTGGACTCTCAAGTGTGTTTGTCATGCCAATTTGGGTATGCCATAGATCCTAGGCTTCCCATAGACGTAAGTCCGATCATCAGGAAAAAGGGGTATGGAGAGACCTTTGGAAGAGTTTCTCCTTAAGCAGGTGCTTGCAGATGCTGCGCTCAGAAGATGAAACCTGCCTGAACTGCTGCTATTGATCTTTTGCAGTTACACAGATCATTCAAAAAAGTACAGCTACGACTTTTCTTCCCCCAGGCAGTGTTTTGAATCCTGCCGTTATCCAGCTGTGTAATGACTATAATAGCTGGCACAGTCAACCTGCTGTAGTGACACTGGAGTTTTACTTAATTTCCTTGGTGACCTGGATTTGCTGCTTATTTTGTTGGATGCGTAATCGGTCCCCCTGAAGAGAAAAGGGAAGGGAGATGGAACATGTGCGTCATGACAGAAAGAAAATAATGGCTTTACCACTTTTTTTCTTAAATTAGATGAAATAAAGAGATTAGCATCTTCTTTTTAACATATGTGTGTATCCTGCAGCATTCCCGCCAATAAATACTGCTGACATCAGATGTGCTTCTCGAGCATGTGGTTTGTGTTCTCCTTCTGTTAACAGGCTCCTAGTAAGCAGTTCATATGTTTCAGCCTGGTTGCGTATGAACTTTTTACTAGCTGGGAATTAAACACAGAATTATGAATCTCCATTCAGAAAAGAAAAAGAGCCTCCTTCTCGCCTCCTGCCCTTGCACACACTCTTTCTGGAGTCCCATGCAAGCGACTGAGGTCCATCAGAGTAAATGGGACAACTGATTTATTCTTTCCTATGTGCATTGCTCATGGACTGGGTGAGGAACAGCAAAAACAGAGCTACCCCAATCCAGTCGCCAAGGGCGATTGGGTCAGGAAGGTGTGGGATGGGAAGAGTAGCAAGACTCCAGTCCTTTATGAAGATGTCTGCAAGTTATAAAGTTTCCTAGGCGATTCCAGTGGCAGCTCCCTCTTGCATTTCACCCATGCTTGGAGTCATGCCTTGAAGTTAGAATTCAGCTGTGTTTTCATTAATGTAGTATTGTCTCATAGACAGCAGCCTATATTGGAAAATGCTATCCCAGATGCAAAGTGTCCGTGCTCTGGTTAGGCTGTATTTGAATGCAGGCGTGTAGGATCAGGCATTACTGTGCTAGATGCTGCAAGCAGGTGGGAGGTGCTGGCCCCTGTCCTGAGCCGCTTTCAAGGCAGTGGAAGTACAGTAGGAAATGCCTGCTCAAAAGAGAGTTTAAATATGCTGGAGTTGCAAGATATGCTTTATGTTTCAAGAAACACCTCAGATGTTGGATCTATCTGTACCATTGTATTTTCATTATGATGAGTTCATGGCTTATAGCCTTTTTCTTGCCATTTTAAGAAAAAAAAAAAGTTTGACAATAAAGGATAATTATAACATTTGAAGATGTAATTTGGAAAACACTTTTAACTGTGCATTTTTAACAGCATCTTCAAGCTTTTGACATTTTTAAGGAGTAATTTAATTATTTGAACCAAGTCACTGTAATTTCAATAGCTAACTATATCTCAGGCCATTAATTTCAGCAGTAGAGTAAGTTATAGAGTGCACACTCTCAATTAAAATGCTGATGTTTATCTTGAGTTATCATGCAGTTATGCTAGCTCTAAAGACATTTCTGTTCTTAAGCATAAGGGGGAATGATGTCTCCAAAATCACTGACAGGTAAATGTTTACAAGTGCTGGTGATTTCAGGTTTAATTATAACCTTTCGGAGTTGTTCCTGAGATTTCTGTAGACTAATTGCTCAACATTTCTCATTATTTTCGCTAGGAAGTACATGTTTTGTACCCACCAGATTTATGTTCTTTGCCGTGGCTTTGCTTACTCAGTTATTTGGTACCTCAGCTCCTCATTTTGTGCAAACTTCCTGTACCTCATATCTTCATGTGATGGCAATAAAGATGTGATATTTGTTCCATGTTTGTAAATTATTGTGAGCTTATTAGATGGCAAATGTTTTATATAAGGAAAAAGTATTAGTTATTCATACAAACGCTGTGGATTATTTTGGTAGTTAGGATGTTAGTGTGAGATCTAATAATCCGATAGCCCTGTCTTCTGCTGACTTCCAGCAAGACCTCAGCAATTCAGTTAATCTCTTAGTATCTTTCTCTCTCTCTTTTTTTTTTTAAAACTATGTGAAATGGAATGGCCAGATTTATGTATTTCATGAAACGATTGTGAAAACAAATACATTAAAGACAAAAGTGGTCAAATATGATATGAATATGGGTTTCAGAGCCACAGAAAATGCTGTTAAGCAAGTTATTCTTTAAAGAAATAATGTTATTTGACTTTTTCTTGTGGGAAACATGGCATAAGTAGAGCTTATTGAAAAGTTTGAACCAGACCCTTTTAAAAAGCAGATAGGGCCTGACAAATTAAGACAGGGTACTCCAAGCAGAGAAATGGCATAGAATAGAGGTGGATTAATGGGGTATTAAAGCCAGCATCATTAGTGGATGATTTATAGATTTTTATCTTGTCTTTTGTGATTTATGAAGTGGATAGGCAAATTTATCACCTCAAGGGATATTTTATATATAATTTCGTAAACTAAAGGATTTGGAAGCCTAATCAGCACTTGCATAGAAGGCTTCAGAGGGAAGCTTTCATGTCACAGGAAGGGTTTCGTGAATCACCAGCTGGTGCCCTTCTCTCTCAGGCAGCACAGAATAGCTGCCCAAATGCACAAGAGTCTCTCTGCTGCAGGAATTGCCAGCTTTTGGACTGGAAACATAAGTTTATTCCTTATGGGGTTAATGGTCTAGCATTTTGGGGGGGAGTGGGTAAAGCATCCATATTTTCACCAGTACTCTGGCCCAGGTTCTTTGCCTTTATGTTTTCATCCCACTGTGGGCGTTATATGCTGCATTTCTTGTCCTGAACTGCTGCATGTAGTGAAACAGCCCTTGATAAAATAAAAGGAGCAATCTCTGTCAACAAGTCACAGTGTCAAGTGACTAAAGCAACCCAATATATAAATATGGGATGAAAATTTAGTTATAATTATATGATTAATATTTTAAAGCTATAAACGTGAAAAAGTTTTTAGAATAATTTGCTGCAGAATTAGCGAGTGGCTATCAAATATTAATAGTTGAAAAGCACACTGCATACTAACTTCGTATGGAGCATTGTTTAAATTAAAGTTGTTTGCAACTTAAAAAGCATATTTAAAAATGAGGCCTCCTCAGATGATATTTTCAAAATTGAATTTTGGTCTGAATCAATTTTTAATAGATAAGTTGAAAACTCCTGACAGGAGGAAAGAGGATGTTAATGGAAGTGTTTACAGACTATTAATGACAGGATTTCTAGCAGGCTACCCTCTAATAATTACTGTTATTACAAGTTATACACAGATTTCTTGTCAAAAATATATTGCAGAAAAGCTTTTAGCAGACCAGCTGGTACAAGACTGTCAAAAAGTTTGAAGGAATGTGTTTGGGATTCTGTACCCCAGGCAAAGGGGAACTGAATTGATCAGAGAAGCTGAAGCTGGAATAGTGGCTGCGTTGCCAACACACCTGGTCCTGCTTCCGTGTGCCCCAGTGACACCTGGGACAAATATGTGTTGTCCCAGCAGGACATGGGATGCTTTGACCCCATTTCATGAATTGTTTCATCCTCGGTGGATGAAAAATACCTTGTAAGCAAAAAGTATTAATAAAACAACAGTTTTTGCCAGCAGAGGAATGGAGGTGTGAAGGAAAATGATATTGTGGACTTTATACTTGGAACTTATTATAAAAAATGTGCTTGGGATCTGTGGTAAAGACTGCAAGCCCAGGTAGTTTAGATTCAGCACAGTAAAGCCATGAAATAGCTCCACTTGCCTGGAACAAAACAAAACAAAAAATCACATCATCTTCCATTTTTTCTATCTCTTTTAGCATTCTAGGTTCAGTCCGTAACAGCTCCTCCTTTATCAGTGCCGCACAAGACAAGTGGCTCTTGGCGCAGCAGCTCTCTCCCATCCTGGGTTCTGCGCGTTCTCTGCCCAGAGCAGCCTTGGCCACTGGAGCCCCAGTGGAGGCAAAGCTGCCACGAGTTGCAAAGCTCTCTGCAGCCCATGGCGTGTAGTGCTGGGGCCTGTGTTTGCAGCTCATGCTCCGGTGCTGTACAAGGGAAGGATGTGGGTCTGAGGCTGTCTGCAGCTGCAGGGCTCTGTGGTAGTAGTACTGTCCTGGGGTTATTCGCAGTGGCTTCTCCCTGTGGCATAACAGAAACACCAGCTGCTATTTGCTGCTGTTAGCATCCGTAGCAGCTCAGCTCAATGACTTACCGCCAGAGCACAGGGCTCCCTGCTGAATGGAGTTCCTTACACAAGTGCCAGTGGTGATCTAGTACAATTCAGTCTCTGTGTGTTGGGAAAGAGGCTGGGATATGGTGAAGATCACATCCTGAACTTCCCAGGTCCATTTTGTCAAGCTCAAGTATTTATTTTTTTTCAGATATTGCAGCTTGTAGCAGACCCTGCATATTGCACATCTTCAGGAGTGGATTTAACCTACATTATGGTGGTTCAGTGGCAGAATTGTGCAAGTGTTATTGTGAGAGAGATCTCCAAATAGGTGGTCCTCATATAATTGATCTATTTTGAAAATAAAATCTTCTTATAACTCTCAGAATATCAGGTTTGCCACTTTGCCTTTCCATAGGGTTCAGTTACATTTGGAGCAGAAAATGTTATAAAACTTCAAAGGTGCATACCATCAATGTTTATGGTCTGCAGTGAAGGATTCTTAACCTTTTCATTCTACATACTCTGGTAATGCTTTCTGTCTTTATCACATCATAATCAATTTAAACCGATCGCTCCCTCACGCTTTTGGACTCATTTAAGGTGCTTCCCATTGAAATCTGCTGTCTGTGAAATGAGTTATTACTGTCTTTCATTTTACACAGTTTTTAAGAGGAGGATACTTGATGTAAAAGATTCCAGATTTCTGACTCCTGTTCCCCCAGATTCAGTTATGTGAAAGCAAATATTTAATATCTGTTAAGCTTAAATAATTAAGGTACGCTTCAAAACAAATTGAATAGTAAAAATCCAATAATCCTACTTTACCAGTAACATCTATAAGCATTTATCTTCTACTGAATTGGAATGGACTTTGATAGATCTCCATGTTTTGCTATAGCAAACACAAAGCAATACCTCTACAGCTGTTTTATCCCCTCACTGAGAATTTCTCTGTGCTGATGAGACAGGAGAGGTAATTGGATGTTCTCCTTTTCTGGCAGGTATTGGACTGGATTGAAAATCATGGGGAAGCCTTTCTGAGTAAACACACTGGAGTGGGGAAGTCTCTGCACAGAGCACGCGCGCTGCAGAAAAGACATGATGATTTTGAAGAGGTAGCACAGGTAAGAGTCTGAATCAGAATTCTGCTTTCTGACTTGATTTTGTTACTCCTTTTTGTTACTCCTATATTAGGAACAAATTAATGTTATTTTGGGGCCCTTGTAAATTTATGATGCTCTCTTCAAACATTTGGAGCTGACCAGGATCCTGTCTTGGAGGTTTGAAATCTAGCATGCATGCCACAAAAGCAAGGTAGCTGCCTGAGTTACAATCAGAAATTCACTATGGTGGGTCTGTGAAAGGTCTCATAGCCTGTGATTAATAGGCAGCAGTTTAGAGGACGGTAATGTAATGTTGGGATGCTGAGTAGGACAGTTAAGAGTGAGAGCTGTAGAAGAGAGAAGTGAATTGTAGCTCCTACTGTGGAAGCTGAGGACCTCCAGAATAGGCTGGAAGGAAGACAAAGAAGCAGGGGAAACACCAGTGTGTGTTTGCAGTAAAGGGAACTGTACTTCTACTCCTTCTGAGAGCAGGGGATTTTGGGAGTGGGAGGTTGTTCTGGTTTTTGTTTGTTTGTTTTGGGATGAGAGGCAGTTATTACAGGTAGGCCAATCTCCTTCACAGCACAGATCATAAAGATTTGCCCAGGAATTTTGGTATGAAGCCAAAAGCTTCTGCCTAAAAGCACATACATTTTCCATGAAGCATGGTCACAGTAGATATTTAGAGACACATCCCATCTTGATTTATAGACTTTAAATGAAAGAGAACCATTGATAATTTCTTCCAGGGACTGATTAGCATCAGCTTAAAAGAAAAAAATGTATCCTATGGCTAGAAGTTATCTTATTATATATAACATATTATATGATAGGCACTGTATTATGCCGCAGCTCTTCCTGCTGGATCATGATACACCTTTTGTTTTAGACTGAAGCATCATCTATTAGAAATTAGTCTCCTGTGAAGGTACTTCTGCCTTGGGTATTTTGGATAAAATCCAGCTTGGTATATTCTGCTTTACACAGATTAAATGCTTTGCCTTCCTGATGTACACAAGGCAGGTTATTGCTCAAACAGTTCGTTGTGGCATAAGAGAAAAATGTATTAGATTGTTTAGTTTTGTTTTTTCTGTAGTAGCTTTCCATGTGTTGGCCTAATTAAGTTTTAGATGTGTCCAACAATAGGGACATATCTCTTTCACTGTGCCCCAAGGGAGACTATTTCACTGTCTGATGGCAGCTACTGGCTAGATAGACTTTTTTTTTCTCCCTGATATTCAATTTATATTTCTCTCTCTTTTTTTCTCGTGTTTATCTCCCCTAAGGAGATAAATGCCAAAGAAGGAGATGAATTAACAGTTCTCAAATATCTGTAGAGTGTGAGCATGTCTTCACCCAAGCTGCTCTTAACCCTGTTAAACACACTTAACTCTGCTAGCATATTCTTATTAGCCAATCCCTTAAATCTTGTGATCTCTTTTTTACCTATTTCTTTGAATCCAGTCAGCTTGTCAATATCTTTCTTTTAATTACCTGTTTAGCTACGAATGGGGCGCTTGCATTGCTCAGCTCACTAGTGAACTTCAGTGTTACCTTTTAGCTGCGACAGGAAGCCTTTGCTTACCATTGACAAATTGCACAGCCGGAGAGCAGCAGTTCTAGATTTGTGGTTCTCTAAAATTTAGTGGTAACTCCTGTGGATTTAAGCCTCCTGACAATAAGCTTGAATTTCCTAGAATTACCTTTTGCAGATTTATTAAAATGGACTTTAGGCTGGAGGTTGCAAACCACGGTCCTATGGGATCTTATCCACAAGCGCTTGAGTTAGTGAGAGGTTTGATCACCAGATCAACATTAGATACCTTTCCAGAACATGTTCTTGAGTCAGACAGCAATTACTGGATGCAGTACTTGGGTATGTGAGTGAAAATGAAAGTCTTGTAATACACAGGAGCTGAAAATAGGTGATCTAATGGTCCTTTGTGGCCCTAATATTCTCTGAAATTTCCTTCCCTGTGATATATTAGCTTTATATTTCAAACTATAGCACACATTTCTGGATCAGATTTTGCTTTTTTTTTTTTCTCCCTTCCCCCTCTTTGAGTTGTGCCTTTTTGGAGATGTAGGAAACAAATTAAGAGCAGGTGAGGAAAGACAGAAGAATAATATTGTCTTGACAATAGAGATGAGAGCAAGCTGTGTAACTCTTCACATGGAAACAGCAGCTAAATTAAGGATTGCTCCATGGGATGATGTAACTTAGAGATACTTATATCCCTTCACCAGTGTGTAGGAATTATACGGGTGTGCAGCTTGCATGTGTAGGTACTAGTGTGACTCAGAATGGGAATTATTTCACTTACACTTTTCTAAGCCCTCCTGTTATTCCTCCTTCTACATTATTTCAGCCTGTCTGGCTGTGAATAGCTTCAGTTCACATTTCCATTCACTTCACAGGGCCAACTTCAGAGTGAAATGAAAGGTATATGTAACTAGTGCACTAGAACATGCATGTGGGGCTACGTGAGTTCAAAGGAAACTGGGTGTTGGGGGTGAGGGTAGAGAGGAGAGACAAAAATATAAATTACATGGACATAGAAACTCTTTGCAGTTCCTCTGAATTTGCTTCCTTCATTTCATATGTGATCATCTTGCTATTACTCACTTAGATAGCACCGATGTGCGTCGTTTCGCTCTGCCTGGGCAGTTCTGAATACCAGCAATCAGTCCTGCCCTCTGAGTATGAAGTCTGTGGTGCCTCCTGGTTAGAAATAGCTGGCACAAGTGGAGCCCAGCTCCTTCCCCCCGGCCTCGGTGGGGAGGGTTCCTGGGCCCTTCCTCTGGTTCGTTCACCCCAGAGCACCACTGCAAATTTATGAGGCCTTGTCTGCACTGTGACACTGGAATGTGGTGCTGGCAAATGGACATGGGGACGTGTGCTGAGGGGGAGTGAAAGGCTTTATCTGAGGTCAAGGACTTAAGAATATAATACTGTTCGGCTTGGAAAGAGTAATAGCTGGGGTAAGGAGGGAGGCCGTAAATTTGTCACACCTGGCGTTCTTCTGAAGAAGCATCTCATGAGGTCAATTTTGTGGTTGGGGGATAAATCTCATCCCCACTGTGCTTATGATCTGTTTTTACTTTTCCCAGTTCTCCTCTTCCTGATGCTTAACTCTTTAGACTTAGTCTGTGCTGGATTCATTTTAAGTTAAGATTAATTATTTGCTATTTTTCTCAAGTGAGTGAATGTCTTTGTCATGGCTAGCATTCACTGGAACAACTGGCAGCATTTATTCCTGACATAGCTCTATAATAAAGAACATGTAATAAGATCCTGAAACAAAAGACTGACAAATTTTCCCTATTGCCCTCATCAAGATGTTAATTACTTTCTGTTAATGAGAATAAAGAGACTCATATAAAAAAAGAAGTGTAGCGCTGACGTACCTGGTGAGATTGACAGCATAAGCAATGTTATTTGTTTCTGGCAGTTCTCTGAAAATAACACTTCATCTGCCATACAATATAAATTTACTCTCCAAAATCTATTTTCTTTTGGCTCTGATATATTTGTTTTTATATCCTACTGTTTCAGCAAGGCATTTGCAAAGATCACACTAGAAGCAATATTCAGGAGCTTTTGTGATATTTTCAACAGCGGGCAAAAAGTTCATGTTTTTGAATGCTGCCCAACTGCATGTAAAGAACAGCAGTTTTCTGGGATTGCTGTACTGAGAAAGGCTCTGATTAACTGACCTGCCATGGCACTAGACTGAGAGATGGAACGTGCTCCCTCTATGTCTGATTAGAAACTGCACAGATTTATAAATCTGGATGTAATGATCTAAATCACCTTCCTGCATACAGCTGTGCTCGGAAAATGTCAGTGATTTTAGAGCGATGCATTGTGGGCGATGGGAAAGATAATTTGGGGTCACTTTCTCTCATAGCTGTGGTTTCGACAACGCTCTGGCAATTTTTTCTCGCTGTATTTATTCTGCATGGAACACAGAAGGCAAGTGTTTGACTTTGGATTTAAAAGCTTGAGCTCCTGGGAGGGAGGTTTATATCTCGTATATAGCTGTGACCGTCTCCTCCGGTTCTGATACTGTTCACGGGCTTGCCACCCTGCAAAGGCCATCCTTAGACACTGTCTATCACACAGAGAAATTAAGTAGTCAGACATTATTGACTGGGCCGATATCAAGACATCACCAAACAAGCAGCACTCTGTGGCTACAGCTGTTCCTGCAGTGACAGCCTCTTCGCTTGTCTGGAATTACTTTGTGTGTGAATTGGATAACCATAGTTCAGCCAATAACAATTGTAAATCCAAAGGTATTTTCATTTCAGACTCTGTAATTTTTCCTTTTTCAGGAATATTTCCTTATTTTACTCTGAAAACCAGTATGCCTTTTATTTGGAAAATTCAGTTAACTGGATCACGTTCCCACAATCTCCCAGCACTCCCAGGACTGAGCTGAGCTGCCCCTTTTGGAAACCCTTCTCCCGTTCCCTGTCTATGAAGAGAGGGGTGATGGGTCATTCTCCTTCCTGCTGGCATTCCTGGCAATCGGAGATAGACGAAGCCTTCTCAACATCCTTGTCTGCTCGCGATGAACATCACTGGATTTGGGCTGATGGAGAATTAGGAAAGATAGTGGGAAGCAACTCTGTTAGGGTCCCCTTCGACTCTGCAGCTTCTGGACTTAGTGTCTTTGTGATATGAATGATCCTAAACAAACATTTCTGTAATTCTCCTGCATTTTTGAGCTTTTCTGCTGGCTGTGCCGTGGGATTTCCTATTGCGTCGCTTTTTCCAGCGTGTTGGCATGAGCGCGCCCACTGGTACAGCTTTCAACCTGCAGATGGCACTCGCTATGCATTTTAAAAGCCTTGTAGTTCTCTTAATGGTAAACAGCTGATGTTTCTAATCTAAGCTAACCAAACATTGTCTCGAGCTGAAATGAAGCAGAAGTGGAAGCTGGCTCGCATGCAGTCCCCTCGGTGTTCTCCTGCCCCGCCAAACCCCGCGTTGTTCGAGGTCACCCAGAAAAAGAAGCCTCTTGGATTTTGTAAATGCAGATCGGGGCAGCCCAGGCTTTCATGCAGCATGGTGCCGGCTGGCTGTGTTTGTGTGATGATAACCTGCTCTTAGATTTGTGGAGCTGCTTTCAAGGGTCTGGGACCTCATCATACTCACACCTATGACTGAGTTTTGTGTTTAGTACCTGTATGTACGGTGCACACCATAGTTATTTTACACAGTAATCCAAGCACACTGATGTTTTCAAGGTAAAATATCACAACTCCAGCGTGCAACAGAGCACACGTTCTGAATACGCTTGCTTCAGAGCGCATGGCGTCGCTCATTATCAAACACAGCCAGAAAGGTCGACTGGAGGCCAGACTGTGGCCATAACAGCTTCTGGGATTTGCCATTTTATCTAACTAGACAGTTCTTGGTGCAGCCCTTGTGACTGAAATAATTTCTGTTTAGGTGCATGTCTGGCTCCTGAGCTCCTGACTCTGAAAGTTTTACAGACTCCATTAAGCCAAGGTATACACATGTGAATCAGTGGACTGTTCTCAAATTATTATGAGAATTATTATGCAGAAGGAGAGCCAGGCAAAATGTGAGCAAAAAGGCAAGCACAAATGCTGAGCTTTGCAGCATGCCCTTTGGGAAGTGATTCAGTTTTCCCATTCTTGGGTATCCATGCTCACTTCCCTCCAAGAAGACTTTTGGGAGAAGATGATTAAACTCCTAAACACAGGCTTGGAAATGTCTAAGTTAACCTTATACATACAAGTATAGTTCTTTTAAGATTCAGCTCTTCCTTTAATTCTTCTCAGGGAAATAAATGTATTTCCTGCAAGAGAAGGCTTTCAGAGGAGACCTTGAAAGCAAGGGCCTGTATTCTCTATGAGAAATCAAAGATCAGGTGATATTCTTCATGTAAGAAGCAATTCATGCTCTGGTGGTCCTGTCTAGAACATCCCCTTCCTCTGTTATACTGTTCCTAAGGCACTGTCAGGACATAGTTTGCAAAAAGGTCTTTAAGATAAAAAGATCTTTAAGCATAAATATGTTGAAGAATATGATTATATTGTTTGCCATGTAGAATATCCAGTGCATTCAGTAAGAGCCCTGCAGGTAAAAGTATATTCTGCGATTTCTCAAACCCACATAGTTTTGCTTGAACTGCTTTAAAACTAAGTGAGGTAATGGAATAGTCAGGCCAAAACTGAATTGCAAACAGCTACTTGTTTGGCCTTCAGGAGAAAAACCTAGTTCCTTCCCATACAAATTCCAGCTCTGCTGGATGTCATTGTGCTAAAGTTTGGCATGAGGTTCAGTACTGATGTAAAATGGTTAGGCATAAATTAGGAGCCCTTATTGATAATAAGCACTTAGGGAGTGTTGTCCCAGGGTAGGGTTTTTTTTAAGTTTGTGGCCTACCTGGCTGTTGAAAGCGATAGCTCAGGCATACTGGCATATCCCACTGACGTAGAGCAACACCGGCCATACTGGATTTTTCCCTTTGAGTAGGGTGATAACAATACAGTGTGGGGTGAAATGCTAGGCCAAAACAGGGAAAAAGGAGTCAATTAAACCTGGTAAGAACTGTGTTTAAAGCTGTCAGTAATAACTGTGGTTTCAGTAATGATAAACTTAAAATAAAAATCATGAGACAGGCACCAAAAAATCTATCCTACATGTATCTTCGTTATCATCCGTTACATGATCATTAGCAAGTCATGAAGCTATAATCTGCAGTTTCCTGTGCAGGAACACATTTATGTAAATTTATTCATTTCTATACAAAGAGGGAAAAATGCTCATTGCCAGCAGATTACGTGGGTATTTGTACAATGGTGCAGGAACTCCGGGCTCCAGAACTTCTGTTTTCTTCTTCCTGGCTGGCAGCAGGCTGGGTCCGTCAGTCACAGGTAGCAGAGAAAAATGAAACAGTGCCCAGATATGGGTTGTCTGTGAAGGTTTTCTTGGGACTTCTGACTGTGAAAGCTTCTAGCAACATAGCCAAAAAGCCAGATAGTTTATCATGGAAGCAATAGCAAAACTTTCTATGGGTACTCCACAGCCAGACCTGAGCCAGAAGTAGGTCATGTAGCACTTGTTTCCAGTGGTGAAGCATGATGCTCTCGGGAGCAGGCTGTGGATATCAGTACCATGCTCCATTGCATGGTCTAGACGTGCCTGGTTAGCCTGGGTTGCGGAAAAAGCTCATTGGCGAATCTGCTGAAAATGTGGATAGCAGAGTAAGAAAGACTTGGTTTGCAGCGCCACAGCAGGCAGCTGTTGAGTAGCTCCAAGTTGTCCTGCTGAACAGGTGGCCGTGGGTACGCCACAGTGCAGTGATAACGGGGAGCTTTGCATAGAGAGGCCCTATAAGGGCACAGAGGTCTTCCTAGCAGTCACTTGCAGAGCTGTGCCTAGAAACCCGGTCTCTGAGCTTGCGTTCCAGTGTATTCCTCCTCAAGCTAGAGGTAGTTTCTTTTCATATTTCTTTTCTTCCAAAATCACATGACAGCTGGATCTTTTCATTAAACTGCCTGAAGCAGGATTCAGAATCCAAATACTCCCTATAAAATCCAAAGTCTTGGCAACACAATACGTTTTTGACAATTGCCAGGAGCAAGCTTCCTATAGCTGGTTTATTTGGGTAGGTTTATTTTTGTGTCTTTAAAATATGTACACTTGATTTGCCTATAAATACAAAATGCTGTTCCCATGACAGACTGGAGGAACAATGCAGCTATTTAAGAAATAACTGTTTTTAATTCTAGAGTTTCTGGAAAATGGAATTTCTATTGTGTAGGGAATTCTGAGTTTTTCAATTTGTTTTCATTTTGAATGAGAAAAGTCAAAATTCCTGCAGAAGAAACATTCTAGAATTTGTTTTTTCAGGGCCATAAATTTATTTGAGATATCATTGGAAATTTATAATATTTGTGCATTATATAATATGAATACTAATAAATATATTAACTATTCTATTGATGTCTCAGGTCAAATAAGCATATAGCTGAAACAAAACATATTTTGTGAAAATGATAATTCAACATTATAAAAGTGAAACAAAGTTTAAAGTCAATTTAGATTTTTACTATTGGAAATTTCACTGAAATTTGCACTTTTAGATGGAACTATTGTCTCACCTGAACTGTGTATTTTGGTGAAAACCCATGTCATCTAAAGGTTTTTGAGTCCCTCTAATCATTTTTCTTTCTGGTCTCCCTGTTGGCAGGTCGGTGGGTTATCAAACTGTACCTATTGATTCAGGAAGATTAATTGCAGCAGTGTCCAAATCTCATTTGTAACGATGGTGGATTAGTACTGCACAATTTCTCGAGGCTGCTGATAGCAGGAGGGCTCAGGGGAAAAGGTGACAGTATGAATCTGACCTGCATTTTTGCTTTCTGCTTTGTAGTGGGGCAGCAGAATCAGCAGCCCACGAGTGCGCTGCTTCCCCCCGGACAGCCAGCCGTGTCTTTGGAAGAACTACACAATGTTAGCCACAGCCGCTTTATTATGCCCTTGTTCTGAATCATAAATATACTGCATAAATATACCTCGAAGAGGTGCAAACTCCAAAATTCAATAACAAAGAAAAATAATTTTCAAGAACAAGTTTTAGGTCTTCATGATTATTGTACAAATATTCTGGAAATAGACTAACTTGGTCTGACTGATCACTCTGTTGCACAAGATTTAAAACATTACATTTGCAATTTCAGAGAAATTACTTCTAATGAATTTGTGCTGAAGAGTGGAGAATCCAGTTCAGTGGCTTTACCTGCACTGAGAGAAGGATGCTTTGCAGTGTGGTTGTCCCCCCCGCTTCTTTTCCTATCCCAGTTCCCTAATTGTCCAGATTAAGGGACCAGCTCAGGGCTTCCTCCCCCATGTGTCTGGTTTTCTTCCAAAGGAAACCAGGTCATACAGGGGATAACAGCGTGAGGGACCAGGGCTGGGAGGTGCCTGCTGCATAGCGCAGATGCAGCCAGGGAACCTAGCTGTAGAGATGTTATGCTCTTGTTCTCACATCAGGCATTTGAGTTGTTTAATAATAACACTTGTGTTATGTGGCTGTTACAAATGTTTTGTGTCAGTATTCTACCGACTTTTTATTRCACGTAAACCTGTTGGTAAAGTCTGTTGCCCTGGGATAGAGCTCAGATCTCGTTTACTCCTGTGCAGAAATAGGGCAACATCAATGGATTTATGGCATTCTTCTGGAAATAAATGCGTGTGAACAGGGACAAAAATCCTAACATATATACATAATTCACTTGTTGATTCAGTGCGTGTAATCTGGCCATTAATATTGCTTTCCATAGCTTTGGTCTGTGAGGTCTGGTTTTGCATAACCAAGGCCCAAGAAAGTGCTGGTTTGTGTCACTGTTTAGTGTCTGGTTCAGCACACTACTACATGCAAAAGCACAGGTTCCTCTCCCTGTACTGCTTTTGCTGAGCTAGGGAGAGAAACACTAAGACTGACATGAGAAAAGCAAGCAAAATGAGACTTGTCATGTCACTGCATTTAAAATAAAGCTTGTTTGAGGAGGAAGAATTTGCAGAATTTGCAAAAGCCAGGAACTGAGACAGGAAGTGTTTCTGAACTGTAAGAGAATATATGCCCATGTGTTTATCTAACATGGTTGCCTATATTAGTATGCAGCAAATACAATAGAAACCAATATGTGCTCCAGAACGATCACACGGGGCCCTATTAGCATGCAGCCTTCATTATTAGAGTGTTTTGTTCAATACATAAGAGCTGCTTTCTCCACCCACTGGGGGTACCTTCTCTTTGCAGTGAGATCTGCATCTACACAGCAAAAGGGGAAGAGAACGTGCTTTTGCTTCCCTCAGTGTAATATTAGGCCTCCCTGGAAAAGGGCATGGCATAAAAAGGTGTTTGTGACTCATTAATTTCAGGGAATTGAAAGTGCAACCTTCACTTTAAATGCATCAACCTGAGAGCTGCGGTGAATACATTGAAAATTCAGTGAAATGAAGGGTGTTTCTGCATGGAGATGAGAGATGGCTGAGAGCACTGGTTTTTGGTGCCTGGCTCTTCGTTGTTTGCCTATGGCCAGGATTTATATTGACAACCAGAACTTGGATTTGCCAATGCCCACGCATCAAAATGGAGTGCAGGAAGGACTCAAAACCTGCAGTGCTCCACACTGCAGCAGTTTTACTCTGAAATAGATGATATTAAGGGGAAAAGATGTTTTATACAGTTTCAGTGTTGTTTTCTGGGGTTTGTTTTAGGCTTAAGATGGAACAAATTGAATCTCCTTTAAAATCAAGGACTAGATGTTTGTGCCCACCACGAAAGTAGCTCAAAGAAACACTGCCCCAGCCAGGAATGTATGCACACCATTCTGGTATTGTAAAAAGTAACAATTGCTGATTCGTTTCATGGGGTGGCAAGCTGTCCCATTGACTGTCATGCCCTTTCTGAAAGTTTGCATAGTTTTATCAGGACCGAAGCACAATTCCTCAGTGCACACTGAGTGAGGGACTGAATTCCCGCAACACTCTGCTGCCGTGCCTTCAAAACCAAATGGGAGAGAAAGCAGCGCCACAGCACAGACAGTGCTGGGAAGCCACGTCAGCTGCTGAAATTTCAGTCAACTCACTAGGGCGCGTGCTCCTCTTTGGGATGGATAATTGGGGCACTAGGTCATTTAGCCATTGTAAATTTAGTTTTCTTGCAGTGCCATGTAAATGTGGGACAGAAAAAAGAAGACGCTTGAGAGCACAGCAGAATCTGATGTGTGCGCTAGCATAGGGACACAAAATAAGGAGATTATTTTGAAGTGAGGATGATGAGGGGAGTATGAATTGTTGCACTTGAGCCTGGTAGGCATGCCTTCAGGATTGGGGGCACATGCCCGAATCTTACTGTTGGGGTTTGGCACAAAAACAGAATTCCAGGGTAGCAGGCGAGGACTGATCGGAAAACAACTCAAAGAGTATTTCTGTGATCATTTTGTTTTATATTATGTCCAGTCTTATCATTTGGGGGCCTGATTTGGGATTTTTGGAGGGGGATTGAATAGGGAGAGAGGAAGGTTTGACAATATTGTCTGAATAAGAAACGCACAAGAAAGCTCTCAGGATTTGGCCCAATTTTTTATAGTAGAAAATTTGGCAGATGCTGACTACAGAGGCAGTATCTCACATGGCTGCAGTATTCTTGGAGATCTACTACATGCCAAAAATCAATACATTTTATAGCATCAGGATTTCTGGTGGGAATATGGTTTTGTACCAGATTTCTCACTGTAAGTCATTATTAAAATATACTTATCTCACATCATGTGTGGCCTTCTAATAAGAGCCAGAAATCAATAAATGTTATATTTCCAAATCTTTGTTGTGATTATGGATAACCTGAATTGAATTTCACACAGTAGAACACATTTTTAAAATGCACTCTGTAAAAATGCTTTCTGACCAGCATGAAAAATGTTAGTTCTTATCTGAAACCTTTCTAATGTATGTGAATGTCTAGTGTAAAAATGTGGTTTATTTATTTTGCAGTAGTGATTCATTTTATTTTTCCTTATTATAAATATGCAGTGCATCTCACTAGCTGGTATAGAAGATTTTAATCTTCTGTAAGTTTTAGGGAAGACAAAGCCCTTGGTCCATTTTGCTGTGGTGGCACCTCTGAAGAACTAATTTGATGGGTAAGTTGTATGGACAATTCACATGTCATGGAAATAACAGTGGTGAAAAATTGGTTTATAAATCTAATAAGATTCAGAGAATGGTTTCTACTCAGTTGAAACAAATTCCAGCTTGTAAACCATGACGGAGAGCTGAATTAATGTTGACAGTGAAGAAATTCTGAATCCAAAGGGACTGTTTCACTGATCCGCTCCTAAGGACACTACTTTGAAATGAGATGAAATCAAAAGTTACTTCAACTTTAATTGAAGCTAGGAAGGTGCCTTTTACTTGTTGATAGTGGAGGGACATTTTCCGTCAAATTATCTGAGGTCCAGAGAATAGGGGAATGGAGACTGAGGTGATGGGCAGGTGGTGTGTCACCAGTCCTGTTCACAGGGGTTTGAGAAACCCACTTATTCTGCACAGTGGAAATGTCCAAATTGTCAGCAAAGCAGAGGCGTTGACATTTGCTTCTCATCATGTATTTTGTCTTCAACAGGCACTGTACTAAAGTGTGAGGTTTCCTGTGGATGGAAAGGCCAATTTTTAAGTGCATCTTTGCTACAAGTTGAATTCACCTGGGCAAGTGGAAGGGCCCCAGGAGAACGCTAAGAGAATCCCTGCTTCCCTCTGGTCCTAGGGGGAATATAGACAACACCACTGTGGCACCAGCTCAGCTGCACCACAAGATGTGATGGGGGCAGTAGGGTTTCCATTTGCCACTGCTGGCTGTGCGAAAGTGCCCGGAAGCCCAGGGCAATAGGTGATTCCTAACACACCTGCTTCAGTCTTGAGTCACAGAGTCGCTGTTTCAGCAAGGTGTCCAGGATTCCCAAGCACATGCTTGTGGCAGGTTCAGCATCACTACCAGAGAATAAGCCACTAACACATACCAAAGCAAATTAAATTCTAATCTTCTTTGTGTCTTGGCTTGATCCAGTTCTGCTAGAGCTGACAGAAGAAGGGGTAGTAAGAAGAGGTCTGATGTCATCAGGGCTGATCTGTGAGAACTCCTGGTTGTTCATGGAGAGACATGGAAGGAACCTGCCCTTCCCTTGCAGTTACCGTGTGGCCCCTCCTCTGCAGAGAGCTTACTGAGAGCATCTCTACCACCACCTGCGCCCATTCATGGGAGCTGGTGCAATGCAGGGAGAGAATCTCTGTTAAGAAGGAGCAGCAGCCCAAGTTTCATGAAATCTTCATGTCCCTCCTGAGGTAGCAGCACTGCACTGACCCTTCTGAAAGGCAGTGACGTATCTTACTGTGAATTTGTTCTGTCCATGTACTTCACAAACAACAGTTCGCTTGTCTGAGGTGACCCTTAACTTAGGGCAAAATAGAGTTTGCTGCAAATCTTGAGATCCTTTTCTTGTTAGACTTGCCTTTTTGCAGCTACCTGTGTTGCAGATAGTAACATTTTTGTCACTAATTACCAGACAAAGTATTATTGTTACATGGGGCATGTATAGTACTGTGTTGTTATCTCTATATTTGGTTTTGTAGGAGTGCTTAAGCTGAAAGCTTTGGAGAATTCGAAACAAAATTTCACTCCCTTTGCTTGTGTTAAACAGTATCTCATTCTATAAAAAGTCCCACTCAGCTCAAAACGTGGTTCAAGAAAGATGTCCCAACCGGGCTGTACATTAACAGAAGTACAGGTACAGCTGAGATAGGGGCAATGGCTGTGGGGGAAACAGGGAGAGAAGGGAGGGGAAATGTTTGCTGTCTTATTTAAAGCAGGTTTCACAAAAGCCAAGATACTAGAAATAAAGCCAGGCAGTTTACAGAATTCATGTCCTCTTAGGTTTATTTCTGCCTCTGCTTTCATGCCAGCGGTGCTGCCGGTTGTATTTCGTACTCACTTTTCCTAGCGCTGCTGACAGTCCAAAGCCTTTTAATACTTTCATCAGTGTGTCTTTGAAATTTCCAAATTGTGAGCACGGTATTAAACCCAGAATGCCTGAAGTTATTTCTATTCGGGACACTGGCGGGACTTGATAAAGCCGTCGTGATTCCATTCATGTCTGCAGGGCTCGGAAAAGCTGTGAGCTGAGCCTTTGGGATGGAAAACAAGACTGTGCCCTCCCAGGTTGCTGCTCGCCTCTGAGCTGCCCCACATTTCTTTGTTTCTCTACTCTCTCTCCCTTTTTCCTCCTATCATAAAAAAGTTGTGAGGCTTTGCTATGAACTATCTGGGCTTGTTAATGGTATTTATCATTTGAGATGCTTTCACAGTGCTGCATTTCACTCCTGACAGTTGGCCTTCTTGCCCTCCTCCTTGTCCTTGTGCTCCCTTGTCATTCCTGCAAAAGATGACGCTTTCTTCATCTCTGCTGAGCCTGTTTTAGTGGCTCAGTTACCTCACAGTCACTTGAGCAACTCTAATTGATACACTCCACTGATGACCTAATTATCAAGTCTTTTTTGCAGTGATGATACTGGTTTTCTTGTGCATTCACTATGCCACCAACATATATTTGATATTGTAGGCTTTTTTTGGACTTAAAAACAGTTCATTTTCATGTCTGATCGAAGGACTAGTGTATAATGACGTCTCAGTCTGTCACATTGCCTTCCTTGTTCTGTTGTCTGTGCTGTTGCTCACTTCCATGTGACTTACTGTGCAAGGATATTCTCAAAGAGAAAGGGCCAAGATCTTTCTGTGGATATTACCAAGGTTCAAATGCTACGATAAACTTGGCCAACGATCATCAGTTTCAGATATCTTTCCTAGCTCTTGTACATCCTTCAGTCCATAAAGGAGTATTTCATCACCTCATTTAATATGTTCTTTAGATATTTTTCTCTTTTTTAATCAACTTCAGCTCTTTTAGAGGAGCACATTCCTAACAATATTAATTGATCTTTACCTGCATAACCCTGTCTACTGTATTTCCTATTCCTTCCCTAAAGCACAAAATAAACCTATTAAGTAGGTACCCTCTCTATTCAGGATGCCTCAAGGTGCCCAAGTGAGGTATAATTACTGGCTTTTAAGAGCTGTGAGACCTCCTCAGTTAAAACTGCCAATTTCTTCAGTAAAGTCTCTGCAAATGGCTTCCTCTGTTGATTCTTTGGTTGTAAACAGAGTTGTCTGTGTACTGAACCCAGTGGATGAGCCTTCCTGTGGCAACACTGCTGTCTCAGCTGGCAACCTTGCTTGGTCTCAGGAAAGAGGCCAGAGGTTGAATGACTTTGTGGGATCAAAACCTCAGTCTCGTGCATTCTTCCAGTTCCTATGGGGAGTTTTGTAGATCAAGATTTCTTAAATCGCATCCCACAAAGTGAAAAAAGGTTTGTATTTCTGCTACTTTAAACTGCAGCTTCTTCGAGGATGCAGATCAGATTCCAGTGGCATCCTGCAGTGATATACACTCACTGTAACATGAAGTGTACACGTTGTTTCCCTGGGAAGAGGTGGACTATTTACATGTATCATATTAAACATATGCTTAGGCATTTACTTAATACAGGAGCCTACACATATATACTCATTAAAATAAAATAGGTAGGAAAAGAGGATGAGTGCCAGGCTCCAGGTGAAACCTTTGCTGGGTGTAGCTTTTTGCCTACAAAAGAATGAGAAATCCCTCCTCTTCTCCATTACAACAAAAGTCAAGGTAATCTTGCAACACTTAAAATCTCCCAGCAGAGGTTTGAAAAGCCTAGATCTTTGTCAAAAATGTTTTTGAGCATTCCAACGTAAAGAAGAAAATAGCTTAGGAAGCATTCAAAGTCCTTGCAAGCATAGACTACAGTAGTGATAGAAAAAGTCAATGATGGTTTAGTTGCTCATACTGAGCTGAGAAGTTAACTTGCTCTGTGTATGTGGTGTGTACATCCACACGTGCCTATATGTGTGCCTTTGCATACTTCCTAAATATTGGATATAATGTATAATATTAGATGGCATTTAAAACATTATTTCATTACACATTTCACTGGCATTTCATTGAATGAGAGATGTGATTACACCGGAGTTAATTAGTGTGATTGTGATAATAGAGTATTCTCTGCTGGATGTGTGACTGCACTCCTGATTGAGATGGATGGTTGTTGTGATAAAGTATACTGTAAGTGACTTTTTTTTTAATCTAAAGTAGGTACTCAGTATTAAATAGCACAAAGACTTCTGTTAGCTAACATATTTCCAGATGTTAATTCTACTCTTGCTTATTATTTTAGTTTGAAGGGCTAAAGTAGCTTTTATATACTTTGTCTGGGTTTTCAGCATTTTGTGTAATATGTCATTGTTGTTCTTTTAAATTTCAAATGTTTGTTCTTTTTAAATTTAAAAATGAATTCAACAAATTCATGTCAGTTTGTATGTGAACCCTGAGGGAAGATCATAAATAAAAGATAATGATACATGTAAAGATACCTGATTCTTGGCAATAGTTAGTGAGGATGCTGTGCAATATTCACATTGTCACTTCCTAGGGACTATTTCTTTCTTATTCATGCTGAAAGGTCCCTTATGCTTAGAGAACCCACTGAAATCATGGAATTACTGGAGGAATAAAGCACTAATTAGCATCAGCATGGCATTAGACCTGGCCTCCTAGCCATCTAAGATGGGAGCAAACTTCACATTCCCTAAATCTGCGGGTGTTCCCGAGCTAAGTTTCAAGTGTCAGTGAGGAAAGTAATAATGGATCAGTAGATACCAATGCCCAGACAGAAAATAACAGAATGGAGATCAGTTTGAAAAAAATATATATATGTGTTTGCAGAAAAATCATTTAAAACATTGCAAGCTAGCCGTAGTCCTGCAAAGGGAGATGAGTGGAGTGAGGACCCTGCAAACCCATGTACCAGCTGCAAAGGTAACTTTTCAAAAAGCTGAGAGAGAAGTGTTTTCTATGCAGTGCTGGTGTGCTGAAGCGTAGGTGCCTTTCTAGGCCCTCCGTTTCCTAGACTACGCTGGCAAATAGGACGCAGTGCTGAGAACAGTAGCAATTTTGTTGAGAATGTCAAGAGGTTGATATTTTGACACCCACTTGCACTCACAAACTTACCCAAGACCCTCATTTGGTAAACTACTTAAACAGATATGATTATTATTTACTCATTTAAAGGTAGGCTGTTCTCAAATGTTCTCCCCAAACTGGGGCCTAAGAGAGTTGCGGAGATGAATATAGCAGGCTCTAGTATTTGAAGAGCTGAAATTTCAGGAAGGACAGCGTAAGGCAAACTGGGACAAAATTATGACAAGAAAGATTTAAGATGAATTGCCATAATTAAGGGAAGAACAGTCTGCTAAAGACGATGGAAAGTTTATTATTCTAGGTATTTTTTTAAAAAGTCTGCAGAAGTTTCCCTTCCCTTCCAGGGTGCAATAGGGAACAATCCTGTACCAGTGGAGCAATTGGCTGCATGACCTCAGAGAGGTTCTCTGCCTTTAACTCCTGTAACTCCTGGCAAGCCTGTTTTGAATTAAGAGTAACAGAACACAAGCAAGAATAGAGATCTTGATTTGATTATGCAAAACTCAAACTGAATAAAATCACATTGAACATTAGATCATCATATGCACTTAACCTTTGCCCTTCTTAAGGGAGGAGGAATTTTGACAAAGATGGATGCTTCCTTAAACCCCTGATTTATTTATTGAAGAAATGCTTCATTGTGGCCATTCAGTTTAGGCTTAGAATATTAAATTGCTAAAGATAAAATTCTCAAACAAAAGCCTGAATGTGAGAGCATTTAACCTAAACAAAAGACTAGAGCCATTTTTAACAAAGTGGCTTAAACAAAGAATCTGATAGCAGTAATCAAACTTCGTAATTAAGGATAACAGTAGATTATAAGGATTGAGAAGAAAAGCAGAATCAGCTCCATAATTAGCATTTTGTGAATGTGAGTCATGCTGTAGTTTCTGTGGGGAGGAGCATTACCCACTGTCTACACACAGAGCTGGGGTCTGAGGCCTTTGCAGTTCTATTTTTAGCCCTTACCCATTTCTGTCTCCCTCTGTGATCCTAAGTAAATGGCTAGGAGGCTGACCCAGTTCTCACTGAAGTGTATAAGATGCTGTTTTACTGTTTTCTGTGAGAGATGGATCAGGCTTTGAACTTCCTGTCTCGACATCCCATCTTTATGGCAGGAGTAATAATAGTGGAATTTCATCTTTGGTTTTGATGAGTAGAATCATGACTCTAGTGAACATAAAGGAGACATCATATCACAGAAGACCTAGTAATTCTCCTCAGCTTCAACCTGCAGGTGTAACGTGGGATTCACATCACTTGCCTTTAGTGGAGAATATCAGATCTAAGCCAGTGATCTAAATTCTCTGTATAGTCAGTACATACTGACCTCTAGAGATGCCATCTCTTCCACGCCATTTAGATCGTAAAACCCCAGTGACAAAACTCTCTGAGTCAGTAGAAGGAGTCTTTGCCGGAACTGCCTTTCACAGCCCCAAACCCTGATTAACGCAGAATAACACAGACCAGTGCCGCCTCGAGCCCCTTTAGCATCTCTAGCACGTTCTCAGGAAGTGCAGTGTTTAAGGTTTGCAGTTTGTTTTTAATGTGAGAGTGTATCTGACCACCTGCCTCTGATCTCCTACCTCCCTCTTCTCCTGATGCATACAAGTAAGTGTCTTTCTCTAGCTGATCAGCATAGTTCACACCACCTTGGAGAACGTGGAGATGGTTACCATGAAAGTCAGACATAATAAAGAGCTGTAAAACACTGTGTGAGGGGACGTTATTCTGGAAGCAATTTGCCCAAATCTGGGCTGCTAACTTTACCCTAGACCACCATTAGACCCAGTTATTTTCAATGTGATCCGCCTAGAAACATACAACAATAAGCTAGTTACAAGTGTAATTGCTAGGACTAGAAGGAAAACTTCACGTGGAATCCTCTTCTGAAAATGCACTTAAGTCAAAATCAAAAAGCTACACAAAATTGGTTGATATCTTAAAAATGGGGTGGGGGGTTAAGTGAAAAGCACAAATATATATATAGGATTATTGATATTTTCCATTTTGATTTTTTAAAAAAGAAAGTTTTCAAAATAGTGTATTTTTAAGTGACTAAAATATTAGACTTCTTTAGGTTGTAGTACATACCATAAATAAGAAAGGCAAAATATTTCTGTTCTGCTACCTCTAACCTTTCTATTGATCCAGAATTGGTTGATGCATTTTGCAGTATTTTTCATGCAATGTTTAATTTTTGGTTTTAATTGGGAAAAATACACCAAATTCTTTCAAACCAGAATTGCTGTTCTTTGGCAACTTTATACTGAGCATTGCAATGCTATTTTCCCTCTCTGTAACAGATGGGCCAAGCATGAACTGCATGCAGCCAATGCTGCTCTGGGTTAAATAGATTTGGAGAGAACAGTTAATAAAACATCTACTTCTATAGCACAAGGATTAAGGACAAAGTAAGGTTTGTTTCAACTTTAAGGAAATCTCTTATGCAGTTTGCTGAAAGAGCTGCATTTGGGTAGTGTGCTTTCAATGCAGAGATGTCTTTGTACATGTTGAGCTGGAGACAGTGTAGGATCTCAGTTGAGATCTGCTGCACGGCTCAAAGATGAAAGTGAATCTTGACATTTTGACATTTATTGGTCTGAAATGCATAGGAAAGTAGACAATGTACTGAATGTAACAGGGAAATTTCACATCAGCTTTTTCATAAACCAGCTTTTTTTTAACCTGCTACAGAATATCAAACTCTTAATAATTAATGAACAGAAGTTATGTGAATCCTGTTAGGAAATATTGCCAGGGGATCAGATAACAAGCACTTCTGATTCTGAACTGTAGAATGGATTGTTATATGAGTTTCGTTAGTCTCTGTCTTTTCCCTAATCATGTTTTCTGTTTCTTGCAAACGACAAAAAAGAGAAAGATAAAAGCCTCCAGGTTCTGTCTAAAATGAATTCCAAAGCATATATTAGAGCCATTTCCATTCTGAAACCTGAAGTGTGCATTTTCAATTTCTTGTGATTGCAGATTTCATGAGTGAAATAGGTGATTATGCAAAGATAAGTATAGAAAGGTTATTAAGAGATTTGAAATGAAAATTGGTTTTGTGCTTGAGATGGTGCAAAAGAAGTGCCTAATACCAGCTAGCATATCACTGAGACAGAATTTCAAGGATTTGCACACGACAGATAGTTCTTTCAGGGGTTAATACAACATTAGAAAAAAACACCACACACCCCTAACAACTTTCAGAGAGCATATCGTAGTATAATACAAAGGTTATTTTTCTGTGGAACTGGTGCTGTTATAGTTTAACAGGAACTAATTTCCACAGATCCACATACCAAAGAGAGATTCTGCATGTGGGTCTCCTCGTGGGAGGGACTATCTGGCTCTGGTGACACTTTCCTCAGGATGCCACAGAAAACCTTCCATAGGACTGGGTTTAGCAGAATGGAAAAGGGTACAGCTGCAATTGCCCTTCTAGCAGCAAAATATTCTATTGGGATTGCATTAGCTCTTACCTTCTTCCGAAAGTTTTCAATCTTGATGCCACAATGGAGCTGTGCCTGGAGCATGTGCTCCTGGTAGATCCTTCAGCATCTCAGAAGGGTTGGGAGTCTGAGATAACCTCTTCTGGCTGGGGGTAGCAGGACGAGGATGCCTTTGTACAGGAAGATCCATTATATGTTTTTATTCATCATGGGACTTCATGAGACTTGATTCTCTCTTCAGTTCCCTCCTCTCCCTCCCTGGTGCAGTATGGGTTATGTTACACCAAAAAAGCACTCCAAAAATGTAAATGAGGGTCTCTGCTTGGAAGAGCTTACAAACAAGAGAGGGAGTTCAGGAGGAAAATGAGAAAGTGTGAAGCAGGAAAGCGATGCAGCATTATAGTACCAAAACAGGCTGAAGCTCTCAGGTTCAACACAGCTTTGATAAAGCAGTTGTAGAGAAATATTGATGTACAAAATGTTCTGTACATGTCACGATTTCTGATGTGATTTACATGCACTTATAAGAACAAATAAACAGAACAAACAAACAAAAAATAGGGCAGACTCACCAAATAACTAATCCCTGGCTTATTTGGCCTGTACTGTATTTATATCCCATCTGACACTGGATGGCAATCCTTTCATGAATACATCAAGCTCTGGAGTTCAAGGTGGGATTAGTTAACTCCCAAATGTGGTTGCTTATCTGAAATGTATCTAAACATCTAGAATCTGCAATATTGAGCTGGAAATCTCTCAGCACCTAGCCTTCCTTCTAGAATGGCAGGAATGAAGCCGTTAGCTTTCTTTCTATCATAAATTTCACCTGTTTTAAAGCCTAGAGACTTAGCTAGGAACTCAGTGGACAAAGATAGAAAAAAAAAATGAGGAAAAACTTCACCAAGCTCAAGATGCACCATGTTGAGGCTTCATGTCCTCAGCATGTTTATGCCAGGCTTTGGCAGTCTTGTCTGAAACTGGAGATGAATGCTTTGCAGAAGAACCAACATACACTAACACTGTCTTGCACAGCCCAGGGTAAGCAATGCATGCATTTCCATCCACATCCAGCCAGCTTTGAGTTAAAAATCCCCTTCTACTTTGGAGAACCTCATGCAATACAAGGGGACGCTACATCCTTTACTGTCTGTCCAGTGTGGCCTCTACTGAGGCCAGTCTGTACTCCGTTTTCCTCTAAAGTCTAGGGCTCAGCCTACACGCTTTCCACCATCCAGTGCTTTTATATGATCATAGAGCTGAACCCAGGTCATCTAGATGTAATTAGGTGGTACAGCACATGTTGGAGGCAGTAGACTTGCAGTGGTTTTCAGCAGAATTGAATATAAGCTTATGAGAGACAAATGCAGCAAATCTTTATTCATACTCTGCTTCAAAGAAGGTGTTTCTGTCTCTAATCTGTGCCATAAGTAGCGAGTGAGTATGTTTAAAAGTATACTAAATATTGTAAATAAAAACAGAGAACAACCTTCTCCCCAGGGAGCTGGACTGTTTTTTGAGCTGTTGTAGTGATAAAGTATGAAAAACTTGGGAGTGGAATAGACTGCAAAATACTGTTAGGTTTGGGGCTTGCTCCAAATACTTTTGGAAGACAATCATTCAGAAAGGATGCTGTTAAGTGAGACTGGTCCCTAATTCAGATCATGTTAAATGGAACATTTTTTTTACAAATTCTCGGCTGAAGTGGTTTCCAAAAAATGATTATGAAAACATAAAATTTTGCTGCTGTTAACAACCTAACCATCATAGCAGTGACCTGAAAGTGAGTGAATAAAGATTTACTATTGGTAACAAAACTGTCTAGAGTATGTTCTTCACAGTCCAAAAGGAGAAATGCAAATATTGTATATTTATAGTCAGCCCTCAGAAACTGGGAAAATGAACAGTGAATTAGCCGTTTTCTTTTTGCTTTTTATAACTGCTAATATCTTCCCCATTAAACACTTAAAGGCACATGTTCCTTCTTTGTATTCAGTATTTTCTCAAGCAACAGCTATTGACTGCGGCGGGGTATTATCTACATAAGAGCAACAGGACTTGATCCATGGCTTTTATGTTTGACTGTGTTCCTTTAATGCTCAGGACTATGCGTGTCCACAGTTTTCAAATGTTTTTTAGTATATATATCAAGTTAACGCACATTTAAGCTGAGGAGGATTCTCAGTAGGATTTTTGAAAGGGAAGTGCTATATATAATTCTGGTTCTATTGATGGGGAGATTAAAATTCCCAGTGGGGGCAGTTTTAGGCCAATGCTGAGCATTTCTGAAGATCCAACCCAGTCCTGGAAATTCCCTTAAGCTGATATCTTATCTCTTCTTATTTGCTCATTAAGTGTTGAGCACTACAGAGTTATTGGCCTCAACCTGAGTGAAGAAAGCTCATCTGTGGCAACAGGGCTGTTGACTCTAGCTCTGTACAAATACCACTGATCATGAATAACCTGTAAGACTATGTTTAATTCCTGGCTGTGGAGAAGATAAGCTGCACTCCCTCTACATTTCTGCTGTTATTATGAGACCTTCTGGTGGATTAGTTCAATGACGTTTTCCACAGACGTAGAGAGGGAAAGGATGGGCAGGTAGTTTGAAAGTTGAACTAAGCTTTGATGGAATGGGATTCAACATCTGCTCTTCCACAGTCTAGCATGTCTTGGGTACATCACTTAGCTTCTGCACCCTTCAGTTCCCTCTCTGTAAAGTAGGGGTAAAATGTCTTGTGTCTCAAAGATCAGAGCTACAGGGGTAAACCCATTCAGGATGGTGAAGTGCTCAAATTCTCATGCAATAGAGGGCAGGTACATACCTCAGACAAACTGGAAATGATACCTCCAAAGCACTTTGAGCATTTTACCTCGGCAGCTGCAAGCTAAAAACTGAATTTACTCCTTTTAGAAATACAGTGCAGAATAGTAGACAAGAGGAAAAAACACAGAAGCAATTTGAAGATACCATTTTCTCAGGTTATCACACAAAAGCCATTCAAAGGCAATGTTTCTTGAGGCTAAGATGTCTCTGGCTAGTGAGATTACCTGCTGTACTATGATAGCCATTGGGAGTCCTTTGCAATGAGCTTGTAGCCAAGTGTCACATGAAACAGCATTGCCTTCTGAGGTGGTTAGTCCTGCTTGCTTCATCATATTATCTGTGAGAAATTCCAGGGGACTTGGAAATAAACAAGTGCAGAGCCCTGTGTCTGTGCCTGGCAGGACTGTGCTGCGGTGGTGTGTTTCAAATAAACTATTCTGTGCCTACTCAGGGATTGGTCTGTGGGGCTTTATGCATTCTCCTTTCACAGATGGCAGCATTGGTAGGAATTATTACTATTGTTTTAAAACTCCAGTAATCACTGGCTTTAATACCTTTCAAAGTGTAAACAGCTTGTTTTGGGCTTTACTTGCCACGGTTGTGTTACTCATACTCTGTTCCTTGCTTTGTTTGCTGGTAGAATACGTACACCAATGCAGACAAACTTTTAGAGGCTGCAGAGCAGTTGGCTCAGACTGGGGAATGTGACCCTGAAGAGATCTATAAAGCAGCCCGGCATCTGGAAGTACGGATTCAGGACTTCGTCCGAAGAGTGGAACAGAGAAAACTTCTCTTGGACATGTCAGTCTCCTTCCATACCCACACCAAAGAGGTAAGTTGTGTACGATGGAATTTCTCTGTATTGCACAGCACTGCAAGAAGTTGACGCTGGGCACAAATTGAAAACTCAGACGATGCAGCAAAGGCTTCTTCATCACACAGGGCTGATATCCGGTTCATTTTATATATGTGAGTAGCTGTTGTAAAGAGGAAACAAAATGTGAATGAAACATATGAATGCTATGGTACAGTAAAATAACGGGACAGCATATCTAACAGGTCAAATGGTGCTTAATTCACAGTGTATTGTTATAAAGTGGACAGTGTTTGAATTCTCTTGTGAGAACATCAGTAAATATTAACGCATTAGATATAAACATTCTTAGAGTGTGATATGTATTCTCAAAGGGATTCCATTTTAATGTAGTGTTAATGAATGTGGCCATTATTATTAAGTGTTACTAGAAATCTTACTTTGTTTAATGAGGTGACCTCTCTTTTCAAAATTACGGGTAAAGAGCAAACTGCCACATGCTGTTTATAGTGATTCAGTGAGGACCCAAGTAAGCGCCATTTAGTTTAATTGAAAAATATCCAGAGATAGGGCTGTCTTGCCAGAGATACAGTGGACAAGACATCAAATGGGAGGCCACTGGGGATGTAATTAAAGCATACTTCACATTTTTCTGCAGACCAAAGGCCATTCAGCGATGAGTGACTTTTAAAGATAGGCTTTCTGCTGAGAGAGATGGAATTAGGCAGAATGGTTGTTTTCATGCTCTGTAGCATCTGTTTGCAACAGCACTCTTGATCAGAAAGATGCTCTTAGAAGCTGAAGGCTTTGCCTGTGTTAGTTGATTTACATGTTGCAAACAAGTTGTTTATAATAGGCTTCAGTGTGTGTGGTAGCCCCCTTAAATAGAAGGTGTATGCACACATCCGTATGTATGTGGAAGATAGCTGGAATTACAGTGTGTCTGTTATAGCTATTGGTAGAGGAGGGTTTTCCGCTTAAATCCTGCTTCTGCAATATGCTAAAACCCATCAGCTTTAAGCTTGTGAGTAGTACTGTTGTTTCCAGCATAGCTCAAATGCCTGCAACTACGCTGGTTTGCCACAGGGGAAACTTAATTGGTTATTTCCTCAATTAAAATTATTTCGTAACAGTTTCCTACTGTGATTAACCTCACTTCACCTCTGCAGGTGGTGGCTAGTAACACACTAAGATAGACATGACTCCGGGAAGCTACTAATATTATATGTTTTCTATCACCTGAATTTCCTCTGATGATTACTAGTGCTGTGTAGCCTAATTTGGGTTTGGCAACTAGAACTCCCCAGTATGGATGAGTTTGGATTGCAGAGCAATATATTTACCTCTACCCTTTGTCAATAGTAAGGGAATTCACAAGCTCCACTCACCTGGACTTGTTTTAATGAGACCAGTTTTGGTGTATAGAAATGCAGATGTACAAGAGTGCCCATTTTTTGGAACAGATTAAAAAACCCAGCCTTTTGTAACACCATCAATGCTGTTTACTAGGTATTGAGAGCAAACCCTAAATCTCTGCCTCATTGGTATTTACTCATTTACACCAGTGCTGTGATGCCTCTTTCCAAAGCCCAGTAAGTGCTTGCTGTCAATTTTAGGGAGATCAAAAGTGGACAGACTCATCTGAGTGCCTAAGTTTGCTCTCTCTATAAGCAGCAGGAGCAGACTAGAGAGCTGGAGCAAAAAAGTGGAACATCATCAAAGCCAGGGTGGACACAGAGATCCAGGTTCATCAGGATGAGTGACAGCTGTTGGGATGGGTGCAAAGTGGCTGCAAAAGCCATTGCAGTCTGCAGCAGCCGGCCCATCCCCGTGCCAGAGGATGCACAGTAGCCCTGCAAAAGAAGGAAAGTTTTCACTTCCTCACCCTGTGTTACTTCACTCCTGTGGAGGCCAGATACTGGCTTTCTGCAGGTACTCTGAATTTCGTTGTCTGTCATGACCTACCTCATTCTGTGACATGCTTCTGTGTCTCGGAAGCACTGGTGTGAGTTGCACAGCCCCAGTAGCTCATTTTTTTTGGCAAGAATATTAAGTGAGAAAATTGCTGCAGTTTTAATATTTGTCTGCCAGCTGTGAGAATCCCCCCTGGAGACAGTGAAGTAACCAAAGAATGCCAGGGGGACCTGGTGCAAAGGGCAAAGTGTTAAAACAAGGGAGCCTAAGCACATGTTTGGAGCTGCATTTGCTATTTTATGCTCTAAGTAGATTGGCCCAAGTAGAAATGACTCATGGGTTGGCCTTCCTTGGATCTTGAAATATATTGTAAAATGGAGAGTTAATAACTGTAATTATAATTGTCGTTCTTCAACATGAATATAAAACAGCTAGCTGAACTCCTCAAAAATGAAGGAATACAAATTTCTTTCCTTTGTCAGCTTTCCTGTGATTATATTTATGCCTTTTCCCTGTTTCTTACCAACTAGTCTCAGCTGATTCCTTCCTGGGACCTTGGAGACTCTGCAGGCTCTCGATGGGTAATGCACTCAGCTGTGGTGAGAACACCCAGGCTTGCACAACCGGACTGGATCGAATTTGGGGGGGTTCTTGCTCTCGCCACGTGCCCACATCTGTCCACTCTAGACCTGCACCATCCATACTCATTTTTTAAAACTTTTTAAAAATAAATCCACACTTGGCATATTCCTCTGTATTAGCTGGGTTTCAGTCCAGCAAAGATAACATTTGATTCCAATTTTAATGTCAGGATTTATCAAGTAAAATTCCCTTTAAGTCAATGGCAGTTTTAGTTGCGTAAAAGAAAGAGTTTGGAGTCAGATCTTAAATTCTAGCAGATGTCAAGGCAAAAAATCCTTTGGTGCAGCAGTAACACACAGGGACATCTGAGATCCATTGCTGGTGTTTTTCCAGGCGGCATTCCAGTTACGGTGCCAACACATCCCTCTCTGATTAATTCCCCCCCCGCCACCTGCAGAGCTGCGCCTGATGTTGTACTGTGCAATGCCCACTTAAACCTTTCACCTGGGAGTGTCTTGGGACAAAGAGAAAGTTGTTTGGCTGGCATGTTAACACATGTTTAACACCTGACATATTTTGCATTATTCTAGAAGGGATTGTTAATTACTTAATAATTACATCATTATTCATTTCAGCCTTTGTAATTCTGAAAACTGTTTGTTAAGCTATTAAGTGTTTCTCTTATGTCCTTAAAAATGAATAAACAGTTGGCTTAGTGTTTTCTTGGCAATAATGCAGGAAACTATGGCCTAGATTAATTTTTCATTTACATTTCCCAAATTCTCTTTATTTCTTGATAAATGAATCTACTGAGACAGAATTGGTGAAAGGGAGAGTTAAGTAGAAAGAATCAGTCTTACTGACAAGGTCTTTATGGAGATATTCTGAATGTCTTCCTGCAACGAACATGTCACTTTTGACAATATTACTAGCACAGATGAATTGCTTTTCTGATACAATAAATCCCAGCCATGTGGCTGAGCGCATTGACTGTGATCTTCTCCCCCCTTCACCTGTATGCTGCCCACCTCTTCAACTCTACATTTGACTACTAACATTCCTGCCATCTGAGAAACTTCCAACAGCTCCCATTTTTTAAAAGTCGTCTTGTCAAAGAAATGTTTCCTTTTTGTAAACCTCTTTGCCAGAATTTCTTCCAGACAATAATTAGTGTTGAATTAGGGAGTCATGCAAGTGCAGATATCCCAGACCAATGAAAGTCAAGAGTGGCTTTTTTTATAGCACAGTAGACTCCAGTCACCGCTCATTTTGTGTGAAAGTACTAGACAGAGCTTCCCAATGGAAAGCACTGATTTATACAGTTGAAGGAATATAGAAAAGACTAGCAATAAAACATTACAATAATTTAGCTTTTAAGTGTCCTTATTATAAGAATACATGCAGAAGGGTGAAATGATTGCTTTTTGGTAAGGCAGAAATGTTTAGAGGCATAAATTTAAAGCAGTGTCCAAAGTGATTGTATTATAACTCATGAGTAATGCAAATGTCCTGTTGCCTTGCATATAAAAGAGATGATGTGTTTTACTGTCCTGCAGTATTCATTATGCTCTTTTAGTTTATAGTTAGTTAATATTTTCATGGCCTTCCTAACAGTGTGAGCCGAAACCTGTTACCTTGGGAATCAAATCCAATTATCTGTATGGCAGGGTAAAGTTACAAATTGTTGTCAATGGTATAAATGCATTCAACAGACTTGTACCTGAATCATTTCTCTGAGGATAAAGTGTGATTGAATTCAGGTTATTTCAGATCTGGACCAATTATTGGCAGGATTGCCAGATCTCACAATTTTATCACAAATCTCATGATAGTTGATGCTTTTCTGTAAGCTCTCAGCTGCTAGGATCAAATGATGATACAAGATTCTTGGCAGTCATTCTGTTTAAAAGAGAATAGTTTCTGAGCCTCCTAGAGAAGAGGTTGCAGATGTGATAAGTTCTCACTCTGAAGACTCAAAAACCTCAAGACAAGTAACAAAAACATCCTATATTTCTTTTTTTAAATCTTAATATTTTGCATTGGTCTTGTAGTTTCATACTTGTGGTTCTGAAGAGTATACTTTACAATTCCAGGTATAAAAAGGTAGACATAAAAGGGCACTCTCAGCATCTGTATCATTAAACACTTTTTAAATCCTTTTGCATAATTAAATGATCACTCAGCACCTTGTAAATGTCTTTACTGTCCCTACTGATTTTCTTCTCTTTCTAGCAATCACAGGTTTGTTTTGCCTTACTTAGAATGGCAGGGAATACTACTAGCGTCAATACTGATACAGTTTCATAGTTGGAGGTTAAAACAGCAGTATAGAAAAGCCTGGCAATGAGTCTTGTCAAGCAAATGTTGAGGTGAGGGTATGCGTAGACGTGTGTGCGTGATATCTACATGCAAATAAATTCTTGGCTCCATCTGCAGGATTTTAAGCTTAAGGGTTAATGTCTAAGAGCAAGCGTTTGTACCTGACTGTATTCTCTCCTATATATAGAAGTAAAGGTTTGTGGTTGTGTTACTGTTTGTATTGACTTATAATGGAGTTGCTGATATAAGAGCAAAGAGGAACTTCACTGGATTTAGATCCATGTATAGTATATGGGTCATACCTAAAATACAGAGTAGTTCTGCAGGTGCCTCCTAGCTCTCCAGGGCATGAAAAGCATGTGTTGCTACCTCTAGACTTCTCATTTCTCGATGGTTCCCAGATTACCACCTTGGTGTTGCCTTGAGTCTTACAAGAGAACAGCAAAAGCAGGAGAGGCAGTAGCGTGCTTTTCAGGCCATGCGCCCTGCACTCTGTTGGCCCTCAAGAGCCTGAAGGAGCAATACGAGGAGCTGCTCAATGCTTGCCATTCTATAGGAAGCCTGCCAGGTCTAACTAGTCCACAGAACTGAGAGATGAGTATGCTCAGGCAATATTTAATCTTGAAAAAAATGAATTGCTCAACTCTTAACAGGTTCTTACTGAACATGTGCAAACTGGAATTTGGCAGAGGTCTTTAGAAAGACCAAACTTGGGCAAATTTTCACAGGGCTGACGTAATATATATTCTTGACATCAAGGCTAAACTGCAAAATTTCAAACCCTTGCTTAAAAACGGGGAGGATCTGGAGCATCTCATGCAAGCAGAAGTAGGACTCCTCTCCAGCACAGACTAAGCAGCTCTTTATTCTCCTTCATCTCATTCTGGATCTTTTACCTCAAAATTCATCAAAAAGTTCAGTCTTAGGCAGATACCTGTTATGCAAAATTTCACTCTAAACAGTTTGTCTGATAAAACCATGAGAAACTGAGAAGGAAGTTCTGGAGCATTAAGTGTCAGGCAACTTCCCATACAGACCTAAATTATTTGCATACCCAAGGTCACCTTGCTCCCCCCATGGATATCAGTGGGGCTACTCAAGTGAGTAATGGGAGTAGGTTTACCCCATCATTCAGCAACAGTAACAGTGTTTTACTGTAGATACTGCTGCCTTACTTAATTTTGCTTGATAACCAAAGGCTGTGAAATTAAATTCTCTCTGCTTCGGTTGAATACCATGATTAGGAGATTATTTTAGTGCAGGCCATTACTGTTAATGGGACTTGGCTCTCATGTTGTGGCAGAGGTGCTGGGAAGCAGGCAGCAGAGCGCTCGCTTGTCTGAGGTCTGCTGCTGTTGACTCTTGCAGTCAGAAGAGATGACAGAATGAATCAAAGTTAATCGTGGAGCAAACGTGACAGTGTTTCTGGGATATATTGTATAATCCTGTCACTCATCATAAATTGACCCAGGATTCACAGTACTTAATAATTTGTTGTTTGATTTTAACTCTTAATATTGACATTTTGGAGCAATCACCCATCAGGTAATAAAGACTTGTGATGAGAGGGATAATCACTTTAGCAATTCCCTTTGCTGGCAACTTGTAGGAGCTCTGAAAAGGTCTCGCGCTGTGTGAATAGTTCCCACAAAGCATTTGTCTTATACGCTTCATTCCTGGAGTGCAGTCCTGATCAGTGCTTTTGTTCCTTCTCTCACACTATGGCCAGGTTTAAAAAACAAGGTAAACATAAAACACTAAAATGATGTAAGCTGGCTCTCTATGTATAAAATATTCACTGATTTGGCATCACACGTCATGGCACTTTCCAGGGTTAGGATAAAGAACCAAGTGTCTTGCTGAAAAGCTGCATGTTTTCTTTTTTCAATGGGATAAGGTTCCCAGCTGAGATTTCCAAAGCTACTTACAAAATCTGACTTTGAAAATATCAGCCCCTCCTCTCACTGTGGGGCTGCAAAGAATCAAACCTTAAATTTATGCCTCCTACAAGTCTGAATGTTGGTTTTCTTGGGAACTGGATCAGTACAGTTTGACTGGGGGGAATATTATGAGCAGAGAACTCAGGAGGCAATGGGGGGAAAAAAGCAAATGCTTTTATGAGGATTTAAGTAAATGCTGATTTTTAAAATAAGTGCTCAGTTCCTAAAGGTTCTGATATTTCTATCAGAGATAGATTTGCAGGAAGAGAGCAGGGGACATTGGTGAAGGGAACTGCCAGAGCTGCACATACAGGTGACGTGTGCATATGTACACTTTGACAGGACTGCCGATTCCTTGGAAAAGACAGATGCGTTCCGTTACTCACCAGCCTACCATTATCTTTTGGATAATTGGGACTGTAGGGAAGGCTCTGCTGGTATAATAAATAAACTTTATTTTGTGTGTGTGTGTGTGCAAAAGTTCACTCTGGGTTATTACCAGTCAATTACCACAAAGCAAAAAATCCCTCTCCGAGCTCCAGAGCACAGGCTGTGGCTTTGACCAACCTGCAAACATTCACCAGTCATTCATGGTGGTGGTTTCTCTGCAGGGTTAAATCTGGTCTGTAATGCTAGCAGAGCTCTGAGGCTGAGGAAGCAGGACAGCTGGGGGGTGCGGGGTGCCCCTCTTTCCTGTCTGTTTGTTGTCTAGCAGCAAGGTTCTTTCATGCAGGATTAAGGAGCTGGGTATGGAGAGAGCTGGGGTGTCCTGGCAGCACATCCTGCTCTCAAGCAGAAGAGTTTGAAGCATGGCCAGACCACTAGTGAGTAAAAATTCTGCCATCTGTGATCTTTTGAAAGAATAAAAGTAAAACTTCAGAAAACAAAATCAAGGTAACAAAAGTTAAGAGATTGCAAACAAATAGACTAAATCTCAAGAAATTCAACCTGCAGCAGAGGAAAGGCAGACACATGGAAGAGAAGTTCTTTCCTGTCATTCTGCCGTGTGCTTGCCAGAGGTTTCCTATAGACTGCATTTTAGTTCAAACTTTGCTATCTTCATTTTCCTGATCATTCACCAGCATTTGGACCAATTGCTTTATTCTGACCAAATATCAGCAGCAGCTTTAGAGAGCCGTTGCATGTTTTGTACATGATGCTCCTAGGTAGGGCCCTGTCCTGTATGCCTTGCACTCCAGATAACACTGCCTCATGCTGCACCTAGACGGGTGGGGTTTTTTGAGCACATTAGTGACAGCTGGCCCATCCTATTTAAAGTACCCTTTTTATTGGCTATAGCCTGTTTTCCCGATTTCCTTAAATTGAGGAAGATGGACTTTTCCCAGTTTCAGTGCCTAGGCTTGTAGTTTTTACTGTTGTATACAAAGGCAAGAGCGGGCAGTCAGTGCCTGTTACAATCTGCGTATTGAGTTCTCTTCATCAAAGCCTTACTGGGAGGCTTCTCTAATTCACCCATCATTCAAAAAACCCCATGTTCTGTTGCCCTTTAAGTGCATGTGTGCAATGGAGTCTATAAAACTGCTTTAAAATGTTTAATGTCAGTGTAGTGGTTCAAGGTGATGGATTCAATAAGCCTGTTTGGTTAGGGAAAGGCCGCGCAGTTTGTTTAATCCTTAGCAAGTTTCAGAATGATCAGAACTGTCACAAGTGATTTATTTCTAAGATTCCTAGGGCGTAGTGGTGGAAGCTGCCCAAAGGGCTTAAAGCTGCAGAGCAGGGTAAGGCTGCAAGTGATATGGCAAGTCACTGGGAAAAGCACAGAGGGAAGAGGTGGTGCAGCTCCTATCTGAAAAGTAAGGAAATGTTTAGAGCCAGGGAACACTTAGTTTAGAAGAAAATATAATGGTTCATGCATTTATTTAAGTAAATTGCTGAATTTGTAGTGTATATTTTGCATCTATGAGAAGCTCTTCCTGCACCAGACTGTAGTGTATTACCCTGGCGTAAAGCTGAATATATTTTTTGATGTAGGAAGTACTTCTCCAAGCTTGTACCAGTATGATCAAGTGCAGAATTCAATTTGCTTAGTACAATTTCTGCAGTTAATCACATCTAGATTCATAATTGCAAGTAACTTGCATTAAAATTATGCTTTAAGAGAAATATGTTTTTGCAATTCATGATGGTAGCAGGCAAAGCACAGAACATGTACATCTGATTCTTCAGTTATAAGCCAGCTTCCTCTCCTGGAATGAATAGGCCCTGAATTACATTTACATGACCTTGGGCTGGGGATCTACGCACTCCCTGATGTAAGCATAACTGCCCTGAGCACGTTTCCCTTGAGAGGAGATTGTTCTGTGCTGTATCAGTCTGGTCCATGCAGGACTTGGGAAAAGCATCAGATGTTTAGGCATTGCAAATCCTTTTGCCATAGGCAAGGTTACTAATTAAAAAGCTTCAGCATACAGAAGCACCAGATGCAACCCAACCAAGGATGAATGTCAAGAAATTGGCAAGGAAAAGGGAGAAAAGCAAGAAAGAGGTTAGGAAGAGATCAGACATTTTTTTCACAGAATGTTCCCTTTCTTTCCACTTGTCGTTTCTTCCCAACCAGTTTGGTGATGTCTGACAACGTTACATCTTGCAGCAGGGTGTCTCATCAGCTGCATCTTACTGTGGAAGCTGCATATTGTGGCATTTCATATGAAGCGTCTGGTCATATCACGTTGTCACATTTTATTAGGTATGCTGTCATCACGTGACACTTCACTGGTGGCATCCGGTCATGTTACAGCTCGTTATTACAAACTTTCTTTTATATGTTTCCCTTGACATTTTCATGAGACCTTGAATGTGCCCTTGGGACTTTGGAAATCTTGTTGAAATATGCTTACAGGTTATAGCAACTATCAGTTCATTCAATTTAAACAGCACTGGATGCATTGTAAGTGTGAATAAACATGGGCTGATGGAAGTTAATTATGTCGAGAAGCGTCATTATCTTCACCATGTCGGTGGGGGGAAACCAAGGTGGAAAAAGTGGTTTCCTAAAGGCCACACAACGAAACCATATTCATAACAGCACTGAACAGGTGCTTAAACATAAGCACATGCTGAAGTCCTGCCATAAATTGACCTGCCCTGGGAACAAGTGAAACAAGGTCTGTTTTCCAAATCTTTGTCTTCTCCTAGGGTCTATGTGACTTCTGCATATTACTGAACAACTAAATGTTACTGCTTAGAGTGAATTTGTATAAGCCTGGCTTAGAAGGAGAGGAGAACAGAGTTGATGGACATCTCTCTCTGGAGCAGTTCTGTTACTTTCTCTCAACCTGACCTTGGTTCTTTGGACTCCTATGTTAACTCATGGAGTGGCAGCTGTGCAGGTGGGAAAAGAGAACTCCCATATTTCCATGAATCCCTCTCAGTTCTGTTCTAGCCTTGGTTGCTGTGATGGACATTAATTTACCGAGCTAGCATGAACATCCTTTTGGGGCATGATCTGCAATACGTGGCACTCCTCTGATATTGTAAAGGAGTAGAACATATACCCTGGATAGTTGCTTGTTTCCTTTAACATCCTTGTTTTGAATGGCTAGCGAAAATATTGTGCACTGGTTATTCTCATGGATTGAACTGACCAGTTCTTCACCTTCCTTTTCACTGGTCTCAATACTCAATCTCTTTAAACTGTTTTGGGTAGGATTGAAACTCGGTACTGGCATTTGCCAATAGCAGTGTGCAAACACCGGGTGTTTAATACTTATTCCAAACACGGAGGCGAGGTTTTCTTAGCAATCTCGTTAGGTTTTACATTTTGTTTAAAGTGGTCCCTTGCTCTAAGGGAGAAGCATAAATTTTTAGGTAACAGGCACAGATGTCCTTCAAACCTCCAGTAAGTGGTCTCATTAAGTACTTGAGAAAAATGAAGGGTATTGCATCAGCCGAAATAGCTGGGAATAAAGAACTGTATTGTCTTTTCGATGGATGGAAGCTGCCTGTGTGTTACAGCCAAGCAAGACAAAGAAGTTGTTACAATGCCTAAGAGAGCTGACAGAAGCTCCCCTAAAAGAGGGGGTTTGGGTTCTTTTTTTTCCACTGGTCTAGTTATCAGAGGAGAACTGTTTTTCTTGTGTGAAGCCACGATTACCTTGATAAATAAGCCAGAATCTTGGAGCCTCCATGGCGCTTCAGCATGGACATTGCATGTTAAATATTTACCTTGCACTTTTGTGTGACCACTGTAAAATTTATAAACTAATTTAGTTTGCATGTGTTGGATTTGTGGCTGAGTCTCTCCACTGGGCTTAATTCAGGTTTAACCACTAATGCATTAGTATGTCCATATCCAATTAATTGCACCAAAGGATAGATCAATTTGAAGGAAGCATAAAAAAAATTTTTTTGTTTTATTTCGTCTGGGTTTGCCAGGATTCTGTATCTTTGGTTTAGTACATGTTAAGCACTATGGTGTGGAGGTGTCCAATTTCTGGACATGTGCATCACTGGCAAGCTTAGTAAAGTCATCACAGCTGGACGTGGAAATATTGTGTTAGTATTTGAAATGTCTGCATGCACCTACACGTTCTCCCTATGCAGGATCAAGTGACAGATTAGCAGTAGTTTGGAATGCACATGGGAATGGGACAGGTGCCCGTGAATTTTGCTCATGCTAAAAATGAAGGAGGAAAAGTTAGTTTGTGCAAATACATGCCAAACATCATCCTGTGTAATAAGCCAGACTTCAGTGAAGAATTGTGCACTTAGCCTAAGTAAGCTCGCTGCTTTGGAGTGAGTCACAGCATATGCACAAAGTGTTTGATGACTTAGGGTTTTAATAGGATTTTTAAAATCAGTTGAGTAGCTGTATTGGAATTAAACATTGAACCATAATAGAGACTGATTTTCTGAGTTGTGTTGGACTGGAACAAGCCAGGGTATGATTTCTGTTTTGTGATTAACAGGTCAACTGATTTTGGTGTGGTGACATGGAATTTATCCTCCATTTCTGTGGCATTCAGAAATGGGACTTGGTAGCAATTTATTTCAGGTGCTGTTAATTGTAGCACATAACCTAGGAGGTCTGTGAGTCAGGTTTCTATTGTAAATTATTCCTGAAAGATCTTCCTAATCTTATTAATATTGACTGATTCTTTGTATTAGGATTTCCCAGGGATTGGTGGAGTCTGAAGGATTAAAGCGCTCTGAGTCAAGGATGACCTAGATTCTGATAGCTTTTGTTATGCAAATCCTTACAATCACAGGTCACGTACGGAACCATGCGAAGTTAATATGAGTTTGTGTCTTTGAGTGTTTTCTCAGATTAATAAATGTTTCAGTTCCAGGTGAGTACAGTGCAGTTCATGTAGAAGTATTTCAAAAGTGCTTTGATTTAGGAGCATATTCAAAAAGTGACTTAGGATCTTAAAAATCAAAGTCTTTTTGGCTGCTGCTGAAAGTTGGGTTCTGAAGACACTTTTGAAAACAGGGCTTTCCTCCTCCGTTGCATTGGGGGATTGGAAACTCTCCTTGGCCCTTGCTCACATGATAATTTCAAGGAACCGGCAGATTGCCAGCAATGAAGCAATTTCTTTATCTCACTTTTCTTTTTGTACAGAAAACTCCCTGAGCTTTTTGTGGTTATCTTAAATAGAAAAATTAAATATGAAAAAGAGCAGCAAAAAATTATAGAACTACTAGCTTGCCCATCTTGGAGGGGAAGGATGATTTACACACATGGCCATTTTTCTCTTCTTTAGTTACAAAGTGCTCTATTACTTGGAGATCTGATTAGCAGGGAAAATAATATTCCTAAACAACCTGATCCTAGCCTGCTTTAGTCCAGCTGTCCCTACTGCTTGAGTGGGAGCAGGTGTCAGGATCAAAACCAGAAAGATGCTGAATGTAACTGATGTGCCTAAAGGCATTAATACATTTTCCTTTTTACTGGCTTGCCCGAGTCCAGCACCTGGAACTCGGGTCACAAATGAAAAATCACTCTATTTGGTTATTCAAATATGTTTTCATCCTTTCAGCTATTTCATGGGCCTGACTACTTAATTATATTCTTTTTTTGTACTAATACTTGCCGTTTTATAGCATGCCTTTCCTCTGATAATGTGAAAATATACAAATAAAGTGAGCAAGACATTCCATTGTAGGCCAGTAATAGGCTAGGCAATTATGATTATGCTGTTTATGAATAAACTGAGACTAAGGGGTTCACCCAAAATATTCACTAACCCTAGTGAAAGGCCTTCAAATTCAGCAGGAGTTTTAAAGCATGTTTTCCCAAGTGGCTTATCATCTGTCAAACAAGGAGTCTCTAGTGGGGTGGGAACAGAGCCCGGGGAGCAGGGCTGTCCATTTGCTGATGTAATCGCTAAGCAGGGCTGGGACAGGTTCAGAGGTCGATTAGTTTGTTTTAGATCAGGGTGATATCCTTGAAGTCAGTAGAGTGCCAGCAGTGTAAAACTCTCGGAGGCTGGCCTTTGCTTTGGACCTGTTTGTGAGCAGCCTAACCAGCTGGCTCTTAAAACATCTCTCTCCTCCTTTCTCTTTTTGTGGACGTGCAGAGTTCGCAAACTCAGAAGAAATCCTGTAGGATGAGGATCCAGTGTGCCTCGTTCTGAACAGAAGTGTTTTTACCAGCTCTTTTGACACCCCCGCACAACGTCTGTCTACTCCTTCATATGTACCTCTAGCTCCCTCTGAGATAAATTGCTTTGCAGCTCCCTGGAACGGCAGACAGAGATGCAGCCCCATTCCTGCCAGCTCCGCGTGCTTTGACATTTGACAGTGCAGCGGTACGGCGGGTAGTTTCCCAGTCCCGTACTTCTCTGCTACCTTGCAGAATATACCAGCAGAATGTGGGTTAATGGGGCAGGCATGGCACAGAAAATAGTCTCGCTGGTGGAGTCATTAGGATTTGCTGGCAGATTGCCAGCTCAGTTGGTGCAATTTTACACTCACTTTTCAGAGCAAGCTTAAAGGGGAAACCTCTGTTCGTTTTAAGGCTTTACAGCCAACGAGGAGCTGGGGCTTGCCTGCCACTGCTCAGATCTCTGATGAACAGCTGGCTGGATATATTTATCTAAGCACTTAGCCAATTGGTTTTTGTTGTTGTTTTGAAATTGGTAGTCAGGATTTTTTAAAATGAATGGACCTGCATGGAAGCGATTGGTGAAACTGCTGCCTCCTCACTATGTCCGGATTTTGTAAGAGTCAAAAAGCAGAGTCTGAGGTGCATTTTGGAAAAAAAAACAAAAACAAAACAAACCCCTTCTGCCTGTGTAAGGCATAGTTGAGCAGGCACAGCTGGACTTCAGTCAGTACCATACATACATACCAAACATTTTAGTTCTGCAACAGGATTCAGCTGCATGAGAAATTAATGGGAGTTGATGTCACTCAGCTCCGGAAAGGGTTAGGGTTATCACAGCTATATGGCATTGTAATTTGTTACTTGTCTAAAGAGTTAATTGGAGGGATACCATGAATTTAGTTATTATCATGTAAGAGGCTGAAATGAAAATTGATTTGGGGAAAAAAGGCTTGATATTACATTTATTTTACTTGGTTGCTTAAAATCAAATTTCACCTACCAGAATCCAGTGTATCCTTTTTTTTAAAAAAACTTGAGGTCAGTTCCCATGTGAAACATGCTCTCTTGGTTAATGCTTTCTGATCTGGAATTAGAGAGCAAAAGGGTTAAGTCTCAATCCCTCTCTGATTTATATTTCCCTCCCCTCCTTCCCAGCTGTGGACATGGATGGAAGATCTGCAGAAGGAGCTCTTAGAGGATGTCTGTGCTGACTCGGTGGATGCGGTTCAGGAGCTTATCAAGCAGTTTCAGCAGCAACAAACAGCCACCTTGGATGCTACCCTCAATGTTATTAAAGAAGGGGAAGATCTAATCCAACAGCTCAGGTAAGCATCCACCTGGAGGAAAGGGGTCAAGAAATCTGATATATACTGTGTTTTGGGTGTGCGTAAGTGGGGAAAGGTAAGTTTAGGCTTAATTGGGAGAGTATATTTACTCTTTGCTTATTTATGATGTTTTAAGTTCTTAGAGTGTTTTATTGAAATTGCAAGGAGTGATTTGTATGGACTGATTAGAATCTGTGGAGCAGCATGGGCTGCAATGTTTGACAGGGAGATTATTTATAGACACAATGAACTGAATTGAAACAAATTCTTTTCAGGTGAATATTTTAAGTGGGTACTTACGGCAGATTGTTAAATGATCATGAGCTGAGGCCTTGTAATTTATAGAATTACTCCTGGTATAGGAAAACTGTATTCCTCCAAATAAAATATGCACGTGTCTAACAGTCTTCACTCATTTTGCATGCAGCACCCTTTCGTTTATCTTTGTTCGTATGGGGTTTATTAATGCTGTCAAACAGGGTCTTGTATTGTCAGCTCTACTTGCATTATGAATTAAAACAGCTCATTTTATCTGATTTGAAATACACCAAGTGACTGGCTCTGAAAAGTTTTTTTGCTTTCTCAGTCTATAAGTGTAGTAGAACAAATGCTTGCAGAGAGTACAACAGTCTTACCCAAAACTTGTAGTACTGAGATCTCTCTCACTTGTTCTTATTTACAATGGTATCCTACTACTTTAACTTTGTCAATAGCAGTGTTTTCCTGCCTTTAGTGTTGTAACTGAGCTCAGAACCAAGGCCAGTACATCCGTTGTTCTTGAGATCTTTGTATTATTAGAGACTGCCCTTCTCTACAAGTAGATAGTGTGTATATTATGTATGAATATATAATATAAAAATCTACCAAGTCTCATGCATTTCACCTGAAACTCACCCAGAGGGTTATGTCAAGAGCTATGCAAGAGGCCCTGAGTCTTCTGCTGCAGCTATGTGCTGAACTTTCCTCTGTGCTTTTTGCTGTCACCCAGGGTGTGCAATCTTATCCGCAGAGTCAGAAAAAGGTCGAGAGATTTGAAAAGGCTTCCTTAAGTTTCGAACGTCATTCAGCTCTAGGCAGCTACACAGAAGAGAGAGAGTGCAAATGCCTAGTCTTGCTGTATGTGGTTTACCTGCGTCACAGGGGGCGAGCGAGGGATGCAAGCTGTGGTATTGCCTGCTGTGAGCAGAGTTGGCAAGGAAGGATAGGGAGTAGAAAGAGCCAGGCTCCATCGATCCATTCATCTTAGCTGATGAGATAAGTAGGAAGGAAACATGCTGTGTTTGGTAAGCATGCTGCCATATGGAGGGGATTTTAGATAAGAACATAAGTATGGCCATGCCAGGTCAGCCAAAGCTGACATAGCCCATTATTTTGTCTCTGATGGTGGGCAGTTTCCCTTTGGAAGAAGAAACTTTTTCTCAAAGTTCAGGGCTTTTCTAGGAAATCACAAGAATGGCAGTGAAATTTTGTACCAAAAGGTATTTTTGTTCCAGAAACCCCGCTCATCTCACTTATTGGCACAACATCATTCCAGCATGAACACCCATGGAGAAGACCCAGAAATGGACCCTGTGTAAGCCCATCAGGTGGACTGTGGACTGGGCTGGGGGGCTGCAGAAAGTGTCCATGTTGAAGGAGTCCCAGTGCAGGCTGTGAGATCAGGCTAGGGGCTTTTTGCCTGCACCTGTGCCTGTGGAAAAGTGGCGTGTGGAGCCATGCAGTGGGCCGAGCAATATTTGGGACTGAGTAGTCGTTTGAGCATCACTGTGCATAGCAGCTGTAGGGGGAAGGCCAGTCAGTGCAGGTGGCTGTGAGGTGATGGAGGAGAAGAGGTGAACTGGGAGAGAGCAGGTAGGTGTTCATCTGTTTTCATGTAAACTTGGTCAGTTTTTAGTTTCAGTCTTTGAAAAGCAAGGGTAACCCTATGTTTGAGAATGATTTTGGAGTTGGTGTTGTACCTAAACATTTGAAAAATGGCAAGGCTGGGTTTGTGGCAGTTGTTTTTAACCAAGAAATCACATTGCTGGGCTCTGGCTTGTATTCTGGACAGTGAGCAAGGTGGAGCAGGGTGAAGCAGGATCACCTACTTCTGATAAAGTTAAGTTCTGATAAATACAGAGAACAGCTGTCTGAAGAAAAGAAGCCTTGGATGCATGCAAAGATATGCAGGGCTGGATTGTCAAGATGCTGTTTGATTCAAGTGTTGTTTTCAACCACTCTGACTAGTCTAACTGCATAGCCTATAGTATGATCCTGGACTCTTGCAAAAAAGTGAAGCGGAACTACATAAGAAAAACATGAAACCACTTTAGTGAGCTCCCACTCTGATGGCTTTCATGGCTGCTGGCAAAAGTAAAAGAACACACTTGGGAAGAAGGAAAAATCAGAATTGCTGCAGTCTTTCCTTAACACAGCATTGCATTTCACAGTGTGGATCACCTTGTACCTGCTGTGAAGCCGAAGACTGCAAATGCTATAACAATGAGCAGAATGAAATATGCTGCTCTTATCAAGCATGTCATAGCATAGGTTAAAACCAATGAAATTAATGGGGCCTTGAGGAAGTTTCCACTTCTTGTCCTTATCTCTGAGAGCACAGATATTAGCTTAGAGAAGATCACTTGTGTAATAGTACTCTGTGTCTCCTCCTGATAGCTTAGGAAAAACTCAGCTGCTTGAACTAGTTAAATATGATGGCTGGGACTGCTCTTCACAGAAGATCTTCAGTGGCTGCTGGCATCAGGAGACCACACCTATCAAGAACATAACAAACCTGACTTGCAACACCACACATACCATGGTTGACATCAGAAACAGTTTTTCCACTCTTCATTATCGGTCCTGAGATCCTCATTCTCAGCAGTCAGTCAACACAAAGCAAATCTTTTAGAAAACTGCTATGCTTCCAGGAGAGCTGCTGGAGGCAAAACAATGACTTGTGCCAATGAGATGGGGAAGAACAGGGATGTTGGGAGGGGAAAAATGACAGTGAAGATTTCTGGACCTTTCTTTCTTTACCATAGTTAAGTGTGTGAGCTCTTGATAATGGGTACTTTTCACATAGCTTTTTCCTCGTTAAAGCACTTAAATCAATTTCAGGAGCAGTGAGTTCATTCTGAACAAACTCAGCAGCAATACACTGAACCCAATTTTATGTTCCCCATGTTTGTTTGGGTTTTTTTGGCGGAGGGGGAGCATGTTTCAATAGTTTCCAGTCTCAGAAACTTCTTTTTCTGGAAGGTGGGGTCTTTCTGAAACCAGACTGTGTAGGGATTCTCAGGGCCTTTTCTGAGGGGACTGTGGAAAAAATAGCAGATTATTGCACTTGAAATTTTGTATTGCATCAGCTCCTGGAATGCAAGTGTGGCTTGATTTGAAGAGTGAAGTGTTTAATGAAAAAGAATTTCTAAAACCAAGTGTGTCTTTAGATCCCATGAGAGATCTAAGATCTACCAGTCTTGAATAATTCATGGAGTCATTTAGCTATTATATGAATAGTAATATTCCTGCATTTGAATGAAGACATATTTCTTGTCCTTTTATAGAAGACAGGTGCTGACTGAAGGAAGCAGAACTTGATTGAATGTGGGCTAAGATTAAGTTGTAGTTTCAAAATGTTGCCTAGTTATCTTCATTCATCCTTTCTCTGTACAGTTGGAATGTGGAAGCAGAGAAAGACCTTATGGTCACCAAGAAGGTGAAACCACAGGACTGACAGAGCGGGACAGAAACTGTATTGGCTAGAGAGAGAGTAATATCAGCCTTATAAGCAAGGGAGGTTGGTACTACATGCTTCAGAATGGTATTGGGGCATCTGAAGTTCTGTATATCAGAAAGAATGTATTTGAGGAAAAAGAGGAGATACACATCCAAAGAGCCAGCTAATGTGTTGTTAACGGTATTCTGTATTTTTAAATTTAATTCTTAGGCTTCAGATGTTCAGCCAAATGCTTGTACTGTTCCCCCAAGACACACAATGAAAACAAAATAACATATGTATGTTTTGTTGCCTTAGAACCCAAAAGGTATGGTTTTAAACTTACCTTCAATGACTGTGTGTATCAACGCCTATGTTCAATTTAAGGCATCTATATTAGGTTGTATGATTTCTTTACTCCAGTTATGCTCACTGACAGTGTTCAATTAACATTTAAGTTGACTGTATGTTGTTTTGATCTGACCCTACRTGATGATAATTTACAAATAGCAAAGCACAAGCATTTCCATCTATTCCCATGGAAGACTACCCACACTTTGTTAGATGTTTATGGAGGGAAAATTCAGCCCTGAAAAGGGAAATGGAAACCTAAAAATTGGGAGCCTAGCAGTACTGTTGCACAGTGGGCAGACTCCACAGGCACTTCTGCTCGGCAGCCCAGAAGAGGAGCTCCAGGATGGCTGGCCAGGAGGAGGGTTCCCAGCTGCAGTTCATTCCTCATGGAGCAATGCGGTGACCTGGCAGCATTACCTGGCACATCGCTTGGTCTCCAGTATTGTCAGCTGGTTCCCTCTACATATGGGAACTTGTCAGTGCCCTGATATTCCAGTATGATCTGCGGGATTTTTCTTTGCCACCCTCCCCACCTTCTCCAAGCCACATCTACAGACTGATAGGAAATACTGATGTAAGACCTGCTGGCTGACCCACTCCATCCTGTTATCCTGCCAGTGCACATGGGTTTCCAAAAGTGTATTTTATAGGGCTTTCAGTTGGTTTGGTTTAAATATCCCAAGCAATGTGGCAGCTATCACAAGCCCTTGAGCAGGCTGCAAAATGAAAACTATTGCATCTAAATCTTGTTTGAGCCAGAGTACCAAAACTAAGCACTAAATTGTAGCTTCAGATTTTCCTATTTGTCTCTATTAAAGTTGGGGAATCTTTCGTGCCACGTTCAAGGATAAGTTTTAGCTCTTTATGTCCTCAAAGGCTCTTTTATTCATAGAACATCTACTGAGAAAAATTTACTGAAGACCTAACAGATTGTAGATGACCCCGTATTATATGTGAGAGCACAAGCAGAAAAGAAACTGTCAGGGCTATCCTGTGTCTGTGCTAAGATTTGTTTCAGGTACAGCAAGCTCCCCCTAGGTATCCAGCCCACCAGTTAAAGGGCTTGCTCTCTTCTGCTGCCTGTATGTGGGGTGTATAGCAGCTGTATCTGACCTCTCACAGGCACATGGCACTTCACTTACCCTCATGCAAGGACAAGTCAGACTCTGTCTTACGAAGCTTGAAAAAGTGTTTTCCTTCAGTGGAGTTTTTTGCACTGCATTCTGAGTATTTTGCAGGATTTAGTAATCCGGAGAAATCAAGGGATCTCTATCCCCTTAGTCTAAAATGCTGATAATTCTGATTCAACTAATCCACAAGTAATAAAGCAAATGTTGCACAAAACCAACTTGTAAAAGTCCAGGTGGCTAAGTAGCAGCTCCGAGCTTTGTGCTGCTGAGACAGTGTGAGCATAGGATGGAGCGGACACTCTCTGTAGGATTAAATGGGTTTGACAGCCAGACTCCTCAAGAGAGCCATTGAGAGTGAGGTGCCGTTCTCCCCCACTCTGCCCCTCCGAGCCCTCCCAAGTGTGTAAGGTCACAGTGTCACGACACAAGAAAGGATGTCCCCATTGTTTGAACTTTGTGCCAAGCTCAGGAACTGCAGGATTTCAGCGAGTAAAAGACGAGGGTTGCATACTCCTTCCCTCAGCCCTTTGTGCCTGGGCTTGCTTCTCAGCGGCACGCAGAATCACAAATGTGTAGTTCTTGCTCTTTTGCCTGCCTTAATGCTGAGCTTTAACCATTCTCTCTGCCTTGCCACAGGGACTCAGCCGTTTCCAACAACAAGACTCCACACAATAGCTCCATCAGCCACATTGAATCTGTCCTTCAGCAGCTCGACGAGGCCCAGGTACAGATGGAAGAGCTCTTCCATGAGAGGAAGATTAAGCTAGACATTTTTCTTCAGCTTCGGATTTTTGAACAGTACACCATTGAGGTAAGAGCTGGCTGCATGACCTGAGAAAGGTAGAGCTGTGAGAGGGAATGTATGCAAACATACTGTTGTAGGATACACCCAGAGCTGTTTGATTGCACTCAACTGTCCAGTGGCAAAGAGAGTTTAAAAACAGGTTTTAAATTYGGCATGTGCAAGCTAAAAATATGCTTTAGGATATACTGCTAGTGTGCACTGAAATAGATTCATGTCTGCTCGGCTGCCTGCATGCTGCGTATCTGCCTGCTTTGGGGAGAAGCTTTATAAGATGCCCCTGTATAACTCTTTGTTGACTCTAGTCAGTCAGGAATTTGGAAGTTGTGAAACACGTGCTGGTGAGGTTTGTCTCTTCAGATACAAACATAGATGTATACAAACAGACATATGTGGCTTTAAACCACCAGGTAAAAACATTTTAAGAATCAAAGGAAAGAATTTTTAAAAGATAGGCTTTGAGCATCACAGTCAATTTATAAAAAGGAAGGGGGAAAAGAGAGGAATAAGAGAAGCCTTAAAATGTATTTTTATGTCCCTGTGTAAAAAGGTCTTTCAGTTCTGTTTTCTACTTCTGTTTTGAAATCAAAAGCACTGGATGTAAAACCCATCAAAGCAGTAATAATTGAGGTATTCTTCTAAAGAGACTGTAACCAGTCTCATTAATTACTTGCTGTAATTCTTATAGAACATGGTGCAAAAAGAACAACATGTCAATTAACTTGTGTGCAGAATCCACCAAAGCCATGCGTCAGCACTTATGTCCCTTCTGAGGTGTGTTCCTCCTGCCATATCCCACTGCTGGTTGCTCAGTTCATGCATCACTCTGTGTTTTATGATGATATATTCCTGAAGGTATTGTTTGTAAATCTGTAGGTAATCTCAAGGCGGGTACTGATAATTAATGGGAGCCTTACTGTGCTGTGTTGCACTTTGTAAAGTGTTTGTTTTAAGACAAGACATGATAAATTATAGTGCAATAAAGGGCTGTGAACAGGGATATTTAGTTGTCTTAATCTATAATTGGATGCCAGAGATAGTGATCAGTGAGGAATACCTGAGCTTTTCTGTTGTTGCTGTGCAGTTAGGTATTGTACTGAAGACTGTTCTACAGTGCTTGTTATTAATGTAAATTAGAATAGTTTCATTAGCATTGTTCTTTACCTACCAGTTACATACAGCCTCCCTGATTTTGGGAGACAGTGCTTTTTGTTAGTGTGTGTGTGTGTGTGTGTGTGTGTCCATCTATAAATGTATGTATTTCATGTCAAATAACATACTTTGCTCTGTGAACAGTGGTTACCTTAAGAATGCTTCATTCACAGTTCAGGAACTCTCCACACTGTAGTATCTCCTATACTTAGAATAGTAGGTATTTTGATACTGCAAAGTGGCAAATGTTGAATACCTAATGGCTTTTACTCTAAAGATATGAATGATAAATGAAAGCATATATGCATACATATCTATAAATGGCACCTGTGTTTTCAAAAATGAAGTAAAAAAATGAAAAGCTGCAAGTGACCCTAAAACATGCAAATATATCCATTGACAGCATATGGTGAACTCATGAGAGCTGGTCATTAATATCTCAGCTTCTCTGTATTTCATGGCAAATTCTAGGTCTGAATCTAGAATTATGCTGACCTTGAGTAAAGATTTAAAAGACTTCACTGTATTCTAATTTTTTGTCTTTATACATTGTCTTTCAATCAAAGATCTCAAGGATCTTTACCACCAAGGATCTTTACCACTATCTGATGAGGAAACTGAGGCATCAGGAGATGATGTGGCTTGTCCTAGGCGCTTCYACATGTGGTGCCAGAGCTGGGAATACCATGTGGATCCCTCAGTTTTGTTCCTGCATGGATCCCACTTCTGTGTTTCCACAGACACAGTTGAAGTCATTCTGATCTATTAAGATGTTTAAAATCTGACATGTGCTTCAGAGTCTTCTTGAATCGATTAGCTAGAAAGGACTTTAAAGAAAATCACCACTTAGTTGTCACTGTAGATTTGCTATTTTTCATCATGAAGACATCTGAGTTGCCTGTGCAAGATTARTGTTACAAGGAAATGTGAGAGCATGTTTTATAGGGAGTCTATGGGTAGATGATTTTGCTTAGAAAGCTCTCCCTTTCCAATAAAATATTTCTTATTTTAAAATAATTATAACATTTAATTTTTAACTGAACACAGAATGAAAAATATTTGTATGCAGGTCAGTATCTTAAATTTTATATATACATTTAGTGATCAAATAAGAAAAACAGCTTGGTGGATAATAAAAAGAAAGGCAATTTGAAATAACAYATTAAATGACACATTTATACTGTGTGTTTCAAATAACAGCTGAATTGGCTCAAATTGACACAGTAACAATCCTTAGAAACTAGACTGCAGTCGGTTGCCTCAGCAGAATAATAAAGATTCCAAATCAGTAAGGAAACTGTTATCAAAATTAGCAAAATTATCTTACCCCATTGTTGAGAAGCAAAAAAGATTTTTTCATCACCGTAATTAAAAAGCATGTAGTATTTCTGATGTTTGATTATTCTAAGCTTGTAAGGGAAAAAGATGGTAAAATTAGGACCAGGAAATTAAATATCTTTTCTACTAAAGATAAGTAGTTTGAACTGTAACTGGAAATATATTTAGGTTTTAATTTTCCATAATAGCCCAGATCCTGCATAGATTAAAAGTGGTGAAATAATGTGTACCAGTATGATTCTCAAATGAATTTCTCCTTTGCTAGTGTAGATAAGCGCCGTTCCATCTGTCCAAAGAGCAGTGCCATATTGAGCATATCCCCAACGATACGCCTCTACCCGCTGCAGCCATGTTAGTCTTTCTCCTTCCTGCACTCASGCAAACCTGCAAGAAGTGGGCCCAAAGCACAGTGCTGCTGGAGCCAGACCACAGTCTGTGAGAAGTAGCGCTGTCTGAAGACGGGAGAGGGGAAGCTCCTTTCAGCATGCTTTGAAAAGAGCAGTTGAGGAAGTTGGATTTTGAGACGGGATCTTCCAGTCTGGTTGACTGAGCACCTCTTGCCCATTCTTCCCCCGTGCAGGAAGGGAGCAGAAGAGCCGGCTGGCCGTGGGTGATGGCTATGCTGCAGCAACAGGCTTGCTCCAAGGGGACTGGGTTGCCCCAGGCTCTCTGCCTTGAGACGCTGAAGTAGATCTCACTTTAAAATGGTGGCGTGTCTTGTTCTATAGAGAGTCAGAGTTTCAGCAGGTTTCATTGGGAACCCCGAGGCTTCTCTGTGCTTCTTCCATCTTGTCAAGCGCTATGTTGTCCTGCCTTGCCTCAGGTCTGTGCTCTCACCCTTGATTTCTCAGTTTCTTGCATTTCTGGGAAGCCCTCATGCTGAGGATCCTTTCCTGGGAGCTCTGGTGAGTGGCAAAACTTGCATCTCTCTAGTGGCAGCCAGACAGAAGCAGCTGTGGAAGTCTGTCTGCTTCCAGCAGCTTTTGGGAAGGCTGTGCATTAGAGCTCAGTCTCAGGGAAGAGTTACAGCCAGTGATGCTTCTTTCCACTCAGTTGTGGTACCAAACATCTTTTATCCTGTTCATTTTCTACACCATCTTCTCCCTCTCCTTTCTAAATGATAATGCAAGCAGTAAGTATTAGGGATTTTTCAAATGCACAAATGGCAATTAGATGACTGGCCTTTATTTTATTTTTTTCAGAAAGTGTCTGACTGTCATTTGTCCGTTGGAAACTTTACTCCTTTTACTGTCCTCTCCAGATATTGAAATCCATACCACATCCATGGACCACTTAACTATTTTCCTTGGCACTCCTTCCTAAACTTGCACCGTACCCATCTGCTTTGTAGCATTCTGTTTTATGAGTTTTTCTRTAATCTCCTCTTCCTGCCAGAGGTTTGGAGTCCAGACAAAGTTCAGAATTAACGATGCTGCACAAGCAACACTTGCTTCCATCTCTTTAGGCATCACTGGACCTTTTCCGTGCTTCAATGAAATCTGCCAACTATTTTTTCCTTTTGTCTTCAGGAAAAGTATTTTACCTAAAGAGAAGCCACTTGCCTTTCTCTTTGGTAGGACAAACCAGCTGCATTCATTTAGGACTTCTAAGGACTTCTGAGCTGCGCAGACAGCTTTTGTGTTGTATCTGAGTCAAGGCAGGTTTGGCAGATATTAATTTGGATATGAACTCACAGGCACATAGCATGTGCTGCCTTTGCTTTCTTGCCTTAATCTCATTATATTGACTGATATTTACACTCTGGGTTCTTAGGGTGAAGTATATGAAATCCAAACTGTTCCAGCACCTGGAAACAGGCATAACAGAAACATGAGAAAGCCTAGCTATCCCTATGGGAGGTTATCTACCATAGGTTTTAAAACCATAAAATGACAACCCATTTTTTTGTTTAGGAAATGTGTCTAATTTTGATGCCTGGTATGTTTTATTCCTTTACCCAGTCAATGCACATTTCAAGACAAAACAGGATCATTAGGAATATATAGTTGGACTTTCTATATGATACAGACTCCAGCTGAGTTTGTTCAGCCAACCAAGGAACTCAGGAGATTTTATGCAATGTGAGTGTGGTAGCTGATCCACTACAAGGAAGTAGGGTGTAAGACCCAAGGGACTATAGCTGGCGGACCTTAGCAGCAGTGCTGGCACCCCACTGAGCACCTCATATGTATGAAGCTCCGTTGTATCCCAAAATTATATGCTCAGTAAAATCTGTCAAATGTAACTTGTTTCTTGCTTCAGAAATAGTCGTTTAACGACTTATTAACCATTATTTAAGTGAATGCTAATATACAGTAAAATGCAGAGAAAATGCATAGCACATGAATGGTAAAATGACCTGAGCTGTGACTCCAAACAAAATGACCTCCATCCAGAGTCTTTCTGCCTATTTTTTCTTTGTATCTTTTGCAGATGGTCAAATTCACCCATGGGTCTTTCATGAAACTCTGTGACTGAGAACAGGAGTGATCTCAGCTGGTGTCTGTTACCAGTTACTGGTTACCCCCAAGGAAACTTCTCTTTCATCTTCCCGGAGCTGCCCAGCTCCTTCCCTTGTGTATATTGTTTTGTTTCCTTCAGTGCATGTGGATCTGTGCAATGCTAGACAGAGCCAATTCTCTGCAGTCCTAGAGCAACATGGCTTCTAGGCCGTGACTTAGTCCTGGAAGGAATTGTTGGGGTCCCACTGTACAATATAAATTTGATCTTGTATACTTTTTGCTATCCTTCAAAAAGCCCAGTGATCACTAAAATTACCACCTGCTGGATATCTGATTTTGTATCATTCCATCTCTTTAGCTCAATTTCACCTACTAATTAAAATTTTCAGACTTGATTTCAGTTGCTGGCTCTTCTAGCTGTTCCCATCCGCCCCTGAGCATGAATTTAGAAGGGAACAGAAACCAGCTTTCAGACAGTAGTTTACTTCACTGTTATTTACAACTCACTTGAGTTTCTCATTCCAGGTTTATAACATTAGCAGAATCTTTCAAGGGAATTAGCTGCCTGCTTAGAGGTACAAGATGCTTTATAACTCCTCATTGACTTATAGCTGACACTCAGATGTGAGCTTCCTTATTAGAAATAAGAGTTACAGAGTTTTTGATACACGCTTGAAAGAAAGGGCATGATAAGAAAAAGTTTAGGTTTTTCTGTTCATAAGTTGGAATCCTGTAATGCCTCATAAAGAACTTCTATTTTTCTTTTTAATATGGACCTACGTACTTTTCAAACTGCACAGCACTTCATTTTAAGGAAAGTAAGGCACCAAGCTGTTCTGGGTACCATGTCTTTCGGAGTTGAATTCCATTGTTTATATAGATATTTTGGGGATTCAGAAGCCAAAATCACTGGAGCAGAATCATCACTGTGACAGCCTTTTCACACTTCAGTGGTTCAGGTCCCCACTAAGCCAGTGTGGCATCTCTGTCTATTATCAAAAAAAAGGATGAATGTATTTTCATATTGCACGGTGTCAGCCCAAAAGGAGGATGGAGAAGAAGGAACAAACTTTCTGCTTGTGTGATTTGTAAAAGTGACGGTTTTCTTTGACCTTTCCTATCAACATCTCCTTCACCATATACCTACAGTATTAATCTGCTTGTAGATGCACTAATACCGCCATATCCAGTCCTCTGCTCTTCCAGCCTTCTCTGAATTCCAAAACAGAGGTGAGTGCTGTCGCCTCTGGCATCCCTAGTGCCAGATCCATCAAATGTGCCTCAGAGGTCTGGTGTCCCCTAGTCCTTTAATAATCCATTTCTTTCTGCACTCACAGACACTTCCTCACGGTCCAGGAGTCACACACATCTTTTTATTATTCCTCCCTAGTTCACATCTGACCTCCCATGTCATCCACCCTTGCTCTCTGTTCATCCCAGGTGTATGGCTCTCACCAATTTTTCTTGAAGTGATGTAGATTTTCCCTTTACTTGGTTCTGAGCTCTGCACAGCTCTGCCCCTGTGCCTGTATGACTCTTCTTCCTATCCTGCTTCATCCCCATGCTCTGCCCACTCTTCTCACCTTTGCTCCTCCTCCTACTTACACCATCATTTCTCTTGCAACCTGCCTCCTATGTTTGCTAGTTCTTCTCAAGCATCTTTACCCTTTTCCAGATCCCTTTCCCAAGCCCACTCTTTCTTTGTGTTGATAGCTTCTGCTCCTAGGGTAGAACTTTCTCCTCCTCCTCATATGCCCTTCCCCAGCCCATACTTGAAAATACCAGCTCCTATATGATTCACTCACCATATAACATTTATTTTCTCTTGCCTGATTCCTCATTTTCCCTCTCCACCTCCTTAAATTGGCAAACCAAGTTTTCTGGTTGGCATTAAACAAGAAGGCTTTAGGTGTTTAACACTGAGTTTAGACCAAGCAAGCAAGAAGCGTTTAAGGCTCAACAGCAACATGTTTTAGAAAAAATGAATAAATAAAAATCAAAAATAAATAAATATCAAAATAAAAATATCAAAAATATATCAAAATAAATAAATAAATCAAAAAATAGATAGGCTTTAACAATGAAATTATTGCAGATAATAATTGCTGCACCTTGGGTAGGCTCCTTGGCGTACTTCACAAGCAGGCTGCAATGTAGGAGGGAGGTGGCTGGATTACTACTGTTACTATTACTGCTATTAATTTTGACCTGTACACTTCTTCTGTTTAGCCACCGGACTGAAGATGAACATCTCCCCTCAATCATGTTATTTGCTGGTGTTGCAAAATGAGAAATCCAGAAAGCAACAAATGCAGCAGTATCACAGCAGAGAGAATTCGAGTGCATTGAGTTGCTGCAGCTCCAGCTTCTAAGCTGGAGGATGCCTCCCTAAGGAGTGTGTGGTCTAGACTGTGGTCACTGTGACTGTACAAAGCAGAAACCCAGCTGGAATGGTCTATGTATCTATTATAGCCTTGTGATTGTAGCATGAAGCTCAATGCAAACCCAGCATTTGCTCGAGTGCTGAGATGAGCTCTGTGCTGTCCCTGCTGCACTGATACAGGTATCTCAGGTAGCTTGGGATCACAACCTGCATCCCTTAGTTCCACTCCCATTATCATGGCAGCAGGAGCATTTATTTCAGGTGAAGAAAGAAGAATCTTGCTTTCTAGGTTTATTGTCAAAGAGTAGCTTCGTCATGTGTTTCTTTCTCATTAGTACTTTGGGGTCACTTGACCTTCCTAGTTACATTTGGCAATTTAGAGCTTTGTTTCTTGGCCAGAAACTTCATATCACCTGCAAGGAAGGGCTGTGTTGCTGAACTGTGACAACAAGGCACACGTGCAGTTTTCCTTTGAACAGCATGGGCACTTAAGTCTGCTGCTTATGCTTATGCAGACCTCTGCATTGCCTCTGTTGCTCTCTCGTGGCCCTTCCGTTTTGGTATGATTTCTCTCTCATGCCAGGGCAGAGCAGAGCAGAGCTTAGGGCTGCTCTCACAGCAGGGATCCTCTTGGATTAGGGCAAGTGAAGGATGCTGAGGTCTATTTAGAATCACAAACATTGGGAAGGAAAATGAATAAACTTAAGTGCAGTTGGTTCTTCCCACCAAAAACCCAAAAGATGAACAGAGTAAACTCTAATCAGCCATTCATAAGGGTCAAAAGGGAATGAAACAAGTTCATGGCCAAGTGAGCCTCATTTATGAGATAAATGTCCTGATTCCTGACAGAGGCCCAATGGAATTGGCTCTTACCCACAGTTTAGGAGATAGGACACTTTTATCTAATGCAGTCCAAGTTTCACCAGAGATGTCAATGCCTAGTCATTTTGTGAAAGCATCCAAGGCCCTTTTTTGGACTTGAAAAATATACATCTGTAGTTAACAGAACTGCCTAATTACAGCCTCTTGCTGAAGAAAAATAAATCATTTTCCCTTTACCCAAGTCAGACCATTTAGGGAATCAAATTCAGACTCTGGGACTGTTTCCAAATGGTCCAGTTTGAAGTGTAGACACTGCAGGGATTTTGAGGCATTGGCTGTACAGACAGGAAAGGAAGTGTCTTAATGAGACATGCAAAGCAGCATAGTCTCTGGGATAGGACAGCAGATTGGGATTCAGGAAACCTGGGTTGTTATCACAGCTCTGCTATTGCTTCTTTGCCTTCATGTGCTTTAGATTCTCTGTCAACCATCTGTTTGTCTGAGTTATTCAGAGCGATGTACCCAACCTTCCTGTACACACACTTCGCTTGAGAAATTTGGTGATGTTCCACCTCTCGCTGTGCCTGACTCCTTTCTTTCCTCCCCTTAACCAGCACCCGGGACAATCATCCCTTGTTCCTCAGCACCCACTCCGAGACAACTGTCACTCCTTCCTTCTGCCCTCTGTTGGTGGCTGCTCTTCTGGCCCTGGCAGAGCAGCCTCTGAGTTTACAAGCCCAGCTGGACCGGTCTGAGTCCAGAGCCACCCAGGTGTTTTTGTGCTACCTTAGCCCTGGTTCCCAGTCCTGGAAGCATGACGCGGAGCCCCCTGGTCTGGCCTTGCATCCTGAGGAGTTTATCTCCTTGTGCCTGCCTGTAATGTCCTTTCCTTATGAATTGGAAACCATGGATTTGAACAGGGGAATGTGGATAACAGAGCACAAASCCTTCAGTAACTTGCAATGGGTGGTAGGGAATGTAGATTTTTAGATGCAGCTTCTCCTGTGTGGGGAGTCTGGCAAAAGCTGGCTGCCGACATGAGCAGTCCAGAGCCCTGGCTCCCGGGAAGGCAATCGCTCTCTAGAACGTTTGTGGATGCCTCTTTGCTAGGGACTTGTTTTGGATACCCAGGGCCAAAGGGCAAAGAGCAGTACAGGCAGGAAAAGCCATTTTTCTGTCCTTGAGCAGAAATTATCATAGATTTAATGATAAAAGCAATGCTGCTGCAGTGTGCCTTCCGTAGCCAAGTGGAAAAGTTACTAAGGGAAGCAGCACCACGACAGAAAGAGTTACATAGACAGTTGTGTAGATGCGCTGGATCCCAGCATCTTTGAAGATCTGGGAACATCTGCTGATTCCTTCATATGTCCATCCTCAGCCCACCTGACAGTTCAGCCCTCCAAGAGATTTGTCCTGGAAACGATGTCCACAGGCATAAACAGGTTGGAGAGATACTGTTTTGATCAGATACCCCCTATCCTAGTGTCATGGCTGTACAAGCAAATAGATGGGACACATTCTGTGATTGTTTTAATCTTTTCTATTACTGTCACTTAAAACTGCATTTAGACATCTTCCTGAGAGCACATGCATGGGAATTTAAAGATGCCTACAGGAAACTGGGAAGTATGTTGATTAGTCCCTTGCAAATTTTCAAGTGTTTCTTTTAGTAGCCTGACAATCAATGCAATGAACTCCAACGGACAATATTTTTAATAGCTCATAAAAGTACAAATTCTTTCTGATCCTCTCATGTTACATGCTTTTCTATTAACTCCTACAAGCAGAAGGGGCTTTGCACTGAATCTTAAGTATTATTGTCATGACTGTAGAAACCTGAGCTTATTCTAAATTCATTCTGTTGTTCATAGTTTGAAATGAGGTCAAGACCACCTCAGTTCTGATTACTCTTAGCAGAAGATCTTTCTCTAAAACCCCTTCTTTTCTACTAAAATCCTTCTCCAGCATCCACTTTGACCATTTCTCTGTAACTGTTAAATCTGCCAATAAGCCACCACATTCCCAGTACTCCAGCTATGGCATGTGAATGAATCAGAGTGCACTGGAATCAGGAATGGGGCCAAAGAGACTGTGGAGGTAGTTATTATATAAAGGTAATTGAGTGGAATGGACAATGGAAAAAGCTGGAGAAAAATGGAAGCCTCTCAGGATGTCCACACTCTGCCTTTAACCCTCCAGCTGAGATCTCAGCTTCTTGCTTGAGTAAATAAACCTGCTTTCTGCCTCTCTCCAAACAGAGCCTAAGCTTGTGCTTGTATTTCCTTTCTGATGCAAAGCTGTACACTCCCAACCATGCTAATGTGAGAAGGGCTGAAAGCTGGTCCTTTAGGGTTCTCTTTCTGTGTCTGCCTTGCATGTAATGTATGCGTGTTTGGAAGGAAAACTGAACAGTAAACTTTGAAAGTTGGCTGCTTAGGAAATTAAGCACCTCACTGCATGCAGGCAGTGAAAAGCACTTTTAGTGAGAAATAGAGAAGCTCTCACTGCACCATAACGTCTCAGCATGTGCATTTAGATACCTTGTTTTAACTCTCCTGTGTCTAGCTATGAGKAACTGACCTATGAATCAGAATTATGGCATTTATTTAATAATTTTGAAATATTTTAAACCATTGCATTTTTCACAGTACTAGCCTGTATGTATGATTTAATTCCCATTTCCCTTACCCCCCTTCCCATATAATTTAAGTTGTATCAAAATGGAATAAATAATAATAATAAATATTTCCATCTATAATATGCAGCATACAGTGCCCTGCAAAATGTTTTTAGAAACGTTCAGGCCGTTTGGGGATTATGTGGTCACAGGTATTGCAAATTGTTTTGCAATTCTGTCAGCATTATTTCTTCATTTAAATTTGAATCTATAAAGAAACATTACCTCAACCATGAATGTGAACAGAGTTGATCTTCTCTTACAGTGTCCTGTGGAATGTGTAAGGGGGAAAGAAGCTGTCAGGTTCTCCTTATTGGACTGATAATCTTGTCATAGATCCTCACCTGGGCAAAATGTTAAGTGGGACCGTTACATGGGCAGGGTGTTATTAGGCCTGTGGTTTAGGAGTTTCTGGATCAGACTCAAAATGTGAAGTACTTTTATGATCCAAATACAGTTTTAGAGTAAGATTTTTCATTGACCTTGAGTGAATACAGTGTCTRTCTTCTGCCCATGAAGGTTACAGCAGAGTTAGATGCCTGGAATGAAGATCTGCTGAGACAAATGAATGATTTCAATACTGAAGACCTCACTCTAGCTGAGCAACGTTTGCAGCGCCACACTGAGCGGAAGTTGGCCATGAACAACATGACCTTTGAAGTCATCCAGCAAGGACAAGATTTACACCAGTACATCATGGAGGTCCAGGCTTCAGGTAAGCAGGATGATTTGATCTGTTTTAAAAGGGGGAATAACCCAAGCACTGCAAACAAAAATACACTAAAAATACACTACCAACTTTTAACATAAGTAAGTACTGGCAATTTTTCTCTCTTCCCTATAAGAAGGACTGTTCTCCAGGTTTTTGGAAATCTTTGATTCAGGATTGTATGTCAGAAAATGCTGTTTCTTTGAGACAGAAACTCATTGTGGAAATAAAGCCGATTTTCAAGTTTCATTCAGAAAGTTTCACAACTAGAAGGTGGAATTCATGATCAATACCAAAGTGGATGGAGAGGAAAGGGCAAGGCAAGTTACACTGGTAGGTCCTTGACCTTGCACTAGGTACAAGACAAGCAGTATAGGGAGTCCTGAGTTGTAGATACTTGAGCAGGCTGGTCAGACCTCAGGTCCAGATGCAGTCTAGCCGTTCTAGAGCCCAAGCTTGTTAACTTTTCTGCAGCTAGCCTTTATCCAGAGACAAACTGACCAGATGTGCTGGCTTGGTTCTCCTCAGACTTGATTACCTCTTCCCTGTGCCACATTTCAGGGTGCAGACATGCCTGGGGGAGAGAGAGAGAGAGGGAGAGAGAAGCTAGTTATCCAGCAGCCCTCTGGGAAAGAATCCAACTGAGAGAGCCTTGAAATTTTTCATGAAATGGAATTCTTGTTTCCAGCCAGCAATAATTGGAATTATTTTATGTATAAAAAGGGAATATGATAAACCATACTGGAATTTTCCTTTTCAGTGTGCATTTGGAAGGTAAAGATAGCCACTTGGATGTAAAAAACCTTTGGCACATGCTCTTAAATGATGGACATGATTCATGTTGATAGGGAGTCTGGTACTTTTACTCTGCTTCTTAGCAGTAGGATATTATTTCTAAGACATCCTGTGAATCAGGATTTTTGTATCCTTGCATTTTGCATTTGGAAAAGGAGTATCATAATTCAGATTAATCACTGCATAAAGTCCAGAAGTGAATGCTACTTGCAAAGCATTTTAACCTTCTTAAATGTCTGGAAAGAGTGCAAAGCAAGAGCAATTTCTACTCTTTCCCTCCACATATGCACTTCCAAAATAAAAATGATTTTTATGGTTTTATTCTTTGGCAAACATTTTACCCTTGGACACCCACCTTTAAAAAATTTTGGCAGTTTTCAGCCTGATTTGGCAAGCTGCACTCAACAGAGGCTTAAGGACTGCTACAAGAGTATGTTGTGAACTAGATAAGCCAGTGCATTGTGTGAAGCATGTGTGTGAGCTTGTATGGGATCTGCCCACACCATGCCTGGTCCTGTGTTCCTGCTCCCCTGCTTTCTAGAGCAGCAAATTTGTCCTAATACATCAGTTAAGATGCTATTACTTTTTTCATCTTGGAAGTATCCTAATGTGGGTAGGAATCTGTGGGAGGTACAGAATATGGTCCAGAACAGAGCACAGTCAGTAGTCTCAGTGACTGATTTTAGGGGAAAAAAAATCCATATTTGCCAAGAAGTTAGCAACAACTTCTTTTGGATGGCAGACAAAAGATCAGAGATTAAAAGAAGTGAGTTTTAAAATCTTTTTATAAAATTATCTTAGATCTCCTAGTATGAAGCCTACCTGAGAAAATCCATTGCTCCAAAAGGCAAGGAGGCAGAAGCCTCATGGGGATGCAGAGTAACTGTAGTTAATCAAAGGTAATGTTCATGTCTGCCTTGCACAGAATGCTAAGTGCTGGGAGAATGGCAAAATAAGGGAGAGAGATTGCTCTTGGGAGCCCACTGTTTCTTATTTCAATAAAGGACAGTTATACTGTATAAAAAATTCATTTAATTTTATTCCCTCTTGCTGAATCCTGTATCACAATTGTTCAATGCATATGTTAAGGGATGATTGCTCTTACAGCCAGAGCTGTGAACTTGCAGGGGTGCTGTGAAAATCAACTGCTATTGCTGCTTTCTATTATGCAGTGTCACTATTGCTAGTCAAAACTTGACTGTAGCCATAGAAGATAAAGCCATAAAAACGGGATTTTTCAGGGACATTCTACCTGTCCAGCCACTGTGAACTGCACAAGGTTTCTTCCTTTCTCCATAATTCTCTTTCTGCTTTATTCTTTTTAACATGTCACACAGGAAACTGATTCAATTTTGATCCCTCTGAGGTTTTTTTGGCTTGGAGGTCTTCAAGCTAGTAAGTCTGTCAGATAAAATTACATCCAGATTTTGTCAGGCATGTTCCCTTTTTCACTTGGAAATCTTGTGCAGGTAGAAAAAGCAGGTTTTAAACATTCGCCCATGATTTTTGCCTGCCCGATGCAGATTTGGAGCAGTGATTCTTACCAGGCTGTGGAGTGTCTGGAAATCCCTGTGAACACAGTCAGGTGGGTGCAATAAATCCAGTGGCTCTGTGATGTACCAGACTCAGTGCAGATATTCAGGGTGTCTGTGCATGTGCTGCACTTGTGTAAATGCAGTATTTCCCGAGCACCATACAGCAGCACAGAGTTCTGTCCTGTGACTCCGTGTGCTACTCCAGCGCACATGGGTGAGCTTGATTTGGATTAGCCTGTTTTCACCATCAGAATATCTATTCTTCAAAAGAGCGCTTGCTTTTAGTAGGAAATACATAAGATCCAGAAGTCAAGTGGTGTTTTCTGAAATTTTGTAGTACCTTCAAATGGTCTATCTCACTAAAATGTGTTATACTTCAGGAAACAGTTTTGCATTTAGAGAATTTTTTAAGAGTATTCTCAGGAAGACTGGACTTTTTAATGAGCCAGCTCTGATCWTTTCAGTGAACCTGTCCTCTATTTTTCCAGTTTGATTGCAGCTCTACTACTGACATCAAAGGATCCCCTGATTAAAGCTAAATATGTGGGCAAAAACTCTCAAAAATGGATACTGGTTTTTGGGTGTCTAACTCAATACTTTGAAAAGGTGTTTCCAAAAGTGGGAGCCCAAACATTTCTGAGAAATCAGCTTCCTATGAAGAGTTTAGGATTAACATTCAGCAGTGATGTGACATCCCAAATTGCAGTGACAATGCATTCATGTAATTCATCAGCGTAGGCCTTAGTCATTCTACTTCTAGGTACTAAAAGTGGTTATAACCTGATGGTTGACTAATTGACCGCACAAATTTATTTGGTTGTTAAAGTCCATTTGCACGATCAGTATCATTGTCATAATTAGCACTGTGCTCAAGGTTTGCAGAGCTACCTTTTAACGTCTTAGGAGCAATTTGTCTAAGTCAAATCTGAAATACACTGATAAAACAATGTTGGGGATATTTATAYATGTAAAATTCAAAGCCTTTTACTGTACTGGCTGTCAGACTAACATTATTCACTTTTTTTTTTCCCAGCATGGCATTGCCTAACGGGGAAATGTAAATCTATTTCATTTTGGCTGTGATGTCATTTATAGTTTAGGAAATGGATGTTGCAAGGAAGAGGACACTGAACTTTTCTGTCGCAGGTYTGTGATAGTTCAGCCTAAGAACAGGTTCAAAGCAGCTTTGAAGCAGCTCTGTGCAGGCCAAGAAGCAATGCCTTTCCTTACATAGGAACAGTAAAATACTGAACAGTATCTCACATTGTGAGTAGCTCAGCTATAACCAGTGTAGGTCTTGTAAGATGCCAGTCCGTGCTGATGGGTACTCTTTAATAATTTTTTTAAGAACATTCCCTTTTGTTATCCTTCACTTGATATCTGCTTCACTTGTKGAGACATTAGAAAAAAATGACAACCGAGTTCAATTTATCAGCAAATCAGCTGTGCTTTCTATCAAAATACAATGGAAAGATTTTATGTGTGAAATTATTCTGAAAACAAGGCTTTCTATTTTGCAAACCAACCTTTGAGACGAATAAGCGCTCTCACCGCATGTGCTGGCTTTGCAGTATAAATCTGTATGACATGTGACAAGCAAGAAAGGGCAAATCATTCATCATGGGGAGCGCAGGCTGCCCTTGGATGGCATCCCAGGCAGTTCACTGGTTGCCGCTGATGAGTTAGCACAATCACAACTGTACCAGCTGAGTGTGCATGAAGGAAAGCTGTGCATTTAATATTGAATAGGTGTGGTGAAGTCAAGCATACAAAAAGCCCGCCATGTCCTGAGGATACAGAACCATATGCACGCTAATTGTAACAACGATGCCTGGTGTCTGGCAATTGAACGGGATTTCACTCCCAAGAATAGAAACATATATTGAATTTCCAGATCTTAAATGGGAAGCCAGGGGCCATTCCACCTTATTTGGTAAAGAAAAAACTGTTTTGTTTTGGCTGGGAAGAGGAATAAGTCAATCACTTGCATTCCCATGTGCTTTTTCTGATAAAACTAAAAACCAGGGAAAAGAGGATAGGGTTGATCATAAGGTAATGTTTATTTTGTGTAATGGCTTCTTTAGCTATCACTGTGAAAGAGACTGAAAGTCACAAGTCACTGAGATGGATAAAGGGGGAAAAAAAGGCATCATTCAAAATGGGTTTTAAAATAAAGTCCAAGTCTTTTGTACAGCAGCTTCTCATTAACACATTTCTTTTTAAGTCTCCTTTTATTTTATGAAATCAAATGGCTTTGGAGAAAAGTGTAGGGTTTTCTCAGCATCACTGCAATCTGATTATTTTTATATTAGGTTCCTGATCCTCCCTGTATTGAGGCCAATGGCAAAATTCCAGTAGACCTTAGTGAGAGAAAAATCGTGTCTTTACTAGTTTATAATCACATGGATTACAGTAACATGGAGTGACATCATAACAACTCCAGGCCAACCTTTTGCAGTTAAACTGGTACCCGCCAATGCTATCATACCCGTGTAATGCAGCAGGATTATGTGAAGCTCTGCATTGTATTTCATATGACCACTACACATGAGGACCGTGGGCTCATAGGAAAGTTTAGATTGGAAGGGATCTCAGGAGGTCTCTATTCCAACCTCCTGGTCAAAGCGGAGTCATCTGTGAGATCAGACCAGGTTGCTCAGGTGTTTATCCAGTTCATGCAGGATGCAATGGATGGGGAACATGGTACCAAGCCACCTTTTCTCTCTAGTATATCAGGATTGGATGGAAGTCAGTTTAATCTATGGAATAATTTTGAATGAACTATAGGTTGGTTTAAGCTAAATTAGTGTTAATGATCTTCTAAAGTACCTGGATGGAAAGGAAGTTTGCCCTACTGAATTCCGTGCACCCATGTCATCTGCTGTTGTAGATATGACAACTAGAGTTTACTTCCTTTATTTTACTTACCTATTTTTTTGTCTATTTTCTATTTCTACGTATCTATTTTCTTCCTTTTCTTTTTTTCTCTTCTACATTCTTTTCTGCTTTTCTTCTTTTCAACATGCATTTGTACAATATAAATTAATGAATTACAGTAAGAAAGGGACTTTTCCTGTTTTTTTTTTTTTTGGCATTCATATAAGTTTTTGATAAAGGTTGTAGTTAAATCACATCCTACTAGCCGGATGCTGATGGGTAAGATGAGCAGTGATCACTGGAGAAACACTGTTTTGTTGAAAAACATAGTGATACAGAATAGGAAACTGGACAAGACAAACATTACATGTGAGAGAGTTTAGTGAGAAAGATTTACTCAGAGTGTTTCAAATCAGTGTGTCAGATGGCAACTTTTATGAGGCTTACACTCGTGCAGTGTCTAGAATTGGAAAAAAGTGCAATGATCTCTCTCTGCATATTGTTCTGTTGTAGGCATTGAGCTGATCTGTGAAAAAGACATTGATCTTGCGACACAAGTTCAAGAGCTGCTGGAATTTCTTCATGAGAAACAGCATGAGCTGGAGCTTAATGCCGACCAAACTCACAAGCGGTTAGAGCAGTGCCTACAACTCCGGCACCTACAGGCTGAAGTCAAGCAGGTGAGAGCTTTTAGCCATGCTGCAGAGTTTCAAGCAGGTTTTCAACTGTTACAGTACATGCAAACTACTAAAACAGCTTCTACCAAGTCGCCCACCTTTAGGCAGACAGTCTTAATCCGTTTGCCTAACAGTATTTGATTTGTTGACAGGCTACAGCAAATAAGGTTGTACCTTTACAGATAGCCAAGGGCTCTATTCCCTGTCATGTGCATATGTATGGCTCCCTGAATAGCTATGGGAGGTGTGTGCAGAACCGACCCCAGAGTTCCTCAACTGGAGGATGCCTCAGACTCCGTGTGTTCTGGGAATATAATGATTTCGGATCCAGACTGCAGCTGTTGTGAAGCACTGGCCCAAAGCAAAGGATATCTGAGCTGTGAGGCCTAAGTATTACAGTAGTTTAGCCTTCTCATTTATTGCTACGCTTCTGTTGACCTCCAGTAATCTTTATCATCTTCTGGGTGAGATAAAAAACTCTATCTGTGTTCTTTATCCTAGGATTTGTTTAACCATCTTAGTATTGTTACACCACCTTTCTTTTAGATTTTATTCTAGCTCAGTCAGTCATGTTCTGCCTCCCTAGTTTTCCGCTGATACTTTAGTTGGATTTCTTACATTTCTTTGCTTTCCTGTGCTTCACAATATAGGGCTACACTTCCTGCTTCCTTTTCCAAAGGTGGCTTCACACTTCAATGAAGTGCTTATGTCTGGATTTTAATGGGATGGTATTGGTTTCATTTGGAAAATCAGRAACATTTTTCCAGACACCTGAAATGTTCAGGTTGCCATTTTACCAGTACAAATGTTCTTTTTTCCAATCACTACAACATGTTCATGAAAAGGATTTGCTTCTTTGTTTACTAAAAAGAAACCTTTCAGTACGGTGAGTGTTCAATAGACCTGATCATAGTTATTCTTTTTCAGAAGTGAATTTTTCAGCAACATTCATTCATTCATACAGTTCTGAATTCGTTTATCATTGCTGGCAAAAATTCTTCACTCTTGGACAATTCTAAAGCTAGAAGATGGCAGCACCAACATCAATGCATATATTTTCTTTCAAAGTCTTCTTAGATAGGAATATTTTGCAACCCTAAATGAGACTAGCACAGAACTCCACTGAACTTTGATTTTAAAAATGTAGTTGTTTTGCACTTGTGATAATTGAAGCTTCCCCTGGCCCCCTGTATGGGCTCTATACAGCACTTTGGAATTCTTCTGAAAAAGAGGCTCTCTGTCCTATTCATTATCACCATCTTAATGTATAGTGTATCCATTTTTCCATAGGTTCCCAAAGTTCCTCACACACTGCTTAGTAGTTAAGCCTGGTGTTTTGTGTGGCAGATCTATGGTGGAGGATAGCTGTTTTAATTTAAGACAGAAAGTAGAGAGGAGTGATAAGTGTAGCAGAAATGCTAAAAGTACATTTTTAGCATTTTATTTTATTTTTATTTTTTTATTTTATTTTAGCATTTATTTTATTTTTAGCATTTTAGCATTATTTCTAGCTGGCCAAATGCCACTAACCCCCTTGACCGGGGTGATGGAGAGCCAGTCAGCTCTGGGGCTGCTCCCAGAGCCGAACTGGGACAGTGCAGCACTCTGCAGGCGTCTGACATTACTCGCCTCACTATCAAGTATTTGCTGGGCCTTAACTATACTACAAACCAAAATCTAACCAAAGGAAATAGATTTAGGACTGAACTATCTAATACTTGCTGTGAGAGGAGAACAAACAGCTGCTTTGAATTAGTGTTTCCTTAACTTAGCTTGGGACCGTCAGAGACTTCATCACTGTGTGACCTTTCAGCAAACCAATAGCAAAGAATCATTTTATTTGTTCAGCTGAATACTTAGAACTCCATTGCTTATTAACCTATAAATTACTGCAACTACAGTTTCCTTTGGAAAAAGCCAAGTTAAAATGTATCTGTGCCCTATCTATTTGGTTTCCTGCAGATGAGTCATACTCACAACCATTCAATGAATTTGGGAAATATATTGATTTTGGCTTGTAGCTTATCTCCACTATGGTCCAGATTTCCTTCACTTTCATTTTAGTGCATTTGAGACGATGGATGATCTCATTACTAAATTGCAATCACTCTTGTGAATCAGTTGAGATTTGGTTGCCACAAGACACCTACTGTAGCTGTGGTCAGGTTCTGCTGACACAGTAAAATTGGTCAAGTCTGGAAAGTGTACATGTGTTTGCATTTTGATATAATGGCTCATGGAAATCCAGAGTCTTTTAACTGTATCTATTTAAGTCCCGTTTAGGAGTGATTTCTGCTTTAAATCGTATGGCCAAAGGTTTGAATGCCAAGACAATGAATCGAAGTTTGGGGCCATTAAAGCAGAACAATTCAAAGTGTGATGTTCTGTGAACTGCTTTGGAGTGGAAATAGTATAGATCAGTGATTCACAGACTCTTTGTTATTAGGAAATATCCTTCCCAAGATATGGTTCCCCTCACTTGTATCCCACTCATTTCCGACAGTAACTACAGGCCTTGGATTACTTACATAAAAGTAAAAGCAGAATAGACTTGTGAAGATCAGTTTAAAAAACAAATTCTATAATGCCGTGCTTGTAGCTGTTTGGCTCTCTTCTCCTATCCCCTTGCTGCATCTTTGTAGCTTTTATTTCTTTTTCCTAAACATTGAACTTCAACAAATTTCGTCCCAGATATCCCCACAGTGCCCCACTACACTTATCTTCCCAGGCTGTTTTGGAGCATATTTTTTCATGTGCCTGTTATCTATCTGCTTTTCCTATTCGATATTAGATTTGCTTTCAGATTAAAATGTCCAAAGGATGATGGGAAGCAGTCACTTGAGAGACACTGAATATGCTTGGATTTTTTTTTCCGGTCTCATATACCACAAAGGTGCTGGAAGCCTCAATGCGGTTCTGAACACGGCTAAGATTACCAGAAGGTGTGCTTGCTAGTGGCTGTATATTTGGTAGTAAAAGCCTTTCAGAGAACCTGCAAAGAGACCAGAGATGTAAAAGATTGACTTACACTATTCTGCTATTTAAACTTAAAAATCCATTTCAACCTGACCATCAAGTGAGGAGATCTGACTAAACAAAACCAGCAGACAGAATCACTGCAGGACGCAGATCTCTTGTTTCACAAGMGTGGAAAGGGTGCACAAGGGGTCATTCGCTTTTTATTTTTACTTTTTATTTTTTTTATTTAACTCTGAAAGTATTTAATCACTGCTTCTACAAAGTTGACAAAATCTGAAATTTGTATGAGATGTCTGTTTAAAGCTGTCTCTTACCTTTGGCCTTTCTGCACGTTCCCAGATAATGGTGAATCCATTAATACAGGGAACGATCAGAGAAGTGTCTTGGTGCTGTATTAGCAGCTTCTGTATGTATTTTAATGAAAAGATATTAAGTGCCATGTAACTGGGAGCCAATTTCCGAGCAAGTCTTGTAAACCAGATACAAATGTGTAAATGGTCTCTTCCGATCATTTCACAGTCCTAATCCAAAACCAGATACATAGTGAAAGGCTTTGCAAGTGATTGGAGTTTGCACTTAGACTTGAGGAAGCTTTGGGTATGCAACTGAATTTTTTTTCTTACATTATATAAACTATGCACACACAAAAAGAAGAGAAAAAACTAACAGGAACATGTTACCTTGGAAGAAGATGATGCAATCCAAGATGAGACCATGACATTTAAGTGATGCACTTTTGGAAAAAGGATTTGGTCATTTAAGTTCCTTCAAGCAAATGTGATGTGCTAGCGCTTGGGTGTTCACTGGACCTGGAAAGAGCCCTGCCGTGGCYGCCTGGACATGCTCTGGGAGGGAGCGGACTGCGGCATGGCAGCAGCCTTGGCTAACCTGAGTGCCAGGAGGCAGGACATAAGCATGCTGTCTCTGTGAAAGAGGATTTTCGTTTCTTACTGATGCAAACGCTGTGGATAGAGGATGGAGTCATTGTGAGGAGGACGAAAAGGGACAGTCCCAGTGATGCAATTGTAGTTCTGGTCTCAACACCAGGCTACCACACCAGCTTGCAGTTTAAGACCTACTAAGATGCCGTGTTAGGACAGAGGAGATAAAGCAGGCAGCAATCGCAGGCACTTGACTGGGCCTAACTTTGTTTTCTGGATCTGCAGCTGGAGTTCGAACATGTCGGGTCTGAATTGCTTCTGTATCTGCAGAAGGTGTCTGGAAGGATTGCCAAAGGAAACCAAACCAGTCAGAATGCAATAAGCAGTGTTGGTAATGTAACAGCAAGGTTAATCTCCACTTCTTCAAGTTCCAAGTTACCTTTTAGAAGATTACTGTATCACTTTAAGTGGCTTCTGTACTGACTAATGTGGTGACTGTATGTTCGTGCAAATTCTGTGGACAAATATCTCTGCAGAAGAGGATTCTGGTTACTTTTCAGAAGGAGAAAAGTGAGGATCTTTTGTGGGTACAGACAATTAACACTAAAAGTACATATTGTTACTGTAGAAGCTTCAAAAAAAAAAAAGGATTTGCTGTATCTGTCACCCTTATATCTTGCCTGTGGTAGTTGATACCTGCTGCTTTAGCAAAARTTTAAACTTTGCCCTTTCCCCAAGCTAATGTGGCTTAGCAAGTTAGTCTGTAAAATTCCTACCACCTTCTCCAACCACCTTGTCTTTAAACCACCAAATATTATTTGCCTTCTTAGCTTTAATAAGTACTAGGAATGTTACAATTCCTCCCATATTATCTTGAATCAGGAGATGTGAATATGAGGTTTATATTATCTTCAGGCTCAGAAATTGTTTCCTGATTAAACTGATAAGGATGTAAACATTTGCACTAAGAAAAGAAGGTAGTGGAGCGAAGGGGAGTTGAAAGTTTTATGTTGTTGATAAGCTTCCAACAGGCTGTGTCCTATTATAGCAAACACATAGTGACTTCTGCTTATTGATTCACAAAATGAACTCTAACTTATAGCCCGAGTTACACTATTAGAATAATTTCTTGTAATYGTCATTACTGAGTTATTTACTCCAGCTGACTACTTAATTCAGTAACATGGAAGATAGCTGTATTTGGTAGAGGCTGGTGAAGCAGAAAAATTACATTGATTTCAAAGTATTTAGACAAATCAGTTTGGYTGTAGTGATCGGTTGTCCTAAATATAGTCATTTAAGACCAAGGGATTGGTCATTATCTTATTTATTCTGTCTCTCTCTCTCTAAATATATATTAACATACTATTTTTGCCTTTTACGTATAAATAATACAATCTATCTATATACACAAATAACCTATATGTGCATGCATATAAATAAATAATTAATAGATGTATGTRTATGTATATGCATGTATGTATWAAAAAAAAAAGAGAGAGAGAAAGGAAGTTGGGAGACCTGAGAAGAATTGTCTTAATACGCTTCAGGTCTGATCTTGGAGACGTTTATTCACAGGTCTAAGTATATATTACCTGTAAATGTGTGCAGAGTCAGACCCTGACTCTGTATTTCTGTGGCCTAGAGAGCACGTTTGCAAGGCCACATGTGTTTAACATTAGGATGAATGAGAATCCTCAGATCTGAGGGTGAGTAGAGCTGGCTGTGTGCAGATGARCTTCCCACTGTCTCCTGCCTAAGGGGTATTCAGGGAATAGCAGATCAATGCAGAGCAGACAGCAGGCTGCACTGGCCACTTTCTCTTGGTCAGAGATGAAAATGGGAAAAGATCATCTGTGAAAATTCACTTTCTTTAAAAAATCCTCCAAGCTTGCTCACAGCTTTCATAAGCAGTTGTGTTTGACCGAGTCATGATCCTGTAGAATATAATTTTTATAGTCACCGTGTGTGCAAATTGTATGAATATCCACACTGTAGCTGCACTTTCACTGAACTGGGTAACATTGGCTAAACCACAGGGTTAATTTGATTGGTGGGAAAAAARGCTGATTTGGTTTCTTGGGATGCCTAAATGGAGACGTAGCATACTTGACCTCATGYAGCATTTAAAGTATCTCTTCTTCATGAGAAGGATTTAAATGAAACTGAAAGGATTGGATGGGAAGGTGAACAACTGCCAAGGGATCCATGAAGTGAAAACATAAGTCCAAATCCATTTTATGTTTTATCACCTATGCAGTAAACTCCTCTGGTTTCAGATAGCAACATGAAAAGCTGAGGGTCAGTTTTTAGTAGCAAACTTCTACATTGCATTGGGCTAAATCTGGGTTGTGACTCTGTTGTAAGAACGATTTTTAGAGATGCGGTATAAGTATAAGCATTGCTGACAAGATGAAATCCATCAGAGCCTCATCTAGAATCCTCCACCCTGCAAATTACTGATGTGTTTGAGTCAAACAGACAGTTGTACAGGGGAATCCAAGTGTACCATTAATGCTAGAGGAAACCTGGCTTCTTTCAGTTATATGGTCCCTCTTCCTCCGTATTCAAGCTTGTTGCCTACTAGCCTTTCACTAGTCAAATTCCTTTTTAAGATTGAGGTTTCCAGTGATATTCTGACAATTTAGAAACCATGATACATCAGAGATGTGAAAGTGCATGTTGCATGTTGCTTTATGATGTTGTCACTTCAAGTCTTTCCGAGATATAATTAACTTCAGCTTTCACTRTAGTATAGTGGGTAATATATAGTTTCCTTCTCTGGTGGATTATATAAAGTCCCAGCCAAAAAGATTGCCATATGATAATCCCTTTTCTTTTCCTTTGAATCTCTGTTGTGAGTACAATAGCACCTGCTGATGAAAGAGAGAAGTGGACAAATGAAACCTTCCACACTGTTGTACTGAGCGGAATGCAATTTTCTACAAATTAGGGTCAGCTACGTGTGTAGATGGTTCCTCTTTCTTTCTCCTAAGGAAAGCTCATTTTCCTACCCCACAGGGAGCTGAATGGCTACAAGTAGGGTGATAAATGAAGTAGGGATGAAAAACAAAATGACAGAAAATCCCTGTTTCTTTCAGACAGTTTAATGGATCACTTGGTRAAAATGATGGCATGAAAGGGAAATTACTATGTAGGATATTGAAGCAAAGTCAATTTCAAAGCTTTGTAAATCATGAGCTAAATTTAGGGAAGCGATTGGGCGGTCAGGATTTCTTGTGCTTCTGTGAATTGAATTCAGCAACTTGCTTGCTTTCTTGGAATAATTTGACACCCACACAGGTAGAAAATAGGCTTCTAGCTGACACAACCAAGAACTTGCATGTGTGTTCTGGGTGCTAATTTTCCAAAAATGTGTCTTAAAATAGGACAAAATGTTGCTACGTTTAAAAATAAATAAAAAACAGCTTGATAGATTTAATTATGTATAGTTAGGATCTGATTCTGTAGCTATTAAAGCATGCATTAGTCTACAAATAGAATCTGACCATCCCAGAACTAAAGCCTCTTGACTCAATATAAAATGCAAGATGTGGGATTTCTTCCTAGCTCCTTGGTGCAGGTGGAAATTCTGTGTCAGGTGTCTTCTTGCCTCCAAGCTCTGATTTTTGTGGGAAGGAAACACAGGCAAGTGGAGCAAAAGGAAGTTGCAGCATGACCCAACAAGGTCCATGRTTCCAGTCAGAAATTTGAAAAAGCAGCAGATCTTTATGTTTAATTTCAAATCTCCCCCATTACTCCTTGTGTTTTTGCCCTGGCAAATCTGTATAGAGGATTATTCATTTTTGTAATCAAAACTTGGAAGATGAAAGCTTTTCGCCATCTGAATATCCGTGTAAATGTCTTTGRAAGTTTAATTCTTCAAGCAGTGACTTCTACAATAAGATCTTTGCCACTCTGACAATTTATGCCATTAAGTCCTTATCCTAGGATTTCCTTTCTGCCCATTCAGCCTGAGACCACACTAAGCAAATTACCTTTTCTTTACTTAAGCTGAAGCATTTTCTGATAGGTGACTAAATAGAGCTTTGTAAGGAAGTAACCTTTCCATAAGCACATCCTTCTTTTCAGGTGCTTGGCTGGATCCGGAATGGTGAATCAATGCTGAACGCGAGCCTTGTCAATGCAAGCTCCCTTTCCGAAGCTGAGCAACTTCAGCGAGAGCATGAACAATTTCAGTTGGCCATAGAGGTAACATGAATGGGTTAATTTTGTTTCTTCTTCCATGGTGGACAGCATACAGAGGGTTATCTCTTGGGCATTAGTCATTGTTTGTTGAAGGAGGGAAAGGAAGAAAAACTTTAGAAAGGCAATTTATCATTAAACTCATAATGCAGCCAGAGGTTAATAGTGAAATAARTTATTTATCAGCAGCAGCTAATTCTTCTGCTGTCAGATATCAGCACTTGCATTCRTGAAAATGACATGGACGCATCTCCTGATAATTCCTTTGGTAAGAAATAAGATTAAAATTCACAAAGCAATCTGAAAATGGGAAAAGTCATGAAGCCAGTTTCTTCCCCAGTCCCAGATTTGCAGATCATTTTCAGAGCATTCATTTATGAATGTATTTGTCACTGGATCTTAAATAGCACTCTCCCATACAATCTTTGTTTGATTGAACTCTCCYGTTTTTGACAATGAAGGAGAAGTTCAATTACACCCACATTTTCAAATATCTTTGCTTTGAGCAAGAGACAACGGGACATTTTTAAGAACTGCCTACTGAACTGAGCTCTTGCCCCTGCCTGCACTTGAGAAGGAGATCTTTAATCTGGCCCTCAAACACTAATTGTGAGTCAGCTCATTTGCCTCCCACTCGCAGGGCCAGGACATGGCAGAAGGAATAGCACCTTCTCTGAGGCTGCTGTCCTTTGGATGAGAAGGTAGCGGATGGCTATGAACTCCCCTGAGTAGGGCACTACGACACTCAGGATTTGGCTCAGTACTTATTACATCCTTGTCATTATGAACACACCATAGACTTACAGTAGACTATGTTTTCAGCTTGCACTGATTACATGTGAGGGGATATATTGCTTTCTCCTGTTCATGTATACCCTTCCCTAGGTTTTTATGCCAATTGTTACCTTTTTACAAAGCAAAGGAACAAGCTGRTTGATGCTTTTCTGTGGTTTATATATGTTCGAAAAGAATCAAAACAAAACCCAACTTTAAACTATGAAAATAATATTCCCATAGATGGAGATTTGAAAAGATGCCAGGCTTAGGGGAAAGAAGTGTATTTATATTTTCTGGTAAACTTTGAAGAAGTGAATATACATTACAGTGTTCCTAGTAAGTATAGAGTTTAAATCTCAACAAATGACCCATTTTGATCCAGTTCCACTAGTGGTAATGAAGGAGCAGCTCTTTGTTGTTGTAGGTCCTAAGGGAAAAGCAAAAAGTTTGCTATCAGTTCAGTATCAGCTGGCTGGCACCAAACCATGCTGACCGCATCTTGGCAGCCTTCACCAGACAGCAGCGGGGGGCAAGACACCCGCTGTGTTATCACAGCTTGCTGCCATTGGGGAAGTGCTTGTACTTGGTGGTAAATGCAAGTCACAGAGGGAGAAGAGGGTTACACCAGTGTAAGGGGAAAGTAAGTTTGCAAAGGAAGAAAACACTAGATTAAATATTTAAAGTGTTTAAAGCTCAACATGGGGAAGAGATCAGCAAAGCACACAGGGCAGACAGGCCTCCAAAGGCATTCTAGATGTTGAATTCATTTTCATTTAAAATCCTTTCAAGTCTATTTAAAACAARCATTATGACTCTAACATCAGTAAAGCAACTGGACATTAAATTTAACCAGTTGTTCTTGAACATCTTTCTAAATGTTTCTGCCAAGTATTAATCCTTTTTTGCTAATAGCTTTCTCTACAGTACATTATTCATTAGTGTATTACCAGATGATTTCAAGCTTCTTTCCAGGTTCAAGGATTAGATCATAAAAGTATCACATGAGAATTTGTCGGCAGCAGTTACAAATGGGACACAGAACAGAGAAGTCTTTGGGAGATTTTAGGGCTTCTGTTCAGAAGATTAAAATCAAATGTTGGACTAAACCATGCCTGAACACAGCCACTCAGGGGTCTGGAAAGGGCCAGAGGCTATTCTCCCTGAGGCAGCCTACAGAGGAATGTGTAGCCACCATTTGGTTATTCTGAGAGCTGATGAAGGAGGCTGGGGAATGGGGCAGATAATTCAGCCCTGCCTATAAGGTCACTAGTGAGTTATTTAGGCGAAGGCGGAGGAGAAGAAAAAAGGTTCGACTTGCCTAGCTCTGCCCTTGAAGGTGGCACAGTGTAGCTCCAATATGAGTGAATTTACCTTCTGAAACCTATCTTGTTGTTGATATTTCATGCTGTTAAAAAAAAAAAATTAATGGAGGAAGTTTCTTTTGCTATGTGGCCCAAACTGCATTGTCAAAATTTTCTGATGAAAACTGTTGTGAATATCTCTGATTTCTTTAGTGTGACAGTGGTCCCTCTAAGGCATCTTCATGTTTTCTGGGACTGATGTGTTGTATCCTGCAGACAGGACAATTAGGCACATATGTAAAGCTGCTGATGCCAGCAAACTGCTTGGCAAGAGTCCAATTAGGGTGATTAGGCCCTTAGTGCTTGCTTTTGTATGTGCATGGTTGTGTGGGATGCAGTCAGCACTGAGGACAGGCTGGGTGTGAGCTCGACGCAACAGTTGCCTGCATTGGGGTTGTCARAAGGGATCCATTGGGACACCCCATTGTTGTCCAAGGGGCAGTAGGTGATCAGTGGAGCTAAYCCATCTTGGCCAGTGCTTGCTGGTCCTCAGCTTTAATAACATGTTGCAAATGTGTGTGAATATTTACAACCAACATGCTTTGCGAAAGGTAACTGTTAACTGGAGAAAACTCTGAAAATGTTTCACTCTCTCACATTTCCATGCTCACACCTYGCTTCACCTTTCTACCATATGTCTGGCACATCTATACAACCTCTCTTTCCTCCCCTCATACACAGTCCCTCTTTCATGCCACTTCCTTACAGAAGACACACCAGAGTGCCCTGCAGGTCCAGCAGAAAGCCGAAGTGCTGCTACAGGCTGGGCACTATGATGCTGACGCCATCAGAGAGTGTGCTGAAAAGGTGGCCTTGCACTGGCAGCAGTTGATGCTGAAGATGGAGGACAGGCTCAAACTGGTCAATGCCTCGGTGGCGTTCTATAAAACCTCTGAGCAGGTGAGCTGAACTGTACCATATCCATGTCATAGCATACTGCTACAGCAGGGGGGTTAGCTCCCAGCATATACTGGGAAGGTCCTGCCTCTGGCCAAGATCACCAGTGTGATCTCTCCAGTCTTGCAGAGTGTTGAGCTGTTGCAAATATCCACTCAGGTTGTGGCGGGGTTCCCAGGTTCAGCAGAGAGCTAGATTCCCCGGGAAGGAGCAATGCTGGTTTGTCTCCCTTTTCCTGAGTGATCCCAAAGGTAGGAAGAGTGTGCCTTCAAAGTCAGCCCTGCTCTTCTTTATAAACTGCCCTCTGTCTTCTGACATGTGTTTGCATGGCTCCATCCCCACATTAGGCATGCACCAAGCTTCGTAGCACCTGAATAGGACCAGTGTGAGCCCTTAGGTGACCCCCAGCTGGCCAACACCAGTGTGACTGCACCCAGTGATAGGCAGTGCTGAGGGCTGTGGGATTTCTATTCTGACCCCRAGTGCAGAGGGTCTTCTACCAATAAGCTCACAGCACTGACAAAATTAACTGAAAGGACATTTGCTCCAGCAGTGTAGCAATGCTCAGCCACATGTGGAAATCAGAGGTTGAACTGGGCTTCTCTGGCAGGTATTGTAACCAAAAAAAGGCATTTTGAATTATGCAAAAGCTTTCATATTAAAGTTTTCACTAAAATTATATGAAAATAATATAATTCATGACATTTTTTCTATTGTCTCCTTTCCAAATGGAAGACTTTCTGAAATCCTATCATTTTAGTTTAAAGTCTTAATGTTGCTAGAGTTCATTTTGAGGAATATAAATCTCCCTTTTCCTTGAGAACTGCTTGCAATTAATTACTTACTATTTTGTGAGCAGCACTAGCCAGTGTTTTCAGTAGTGTTTAAACATCAGCATGCCAAAAAAGATGACAAGATATGAAGTGATTTCTCTTAAATCCATCTGCAGCACAGGTGATTACAGCATTAACCATTTTATGCTGACACAACTCTACCTCATTCCAGGCATCCATGTATTGCAAACACATTCCAGTTGGCTGCTGGTAAAGTTGGATTATTCATCCCTTGCRTAAACGGGTGCAACTTGTACTGTAGATGTTCAAATAGCCCTGCATGGTGTAATTTACTGCAGCTAGGCAGTTCGTGTAAGAATGGACTGTGCAGGAACCTGTGATTTTACAAAAGGGAACAGTGATTTCCATTGAAATCTGTATTGTTGTTGTCACACAGTTGTTTCTGAATTAGAGAACTAGACATAGGTAGGTTTTAGCACAGYGAAATATGTCGTTATGGACAGAGATTATTTTTCCTTAATATCCAGGGTGCAGATGATCCTTGGGCTACTTTTTGGTGTCGTTTGTTTAATGCATTTTTAAGAATGTTTAAGATGAATTCATTCCTTGTAATGAATGTCCTTCACTGCGAAGAGTTTCAAACAGATTTACAATCCCTGATGCACTCACAATTGAAAAGAATTACTGCTGCTGGAGGACTGGGAGAAATGAAAACCATTAAGCGATTCATTAGTGCTTTAGACAGTCAAATATGCTGGCCAAAATATGCATAGCCTGTAATTTATCAATTCAGTTGCTCTTCCTGTTTCCAAGTCACAGACAAGCATACTGCAGTGCCCACCAGTTCATTTGTTGGTTGTGTCTATTCAGCAGATATGTGGGGCAAAGATCATTCAGTCTTTGAATGCTCATAAACTATCTGCTGCAAGTAGCCTGTCTCCCTCTCTTGGGCTGCGTGACTGATCTACGGCCCTTGACGGTCTGTTCCCTGACTGGATGGCAGTGGATTTGCTGGATCTTGACTTCTCCGAGTATCTAGAAAGAACAGCCTTTCAGAGAGACTGTCACAACCAGCCAAACTTTTTCATGCCTGTCTTCCCCAAAAGCATTATGTTCTTTGTACATTGGTGGAGCCATGGCTTTCATGTAGTTCAGTTTCTCTCTGACTACATTGACAGCCTGTTTTATATTTATTTCTCCCATCATGTTAAAAAATACTGATGATATTCACATGTGCAAGGGAAGTCCTGTTTGGAAAGTTGTGGGCCTCATGCTGTCCATCTGCTTTCATTAATCTTTGATGTCTCCAAAGCCCAAAAGTGTATCAGAGTTCTCAAAAACCAAGAAGTAAAATGGAAATGCATTTTTTTTGTGCTAAATAACACTAGGGCATTTGCTCTTCAGTAAGTGTTTGAGGGTGAATGCAGGTTTGCATTCAAGCAAGAAGCTGATTTCAGATTGTCAAAGGTGAAGATCCTGGAACAGCTTGGCAGTAGGATTAACTGATCAACCCGCCTCACCAGTTTTTAAATGGAGCTTGAGGTATTCATGAATGGAGTTATATAGCAGACAGCCTGTGATAGCTGGGGGGGACCATGTGATCCTAGTTTCTCTTCCAGGCCTATGCTCTTAAGCACGTGGTGTCCTCTGAATATAACTGTATTCAGCTAAAGGAATGAGTAAGAAAAGGGTGAACATGGTTAGCTGGACCTCCAGCAATAAGTCACTGGACGTTGAGTGATCTCAGCAGTGGAGGGTGTAGGAATAGCCCTCTGGGAGAGAAGAAGAAAGTCCCAAACATTTTAGAAAACACTTTGCAGGTTTCTTCAGTGTCTGTGCAGGACACTGAGAGTTACTCTCAGGATCTGCAATACAAAAGACTTGGCCTTAACTAGGGCTGCTGCACACACGGTTTTCAGGCTGTGTTGGTTTATTTACCTCATTCCTATTATTCTACCAAGATAAAAGAAATTTGTGTAAGCCCTGTACAGGGAAACACCTGCATCCACCTAGGTTGCTGCACTGATTTAATGTCTGTTGGTTTCCATCAGCCTTTACAAAAGCTGTATAGGGAGCAACTAACTTGCAGCTGAAGCAAATTAGTTCCAGCTTCAGACCTTGTTTCAGGAAAGTATTTAAGCATGTGTTTTTGTTTAAGTATGTGCTAAGTCCCTTGACTTCAGTAGGATTTAAACACATCTAAAGCACCCTTCCGGAATAGGGATTGTTTCCTGAGTGATCTGCTGGGGCCAGATTGAACCCTGCCCTGATACAACCTTTTGAGCTTCTTCACCATTATCCATTGGAAAGAAAGAACAATTTAGCACCCTTAAACCAGATGAATTGAACCTCAAACAGTAGAAATCTCTGGGGTAAAGAATAGCTGATAGATCATTCTGTCCAGGGCCTGTTTATACCCAGTTATCCTCCATGCCATGGCAGGATGGATCCCATGGCCCAATGTCCCAAATGCTTAGGTTTCAAATGTTTTTGGCTGGTAGACTTTTATTGAATGTCATCTTCCTGATTATGATTCTGGATAACTGAACTACTGTGCTCTGGGCATGCTTCAGGTGTGCAGCGTATTGGAGAGCCTGGAGCAAGAATACAGACGGGATGAAGACTGGTGTGGAGGCCGAGATAAACTTGGACCGGCAGCTGAGAYAGACCATGTCATCCCTCTGATCAGCAAACATCTGGAGCAAAAGGAGGCTTTTCTCAAGGTCTCATTTCACTTCTCTAATAAATCAGGAAAACTCCTGAAAGCATTAGTCCTGAAAGCATTAAGTAGTCAATTTAGAGCAGCATTGGTGAGTTTGAGAGAAGGCTCTGAGGTATAATTCCAGTTCAGCTACTGGCTGGCTGTATAAGCCCTAAACCAGTTTCCCACTGCTGTTATAGGTGTGGATAAGTGTTATTATCAATGCATATCTCAGAGACAGGTCATCAGGACTAATTAYGTAGTATTTGAATTGCACTTGGAGGCTGTTAGTTGTGCAGGTTCTAAGTATTTATTCTCAAAATTGCTTATGATGAACATTATAAATGACAGATATTATATGGCATTTTTGTGCTGGCTTATACAAAACACACAGCATTTCAAATTCTTTCCTCCAAGCCAGTAACTAATGAACTAGAGACAACTGAAGCAACTGTGTCTCTGCAGGGCAGCACCAGGACGGAGTCTGAGCTTTCCTCCTGCCTTCCAGGTGCTGCTTTGTAAGAACTGCAGAGCTGACAGGCTGACAAGTCAACTGGCAGCCAGCCTCTCACCTTCCACTAAAAATGATACACAACCTAAAACTACTCTGGCAGGCAAGCCTTAAAAAGTGACACCTATTGACTGTACGTTTTGGAAGCAATGAGTACRTTTCATGAGAGAGGAGTTAGCTTTGGCTAGGTTGAAAATCTATGTGATGTACTAGCTCTTTACACACAGTTGTTTTATTATTGGCATTAATTTGCCTTAAGATATGAAATCACCAACTATTTTCAAAATGACTCATGTATTTTAATACATTTATTAGTTTATTAGCTGAAGTGTGGTTTGTTGACTCTTAGCTCTTGAGTTCCCGTTTGAAAGCAAACTCCCTCTGCAGAACAAGCAGAGCGCTCTCTCGGGTTACCCTTGCTTTCTTTCCTCATCTTTACTAACTCTTCTTGGTTGGGGCTGTTTTCCTTAGGCTTGCACGCTGGCTCGTAGGAACGCTGAGGTATTCCTCAAGTACATCCACAGGAACAATGTCAGCATGCCCGGAGTAGCAAGCCATACGAGGGGGCCTGAGCAGCAAGTGAAAGGTTGGTGYGCTGATGCAATGACAGCATTGAAGGTGTTTTGTTTGCTTCCCCCTCTGCTGTACTTTTGTCCTAAAGTTTGTGGACATGCTGAAAAGGCATCTAGGATTTTACTGCCTGCTGTCACTGAAATGACATGTGTGCCTGACACCTTTAGGAGCAGTAGTGAGGCCTCTCAGAAGGTAGTCCCTCTTCTTCTAGGCTTTAGTCCTTATACAAAACTCTTGCTATTGTGAGTGATGGGGGGAAAGAAAGGAAAGAGCCTTCTAACATGGGCCTTCTCTAGCCTCCCTTGTCAGGTGATGCTGTGCAAGAGCAGATGCACTGTGCCATCCCCCATTATGCAGGCAATCAGTTGAGATGGTCAAACACAGTTTTGCCCTAACATCACAGAATGCATAAATAAATAGGCACATATCAAACACAAGGTCAGGATGCATCCTGTTGCTGCTGAGCACAGGAGAAAATGTACCCCAAACTTACTTGTCCCTGGGATCAATCTGCTAGTTTTTGTCCCTGGAATAACCCTGGCATATCAAACAATGATCCATCTGAGATGTTTGAAATGCTTCCACTCATCTGCTTAATCGAACAGCTGTTAATCTGTGCGTAGCAATGCTGCAAGGTGCTGATAAAAATGAGCAAAGCAAATCTGCAGAACTAAACCATTTTTTTCTTATTATTGGCTTACTTATAAAGCTGCAGAAAGATACAGGTTAATAGCAATGCAACCATTAYATATGTGGAAGGGATGGAACCTTGGCTGGTTGTACACAGAAGATGAAAATACTGTAACAAAAAGATTATTTTTCTTCCTTTCTGTTGATACCAGTTCCTCAGTGTTAATCTGATCCACACATCCCTCCCCCCCGCCACTGTCATGAGTTTGTCTACCCACAGAAAATGTCTGGAAAAACTGTTGAAGATAATGATACTTGCAATACGTTTGAAATGGACACTTTAGTTCAAAATAAAAGCACTGTTTTGTAGAACACTTACTGTGCTTCCAAAGCAAAATCATTAATATGGAAAAAAAATAGTTTTACTTGGCATAAACTGTTTATACAGAGACCTGATCGAGGAAGCCCATCACAAGCTTCCAGTTAATCTTTCCAGTCAGAAAAAATTCCTGATGTCCCCAGCAGCAACACCATGCAGGCTTCTGAATTCTGCCATTAACTTAAGAATTGCAATTTTTTTTGACAATAATAAATGTCAGACTTGCAAATTGGGAGGGATGTATCCAAATGCACTTGCTGCCAGCAGAGTTGGTACGTAAGCAATGAATATCAGTAAATTTAAAAAAAGGGCTCAGGGTGAGGGGATTATTTATAGTGTGCTGTCAATGATCATAACTCAGTGTAACTGGTTGAGAAGCTGGACCCAATTGTTTAATATAATCAGTGCGGCTGCTGCCTGGGCTGAGTTTGTCTAAGCCCCCTCTAGTGGATGTTCCACTTTAAGGATGAGGAAGTGCTATCTGCGGAGGTAGTTACCGGCTCTCTGATACTGAGCTCCATACGCAGCAATACTTGGGATGGGCCACGGTGCTGCCAATTACACACGACTTAGTGCACTTTCATTAGAAAACCCAGATTTAAAAATGTTTGTCACTGATATAATGTCAGTCTCTTGCAGTTTCTCTGTATGTATCTTCAAGTTAAACCCACAGTACATTTTTTAGAGCTAAATCAGGCCCTTTTATGAAGTTGTTATGGTCTGGCTGAGCACTGTTGGGTTTTGAAGGAGAACGTATTTCCTAGACCCCAAGGACTAGCAGCTCTCTTACATGCCTGTTCTGATCCTGAGTGTCCGCTGCATCCCCTGCGCAGGGAAGAGGTTAGGGGATCGATATGCAGGCCCCAACCCARCACTGCGCCCCAGCAGTTACTGTGCAGGGAGCACGCGGAGACGCCCTGGGCAGCACTCAGCTGTACAAGAGACCTTACCAGGTACAGCAGCCTGGAGACTCTGGTCTCTTCTCCTCGTAGGTCCTGACTCTTCTCCTTCTAGGTCAGCCAGGACCAGACTCCTAAGTAAGCAACAGGAGAGAATGGAAGGGCTGGCAGTAACCTACGCCAATGTATTTAGTGGGGTGCATCCCAAACTCTGTTCTAGCATTTCTTCCTTTACTAGATAACCCTGGAACTGCTTTTTTTTTTTTTTAAACAGCCTTTTTGATCCAATACTTGTTTTTAAGAAGCACTATCTCAGGGGCCTTGCCCTTGGGAGTTCAGTCCGGTCAGAGTGAGTAAATTCAGCTTTTTATGGCTTATTTTTGCATGCATTCACAGAAGCACTAATCATGCAGTCATTTTCCTTTGCCCTATAGCCATTCTGAGTGAGTTGCTGCAGAGAGAGAACCGGGTCCTTCACTTCTGGACCCTGAAGAAGCGGAGATTAGATCAGTGCCAACAGTATGTTGTCTTTGAACGCAGTGCCAAACAGGTAGCGTAMAAAACCCACGTTGTCTGTCTGTCTTGACAGTGTGTAAATACTCCTTGTATCTGTGTGATGCCTCTGTGTGGAGTTTCTGTTGCAACCCCTGGTTGTTTTAAAGACTGTAACTTTCGGCAGCATGGAAAATATGTATTTTTAAAGCAGTCTRAAAAAACAAAGTCCCTCAACCAAAAGCCAGTATTTTTGCCAGGACAGATTCATTCCRAATTTTATTCATCTTTTTGAAAATAAATGCAAGAGCAAACTTGTTTTACTCAGCTATTGCTGAATGAGAAAACTGTTTTCTCCATATGCAGAGCTGTCTGTATATAGGTAGAATTCCCTACTCTCCTTTTTCTCCTAGGAAACATACAGTACCTTGGGCACCCTCTCCCATCTGCTTTAATTAATGTGTTCTTTTTATGTGTTCCTAGAAAGTGTTTTACTACACACAGTATTAAGTCCCAATGGACCTGATATCCTTCATTTGGCAGACTTTTGTCAGAGGATTAGTTCTTGAAATACAAAGACTGTTTGTTTTGTTTTTCCTTTGGTTGTTCTTGACATTCACAGGCCTTAGACTGGATCCAAGAAACAGGCGAATATTACCTCTCTACTCACAACTCCACAGGGGAATCAGCAGAAGAAACTCAGGAACTCCTGAAGGAATACGGGGAATTCAGAGTACCTGCCAAGGTAAACAGTGACATGAATCTAATTATGGCATCTGCCTTAGCCTATATTTGTGGTCCTCTTTCAATGCCTTAGATCTCTGCAATAATATTCTCTTGATTTTGTATTTTCTTCCTGGCATTCCTAGCCCAGAAGTGAAATTTCTTTTGAGAACTGTGACATTTACTTTTTAGCAAGACATGAGCACAAAAAGGAGGTTTTCTCTGTTGGTCTGTTTTGGTTATGAAGCATTTTTGCTCTGATCAGAAGCAAGGGAAAGTTCGTTTGCATGTAGTGTTCACAGCAACCTCATGCCTAACTGAGATGTACCCATCCTCCATCCTCAAGCGATCATACAAGGAGAATGATACAGAATAATATAGACTAATTAATCCATAGCCTCGGAACATATCCAAGGTCAACTTGGATTCGCTGTCTGTTTCTTCTGTCATTACAACCACAATTTGTTTTTATTAATTCCAGATGGACTGATCACGGATGATCGTTCATCTCATTATAAATGTTCCACTGATCCCAGTGAAATACTTTAATACTTTGTAAACTCTGGGGTGAGCATTTTTTAATACAAAGCTGCATTACCAAGAATCTATTATTAATTTATGTGGAGCAATTCTGAGAAATCTGGGGTTTTGCAGAGTAATAGCGACTGGATCTGCTTCAGACAAATTAATTCAAACCATATAGGTAATTCAGAGACAGTGAATCCACAGGGGTATTAGCATTCACTGATAAGGATCTAAATTGCAAAGTCAGACTGGAGCAAGACACAGCTTTGGTATTACATAGCTTCATCTCACTCTGTCCTGAAATTGATCTTCTGTAATCCTTAAATTCCTCATTAGTCTGTCCATGTTTGCATGGGTTTGATTCACAGAGTTTGTGTTCTTTCTCTTCTCCTTCTTTTTTCCTGATTTTGAATGTTTGTGAAAATAGGGGATAAACAGCAATGGATAGAAATGAATTTAATCAGACAGGATCCATGCAGCATTCCTTTAACAATACTTCTGGACTCTAACCATCCATAATCAGTCCACTTCCAATCATGTACTATTTTATCGCTTAACTTTGATCAGAATAATCCTGATTCATTCTGAAGTTTCCAAGCTATTTCAGCTTGTGACTTAGCACAGGATTGGATTTTACACCTTGTTCCTTATTGACCATTACCAGCTGTTCCTTCCACTGACACATCTAGTCCTGCTCCCCTGACTCTAGTAAATCACTTTCTTACAGCTGACCTAGAAGATACCAGTGTCACATGCAATCTTGTAAATGTATGTCACTCCCAGATGGATGCTATTCTCAAAATAAGCTGTAACTGAAAACCTTCCTGATCCCAATAGCTTGCTGGCCAAACCAAATGTTTGGAAAGCAAAAACACCAGTAGATTTGGGGAACGAAACACCCTTTAAATACGACACGAAGTCAGATTTTTACTCCTCCATACCTAGCATTGCTTAAATACTCAGTTAATTTGCTGAGATGGCCTCTGATTCTGCTGTTCAATTGTTTTCCTGGTGACATTTCTTGAATTTAGTTTTGTGTTTGAAACCTGCTAGATGCTTTCTGGTCTGACATGCATTTGTCCATTGTGACCAGATTGCTGATAATGTCATATACCTGACAGTATGTCTCGCTTCAGGCAGAGTGAAAAGTTCTCCCCATCTCTGAAAAGCAGATCTCCAGCATCTATGGGGATACAACTGATTATTCTTCTGCTTTTTGAGAGTTAAATTTCTATAGCTGATATCTCTGTTCTTATAAGCATTTTGAGTTGGCTCAGACATAGGATCCAGGCACCTTCAATTTCTGGGATAGATTTGTAAACGAAACTAAAATTTGTCTTTCAAATTTATAACTGTCCCCTTTGTGCCAGATTTGCATGTTCCTCAACATTGAATACCATGGTGATTAAGGGGAAATCAGTGCCCAAATAGAACAGAAAACACCTCTGGAAGGTTTCAGGACTTGGTGTACATTTTGTAGTTCAGGCTTCTCTCAGTTTGCAATTCTCCAGCTGGAGCTGACTAGGAATTTTATAATCAACCAGGAATTTGGATTTAAATTCTATTTGTTTCTAAAGCAAAGATCAGTGACTCAAACCTTCGTTGGCTGATATCTGGTGTATTAATGACCTGCCTACACTGGTCAGCAGAACCACCAAGATATAGATTCAGAGTAGCTGAGTACATTTCATGATGTGTGATTTTTAAATCTTGTCTGCTAGTCCAAGGCACACAAAAAAAAAGTTTTTGCTTATGGGAAGAAGATGCGTCTAATTTCCAGTATGTTTTCCTTAAGTTTTTGTGTGTGTAGTTTCAAAAGTCTTAGCTTTTTTGTATCTCCTACAGCTTCATATGTGTCCTTATAAAAATATCATTTCTTCATATTGTACTGGGGAAAGTTTAAAGCACCTGATGCTGTGTAAGATGAAGTACACACTCTGTTTAATGATGTACATAAAATTGTGAGCTGCATCTGACTGCTATGTGAATTAAATGCAAAAGAAATAATAATGTAACGAAACTGTATTTTGGGCAGCAAACAAAAGAGAAAGTGAAGCTCCTCATCCAGCTGGCTGACAGCTTTGTAGAAAAAGGACATATACATGCCACTGAAATTAGGAAGTGGGTCACCACTGTTGACAAACGCTACCGTGACTTCTCTCTCAGGATGGGGAAATACCGCTACTCCCTGGAAAAAGCCCTTGGAATCAATACAGAGGTACTGTAAGTCCATGTCCTGCTGGCTTTTCTACCAAAGTTGAAAGTCACAGAGGGAAATGAAGGCCATAGAATGAATGCTGCAGATTATCACGTGTCTATTAGAAACACTTAAAATCCAGCTAACCTCAGAATTGTTCTTTCAGAAGAGAAAAGGCTTACTAATTTTTGCAGATAAGAAGGAGGCAGATGAAGATCAGATTTTCTAAATAAATGTTTGCGCCATTTTCAGGAAGACCAGTACTGAGAAGGAATGGGAAGCACATTATTTGAATAAAAGTATATATTAATTTTAGTGTAAGCCATAATCCTGTTTTCACACCATCATCTTCAGTCAAAAACAGGATTTGACTGCAAGTTTCCACTTTCTCATCCTTTAACCACACGAAAAAATGATCCCTGATCTCACTTCTGAGCTCTTTTAGGTGAAACAGAGCAATACAAGAGAAACAAAAATATGTTCCTCCTGCTATTCCCTCTGCAGTCTTAGGGAGAATATCAGAGGCAGAAACACTTAAATAGCTTTCAATCAACCATCCTTCAAAATTAAGTATCAAAGAAGGATGAATAAATTCCCTCACTTACACCTTCAAAATACCTTGAAAATACTGTTCCTTGTAGGGTCTCTGTTTTAAACAACACTACTAATAGCTTTCTGGAAAGGTATTTCCATGACAGAAGGCTATTGGAAGCAGGGATTGCCTGCAGGCTCTTACTGGGTGTTGCCTTACTTTACCAGACTATTTATGAAGTCAGATACAAAGCAACTAATTTAGATGTGAAGGAGTAATTTAGACCTTTGTCTATGCGTATTCCTAGACAGAAGTAAGAATGGAGGCTTGTTAAATTCATAGTCAGTATTTTTTAAGATTCTCTCCAGTGTAAGAGTAAGTGAAGGGTAATCTCTCCCTTCTCTCCTTAGTTCTTCTAAATCTCTTTGAATTTCCTTCTTTTGGCTATTGGTAGCTTTATCCTACTTTTGTCCCTTATCCATTTAACCTCATGAGCATGCTGCCTTTTACACACCAGTAGGATTAATTGATTTTAAAATCTGTACCGTTACTGTTTCTAGGATAACAAGGACCTAGAACTAGATATTATTCCAGCAAGTCTTTCGGACCGTGAAGTAAAGTTGCGAGATGCAAACCATGAAGTCAATGAAGAAAAAAGAAAGTCGGCCAGAAAGAAAGAGTATGTCCAAAAACACTCTCAGTCTGCAATGAGACGTTATCTAACGGTGATTCTATGCTATTTGCCTGACCAGAACGGACTGACAGCCCTATCATTCCTTTCAGCTGTAGGACTATAGAGATAGGCCTGCAGCGGTAGAGCAGAAGTTGTGACTGTAGACTAGAGAAGGATTTCAGAACATAGAGTTTGATTATTACTTTTTTTTTTATTTTTGATCAGAAGTTACTTTTGGAAAGGGAAAGGAGTCAAGCACTTTGATTAGACCTTCATGTCATGGAGATAGTCGTTGTCATGATGTCTTTCCAGCTGTATGGGAAAAGTAGAATGAGTAGAAAATTTGAAAAGCATCTGCGCATGTCTGGTTATAATCTAAACTCCATTGACATCAAGGGGAGTTGACTGTGGGTCTCAGTGAACTCAGATTTCACTGAAAGTTCAATTTCAAATTTCAGTGGGTGTAGAACTGATAGAATTGAAAATATTTCATGCTAGAGTAAATACTGGGAGAGTACTCTTTTATTTAAAATCTAGAAACAATTTAATTTTACAATATTTTTTCTTAGTTTTTGTGTGATAATGTTAAGGAAAGCATTTGCATAGATGATCCTTCTCAGTCCTCTGAAATATCCACTACAGTGGATAACCTTGATAAGAAATTGTTTCTACTTTAAAGACAGAGGGTATGCTTAGTCCACCTGTGGCACATTTTCCAAACACTGGACATTTCAGCTTTGAGATGCCCAGCTTGAGGCACTGAAGAGTGGTTGTTGGTCTCTCCAGAAGTTTGGATTGCCTCCAGTCGGGTACCAAGCTGTTGAAGCCACTTTAGGCTAGTGGTCTCTCCCAACTCCATCAGTATTCCCACTTAAGGCCAAGCTTCAGAGTGACTTACAGCTATATATTTGTGAAGATACAGGTGTTGTGGGTCACTCTCAAGTCCTTACTCATGCAAAAAAGCATTGATGTTGCTGAGAATCAGTTGCCCATTAAGACTGAACATGTAAATTGCAAACCACACCACAGGGTTGCAGAAATACAAGTTGATGGAATTTTATGTAGAAAAGATATTAAAAAAAAACCTTACAAGTATGAAATGATATGTCATTCAAGGAGGTGGAATGTGCAAGGTGGGACAGCTGAAGATTTAGAGTGGAAGTACACCGATTTATGAAGACAACAGAAGGAAGTTTTGTTTTCTGTTCATTGTACAAATGCCTGTCATGTCCAAAGCACCTAAAATACTTTCTTTTTCCAGATTCATTATGGCTGAGCTGCTTCAGACTGAAAAAGCTTATGTCAGGGACTTACATGAATGTTTAGAGGTAAGTTACAGTCTGGGGAGTCTCCAGTATTCTCAGGAAGGACATGGCACCCTGTCATGCGTTAGTAGTGCCATTTACTGTATCACAAAGTGCCAGTGCAGGGCTGGCCTTAAAAAGAGGCTGTGTGGGAGTGCCAGCCTCAGTGGGTTAACTACAGGATTGCTCTTTCCCTGCAGGAGCGCTGAGGGAAGATATAGAGCCAGGGCTGAAGAGAGCAGGCGAGCCAGGTCCTGTTGGTGGTGGGAGCTGGGTGGGCAGCAGAGCGAGTTTTTCTCTCACTGGCAAAACCATGCCCTGTGCTCCCCGCATGAGGCTGTAAATGTCTGCAGCCCTGGGGACACCTGAGTGCAAAGGTGTCCTTTATTTGCAAAACTGCAGTCATCTCCTTGGAGAGCAAAGGCAGTTCCCTGGGACTCAGCAAGGAGCAATATGTTTGTGAGTTCACCTGAAATTTGTTGGTTTACAGTCTTTTTTGAATTATGGAGCATTTCCTTAAGAATTAACACCCATTCCTTTGGATGATCCTAAGCTGGAGAAAGAGCTGGATTTGCTCTGCCAAACAGTTTGCCTAGCTATGCTGAAGGGTGTTTCTGAAGGGTCTGTGATTCTCAGGGCAAAAAGCACAGTGTATTTCAGTGCAGTCTGTCAGCTCTCATGTTCCTGAGGCTAGAAAGTGAGCTTTATGTATCTAATGCTACTGAAGTGACAAACCCAACTTTTAACTGTTTCTGCCTGCAGTTCTTGGGTACCATCAGTTGGACAGAAAAGACAGGTGTTGGCATGTTTTTGCTTTTCCTTCAGACTTTTTTTGGCATCAGAACTCTGAATTTCTCAGGAGAGCTTTTTGTGACACTGGAACATTTATTTTTTTAGCTTGTTTCTTTAATCTCAGAGTGCCTGGTTCTCCTGTCAGCTTGTGCCTTTGGCAATGAAACAGGGAGATCTATTCTTTTGTACTGCATTTACTCTCAAAAATAAGAATTGCTGATGTCTTCCAGACCTACCTTTGGGAAATGACAAGTGGAGTGGAAGAAATACCCCCTGGGATCCTTAATAAAGAACACATCATCTTTGGCAACATCCAGGAGATATATGATTTTCATAACAAGTAAGTTTTCCTAACATTTCTATTAATGTCTACTGATTTTTTTTTWAAATACATGTCTATACATATACATCTATGTGGATTCTGCAATGAACATGTGCAGTAGAATGCACACAGAAGTATAAAGTAATTGATCCAGATTTGCAAAATATTTTATTTTTTTTTTCTTTTACAAAAATGAATTACATTTTTGCTTAAACTTTGCCTGCAGCTAATTAAAAATGTTAAAGTCGTGTTACACCAATGCTTTGTAGTCCTATCCACGCTTTCCATCTCATGGCACTGTATTTATGCTTTACACATCTGTAAGATAAGTAACAGTTCATCCATTTGAGGAAGAATGGGGCACTGAGGTGGTAAGGCATATTCCTTCAGTTTTGAAGATGAGGAAATGAGGTCTTCTTGATGGATGCATGGTGTTTCATACATGTAGTATTACAACAGTATCCCTATCAAAATGTGAGAAGAGGAGACCTCAGGCTCCATTATACCTGCATGAGATATACCTCAGACTGGTGGATGTAAATCTGTATGGCATTTATTAATGTAAATAGTTCATCAAAATTAAAGAAATAAAACCTAACTTTGGGAGTTTATCATTCCTGACGTTGTTTCCCTGCTATAATGAATATAAGGAGTTATATACATAACATTTAGGGATGCTGAATCCTGTAAGTTCAGTCTGAATTTCAAAGTCTGTCTTCAAGTTACACATCAAAAGCAAAGCACTTTGAAAAACAAATCAGAAAACTCTTCCCCCTTGAAATTCTGAGAGACTTTCAGTGCTTCAGCCAGATAAAGTGGGCTGTCATATACACGTAGATATGGTCCAGCAGAGGCTGTTGTATTGATGCTTTTGTGCAAGCAGCTTCAAAGGATGTCAGGATATTAGATTCAAACTGCTTATTACATTAAAAAGGCCTTTACCCAATAGATGAATTGACTTCCAGCCCACATGAATTGCCCAGTCATATCAATAAATATTCTTCCCCCATTTAAAACTGTGCTGAGATCCCCCAGTTACCTTCCCACTCCCCCTCTCCTTTTTGTGGTGCTGTATTTTCTTTTTGGTGATCCTCACTGATGACAGATGATTACTCTCCTGTTTGACTTTTCCTCACTCCCAGCCACTGCCCACATCAACCCTTAGTGATGCTCCCCAGTTCCCTGCTGCTGCCTTTCCTCCTTTCGCTGATCCATCCTCCTCCAGGCTGCTGCTTCTGCATCATCCTTTTCCCACCACTGCTTCTAGCAGTGCTAAAATAAACTTCTCCCTTTACTGGCTCCCTCCTCTCCCTTGGCCAGGGATGTTAATGCATCCCCTGACAGAATTCAGGGCTGGGGAAACAGCATATACAGCTGCTTCTCTTTCTGCAGTTTCTGTTTCATGCTCCTCTTTCCACCCGGGCTCTACAGGGCTCTGTCTGAAAACAGAGACGTTGGTCATCGTGCAAGGTGTTGGGAGTGAGTTGATTACAAAATCTCTAATTTGGGATTTTACTACTCACCCACAAAGTGTCAGGCTTGCTTTAAATTGCTGCCCTTGCCTCATTTTGCCCAGTGTGGCCCAGTGCACTGAGTCTGGTGATAGAAAGTTGAGAGCTTCAGAGCTCCTCTTTCTGCTCATGCTCTGACCACTTCACAAGATCTTTTTGAAGATTCACTGTCTGGTCCTCATGTATGGCTTTGCCTTCCTGAGCACACTGACCCCCTCCTGAGGACTGTTGTCTTTTCCTTTCCGGCTGAGCCAGGCACTATTGTGCTCAAGTAATGAAGCATCTTTTGGCACGGACACACCTTTTCCACAGGCAGGACGCTTTTGATTAGCCTTGTAATTAAGATACAAGCATTGATCATTAACACTGATCAATTCATTGGTCATCTGCTTCTCCTGGGCATTTGACTGTAACTAATTATGTTGTTGTCTTCTTTTTTTCAGTATTTTTTTGAAAGAACTAGAGAAATACGAACAACTGCCTGAGGATGTGGGCCACTGCTTCGTCACCTGGGTAATGAGGCTTCTTCTTTTCGTTATTTATTCAAATTAATTCCTCCAGCACAGACAGAAACAAGCTGGGAATTGGTGCAAGGGTTATGTCCTCAGTGATAAGTGAGGACCAGGGCTAAACTGGAACTAGGACTGCTTCTCCCTTCACCTCTCCCAGGGTGAAAGCTCCCTGCCTTAATGCTTGAGCAACATTTTGAAGACTTTCTAGAGCCTCTGCCCTTGACCTTCACTGACCAGTGCAACTTTCACACCTGCTGGTTCAGCAGCCTGTTTAATAGGGCTGACATCCRTTCCTTTGCAGAGGATTCTAGGAGGATGCACACTTAAAATCATAATGTGCCCTCTTTAGAGAATTTCAGCAATGCATGAGACCTCTACAAAGGCACAAAATCTTATCAACATTTTCCTTCAGAAATGAAATTGCTGAGYGACTGGGCTGTCTCATTCCATTACCCAGTGCCAACTGTTTGAAAATTTCCAGCAGAACTTTTGAAATCTTGATGCTAAAAGTCTTAAGGGCGTACAAGTCTCCAGGAATTAGCTATGGTAATTTATTTGTATGAAAATCGTCCTCTCTTCAAAATATTTGCCAGGAAAGTCAACCATCTTGATGATTTTTCTGATGGCTTTATTCATATTTTAAAGCTGAGAATTAGTATCTTCAAAGTCGTTATGGAACATTTTCATTTACCAAAAAAATGAATGTTTTTGGACCATTTCAAACAGGTTTTTATTTAAAAAATGTGCTGGAAATATTGATAAAAGGGATTCAGAAATATTGTTTACAAAAAAGAGGTTCCATATTTAAAGAAAGACAGACACGTTTATATACCATTCTGTGCAAAATCTTCATGGCTCTTTTAAGATTGTAGTACATCGTATCAGTAATAGTACATGTCCAGAGCTGTGTGTGTGGTTATGCACATAAACAAAATGTTGCCTGCTCAGTTGCAGGATCCTGTTATTTAGATACCTGGTATCAAAAATCCAATAGGAGTCAACAGAGGCAGTCCTCCTCTTTGGCCTGCCTCCCCAGAGACCTGAGTTCAGTAATATGAAACTGCTCTAAGGCAGGAGTGCACAGATGCTTTTAATTTCCTCTTAAAAATAAATAAATTAAGAAGAGAAATGCAAAACACTCTTAGCACAACATAAAATTTGAGCCATTAAAATGTGAACCAAGGTAGGGAAGGCAAGTCTGGGCCAGGCCTCAGAAATATGAGCGAGCCTCAAGTCAAAAAAGTTGACTCTAGCCAGTTTGAACTAGATGAGTCTCTTGCCCAGAGTTTCCGTAGTGACTTTATCTGCAAGTAGGAGATGATAGAGCCAAAACTTCGTGACTGAGACTTGAGGCCTTCTGACTTTCGCATACAATCTACGTAACCTCATCAGAGCTCTTAGAAATTATATTACAGCTGCTTTAAAGTATTAGGCCTTCCCTCTGTATGACTTGTTAAAAAAAGCCTCCCATAGCCATTATGTGATGCACCTCATCCCCCTCAGAACTGCTCAGGTAAGATATGAACTGCCTGTAATTGTTCAGTTTTTAATTTGCAATTCTCTTGCTGCTGTGAGAGGTGGGGGTTTATCACCTGTATTTATCCTAGTGAGCCTTAATGAGAGATTGTGGGAGCAAAGTAATAGCTTATCTTGCTTTTCCCTTGATGTTTGTTTTCACAGGCAGATAAATTTCAGATGTATGTCACCTACTGCAAAAACAAGCCTGACTCCAGCCAACTCATCCTGGAACATGCAGGGACTTTCTTTGACGTAAGCAGCCGTTGCCATTTTCCTTCAGTACACATACTGCAGCTGAAACACTTCCTCTTTACATCTGAGCAGCAGATTCATTTTTGTCCTTTGGCATTTTGGTTTTTCATTCCACTGCAGATATCACGTGCTGTGAAAACTGATATGCTGTGGTGTGATGTGTGATCTTCATCAGTGTAGCAAGTCATTTGTAATGGAGACAGACGTTCTTATGGGAACCTTTGTACATTATTCAGACCCAGACCTTTCTAAAGATCTGGTTCAGATGTGCTCTTTTTTTCCGGTTTTAGTGATAAAATGAAAAGCAGATCCTGTTACATTTTATGACCTGAAATCCCTAAGTCCAAAACAAGATCCTGTCCTGCAGATTTTACTCACCCTATTAAACATTTGCCTCATTGTGTTAGTAAGAACTCCATTGCCTGCAATTAGACTATTTCTCGTGCAAGCACTAAACCTGGTGATAAACATTTGCAGGCTTCAAACCCAGTTTTGTAGACTGAGAAAAATCTTCAAAGCTTTTCGGTACTTTTAAACTAAGCTTTCCCTCTGGTTTTTGGAACCTGGCTTGCCCCTCATCTATTTTGCCATGTTTTTCTGACAGCTTACAGGCTTAAGTAGTTATCTTTCTGAAAAAATACTAAGATCTCTTTTCCAAAACACAAAAATCCTTTTACAAATGTAACCACTCAGCAGGAACCAACCTGGATATAGTTGGCAGCGGATATGAATCAACTCCTCTGGGTTTAGTGTGTGCCACTGATTATAGTCTTTCAATTAAATTCAACATTCAAAGATCTCACATGAGCCAGAAGAAAAGTGATGAGCATCTTTGTCTTGTTTTAAGTGCTTTGTTCTTTGTCCTGTTACCAAATTGTCTCTCTAGAAGTAGACTTGAAGCAAAAGGATTTTCCAGGAGGTGGCGCTTGAGCCTGTTGAATGGTTTATACTGGTTCGTGAGATGAGGTGGTTTTGGGCCACCTTAGGTGTTTATCTGTGTCGTTCACACAGATTAGAAAAGTGTTTGCTCTGCTGAACTTTTTCACTCCAGCTCTGGATGTGGGATGGAAATCTTCTTGCTCAATAGTGAAAGTTCACGTGTCAGCATCTGCTCTTTTGTAAGGGGAGATGTTTTTCTTCCACTGGTGGGAATTTTGCTGGGCTGCCCCATGACACCTGTGCAGAAGGAGAAAGCTGGCTATTCCCAAAAATGTTTCTGGGCCTGCAGTCTGAGTGACTAAGCTAGTGCAGAGCAACTGTAAATCCTTCTTGTCTTGATTTTGGAGGTGATGTGTTGCTGTTGTGCAAATGGCTGCCCAAGTGGCAGGGCAGCACAGAGTCTGGCTCCTGAGTAACACAGAGGACATGGCTGGTTCTTTTCTTCCAAACAAGGCCTGGAAGTTCCCAAAACACCCTTACGAAGAGACAGAGTTGTCTAGAATAATACCACTTAGTAAGAAGCCTGCTTGAAGATTACAAGTGTAATAAACCCCCAAATTGCTTAAACCATCACAAAGTGCCACCTTTGAGATGAGAACAAGCAGTTCTGGTTGTCTGACTGAACCCTTCCAGTCCATGGGAAATTTGCAGCTTCAGGGCTCATTCCAGGCCTTAACTGATTAGCAGAAGGAGCAAAGAAAAGTGACGTATCTTGTCTGAAACTGTGAAAAGAATTAGTAGCAATGTTATTGTAGCTGGGATGGCCTAAAGGCATAAGTGAAGCCATATCTATAGAGAAAAGCAATATCTCTTATTAGACCGGCTGATACAGGTGGAAAATTATGTGCAAGCTTTCRATTGTCAAACTGGTCTAATTTATCCTGTAGTATTAGTCTAATAAAACATGAAGATACTTCTCTAATTTATCCTATAGTACTAGTTAGTCTAATAAAAGATTAAGATGACTCTCTCCCTTCCCTATGGATCTTGCTTTGCTTAAGAAATTCAGAAGCTGTTGGTATGGTTATCTTAGCTAGAAAATGTGTAGGGAAAGGAACCGTGTGCTTACTCTTTTGATAACTGCAGTAGACTCATTATTTTGTTTTAACTTTTTATACCTGTCCTGTTCATCATCTAAGAGCATTTACTACAATATTTAAAACTGTTGTCAGTTTAGTGGTTTCAAAAATAGGTGATGCCTAATATATTTAGCAATTCTTAATATTTGTAATACCATATACTTCAGCTAACCGGATATTCTTTTGATTACTAACATATGATACCAACACCTCAGTTCTGGGGTCAGAGGGAGGACCTGCAGGGAAAATGTCCCTTTCCTGCAGTATATTTGTTTGGTTACCACATAGCACTGCTATTGCTTTCTTGCTCCAGGTTCCCCGCAGCGGGGACAGCTGGCCACTCTGCAAACCCAGTCTGTCTCCGCACAGTCTGACCGTGAGTAGGCTGCCCTGGGAGCATCCTGGCACCGCAAGGGATACCCCAGGGAGCCATTCTGCTGGGGACATGCCCTGCTCTTCAGAGAGCTGGGAGGAAGGAATAGCACTGAAATCATAATTTAGATCTTACAAAATATTCTAGAAAAACAAGTGCATTTAGCCAGCTCCAGGAAGTTCACAGACCTGGCCAGCTGAGGTCTTGCTGGCTCCTGTGGTTACTAGCTGAGTTCCAGCCGTGTGCTGGGCAGACACTGTTCCTGTTTAGAGCCAACTGTGACTCAGCTTCATGCAAATTCCATTAACCCCCAAACTGAGCCCCTTCCCTTTTGGGTGTTGTTCAGGGCACCGGTGAGAGTTGTTTCAAAAACAAAGTTGCCTAGTACCAAAAAAAAAAAAACCTGTGTGAAAAGTGGCTATTTTTTGCATCCCAGTGTAAAGATAAACACTGGATCTAAAAAAACCCATCAACCTCCCTAGTACTCAGCAGAAAATCAGACTATGTACACAAAGAAAATCTCTCTGTCCTTGGCAACTCTTCCCCCTTCATCCCCTGTGACTTCTTCCCTTTACAGCCTGATATTTACTCTCCAGTAGCTGCAAATAAGAATTCCTTCCATTCCCCTTCCCCATCTGTACCCTTAGAAACTGAGCATATCCTAATGGCCAGAGATTGCCCTACCTGAGGAGAAGGGAGAGGCATGCCCAGGATCCGTCTGCTCAGGGTGCATATGGAAGGAATTCCAGTCTGTTGTACTTGAGCACGTAATCTGCCCCTGTAGGGCACCAGGAATCAGATCTTGAACGGCTTTTAGATCACTTAATATGTGTGTTAGGATCTTGTGGGATTTTTGGGAGCTCCAAAATGCCACTGGAACGAGGCAGCTGGGCCCTTTGCAGACCCCACCAGGTACCTATCTGAGATGCCTCCAGAAGTTCATGAGAACATCACAGTGATCAAYACAGGCATTTAGGATGTAATTCAGTTGCCAGACCAGAGATATTCAATGCTGTGATAGATATCATAAGGGTATCTCTCCTGCTCCCAGCTGGCACCTCAGAACAGCACAGGTCTGTCAGCTGTGTGACACACCTGTTAGTCCCATGCAGACATTTCAGTTACCTTAGAGCTCTCAAATGGTACTAGATGCTTATGTTAGGCAGCTAAATTGCACCCTATTTGTGGAATTTGATTGAATGTTACTTTAATTGAACGTGAAGACTCTGCTTTCAGCCTTCATAGCCAAAAGAAACCAGCTGACATGACAGAAAAGTCATACTTAAGTCAAAACCTGTGTAGTTTACTCACCACAGCCTTAGTTCAACTTGCACAGAGCTCCAGCAGTTTAAATGGCCACAGGGGGACTCTGCAGTTTATTGCCAACCTCTGAAACAACATTGGTATTTGCAAGTGAGTTTAAAGAGAATTAAAAAATCTAAACAAAGAAATGAAGAGATCCATAACTAAAATTAGTTATGGATAGTTCTGTCTGGCAGGGGGCTAGAAGTTTTCCATGACTGACTGCTGTTTCTGTCTCTTACAGGAAATTCAGCAAAGGCATGGTCTGGCCAACTCTATCTCTTCTTACTTAATCAAGCCTGTCCAGAGGATCACGAAATACCAGCTCCTACTGAAGGTACCTTAGGGACCTGGCTAAATTATCTCATGCAAAGCAGTTCATAGGTTTAATGAGTTACCTTTTATTCTTCAGGTAGCTGCCTCATCAAACTGTTCATGACCTGTGAGCAGCACTGCTGAGCTGCTGCTCCTACCTCTCAGGCCTGAATGTGGCAACAAAGTGTGAAATTGGATTGGATACTGTAAAGGAAAAGACTCACAGAAAGAAAAAACAAACAGCAAAAAATGATCAGCTGCTTCAACTGTTTTGGGGTATCCAAGTGGATTTAACCCTAAAAAGAGAAAACTGGGAAAAAGAGATGACTGAATTGTTTTTCTTTCCTTTCTTTCTTGCTAAGTCTGGGACATGTAACATTTTGATTAGAGGCTTCAGTGACAGCTCAGCTGCTTCAAGCAGTAATGAACTTTGGGAAATTTCACTGACCTTTGTCAGAGCTTCCTTCACTAGCATTAGATTCTGTTTGGGAGCTGATACTTTTGTGCTTGAAAAACAAGGAAAACATGCATATACAAAGCAGAAGACTTTTGAGTTAACATTTCCCATGCTAGTTTGTTGTAAATTGGTTACAGCTTTTTGCAATTTCTTGTGAATAGGTGAATTTTAGATCTAACTTGACCAGCCACTGTCCACTTCAAAACTAACAAAGAAATGAAGAAAAAATACCTGGGGGATAAAGGAAGAAACAGATTCTGACTTTGAAAAGCCTGGACCATAGATTATACTTGCAAGTCTTTAGACCTTCCTGTGTATACACAAAAGCAGTGATATACTGTACTAGCAAGGCACTTACTGGGTACATTTGATGTGTTGGCAAATCTGTGTTTTGTACCACTTTATTGAAAGAACAGATGGGCTTACCGCAACCTCGTCAGTGCCATGTGACAACGAGCCTGCACCACACAAACCAGAGCTAATGGGAGGGCTAAAACACCCCTTCAGTCATCACCCCTTTGGCTTCCTCCTCAGATGAATCTTTCCTACCTGCCTGGGTGCAGCACACTGCCAGCCTTGACTACACTGCGAGAGTGACCCGTGCTGCTGGCTCAGGCAGGGATCCCACAACCCTGGCTTGCAGAGCTGCACTGAYTGAAGTCTGCAGCATAGATAGAAAGCCCCAGAAAACCTCTAAATGCACAGTCTCATTTGAGAGCAGCTTGTCTGTCCTGCTTTATAGTCATTCCCACTTGATCCCCACTAACTTTGAGCATCCACAGTGGSTTTTGATCCAGTTCAGCTTTATCCTGTCACTGTTAGCAAAGTTGTTGCAATTTTGTGCTCTATAAAGCAAGAAACACAATCTGAATTTGAGCCTGCCTGTTGGTCAGAATTTTTTTCATAGGTGTTCTGCATTGCTTCTTAGGAGCTGCTAACCTGCTGTGAAGAGGGCAAAGGGGAACTCAAAGATGGTCTGGAAGTGATGCTCAGCGTCCCCAAGAAGGCCAACGATGCAATGCATGTCAGCATGCTGGAAGGTAGCAGAGGGGCAGGTGGCTGGGGCAAGGGAGGGATTAGCGAATGCATGAAGCCACCTTGTATCTTGTGTAAAAAGCTGCTACAGGTTAACTGCAGCAATACAGTTGACTGATTTACATTTTCAGGTATTTACTAGCTCCTTCTGAAATGTCTTCAGAAGTTTTGGAAAAATTAAAACGGGCTAGGAATTGTTGGAATTTTATACATACATACATACATACATACATATATACACACACACATGCACAAACATTTGCTGAAAACACTCCTGCTTACTGAAACAAAAAAACACTCCTGAAACATTATCAGTTTAGCTGCCTGCAGGCCCTAATGATTAGTGCATAAAAACTTTTCTAAATACTCTGTTTCAACATAAAAAAAAAAAGTTCTGGCTTTCCGAGCCCAAACGGTTTGTGTTTCAAAACATTAGTAAAATTACCTAAAGATAAAAAAAAAAAGTATTTTAAAACTACAAAAAAAATTTTTRATTGCCCTAAAGTTAAATCATTTATTGGCTTTTTGATGTGTGGCATATTTCTAAAATTTGAAAATTTTAGTCTGGACAGAGATGCTTTATTGTTTCTCAAACATTTTATTGGAGTAGAAAAATCATTTCCAGCCTTGCTTAAGTCAGAACCAGGAAAAGAGAAGAGTAGAAAACAGTCAGGGAAAAGGACGTTGTACCACTAGCTAAGCAACACTGTAGGACCAGATGATTAAAATTGCCAAGAGAAAAACTGACCTCACATAGGTAAGAACACAGTGAAGATGGTTTTTATTGCAGTGTCTGGTGAAAAGCAGGTTTCCCAAAACAGCGCTCGGATAACCTTTCCCCACGAGATCACCAGCACCATGCAAGGGATGGTTTTGTTAGGGTAGGCAAGCACATGGAAAGTTGTCTTCTGAATAAAACATTTTCTCTAAATATTTGGAGCAGGGGTAGGCAACATGAGGGACCAGGGCTGCTTGCTGTTCTGCCAAGGCTTCCTGGCACAAGCAGCAGCAGGGCTGCGCTGGTGGAGGAGCAATACCCAACTCTGGAGAGAAGTATGACCGATGGACTGCTGAGACAGCGGCTGTGAGGGCACCTTGCACACAGCTGCACTGGCATCCTGGGTCCAGCCCGTGGTGGGGAGCACTTACCAGCTCCCCTTTCCCCTCAGGCCTCCAGGTTGTGTGGGGTGAGCACTGTGATCCTCAGCCTTTTGAATGTTTTTGACATGCAGCTTGGAGGGTCAGGAGCTCTTCCTGGAGAGCTTGTTTCAAATACCATCCCAGTTAGTACTTAAAAWTATAGCTCCAGCTTCTCACTGTGGGATCAGACAGGCCCTTGGAGATTTGGTTAGCATGCTCAAAGGAATCCTGGTGTGATAGGGCACTTCTAGCCACTGCACATTACACTTCTCTGAAATTATGGTGACGTGCATAAGATTCCCTGCATTGCAACTCTGTGTACAGTAACCACCACTGAACCCATTATAATATTTATCTTTGAGGAAATACTACTACACTCGGTAGCAGTCCCATTTAGTACATATGACGTATGAACCACTGGTGCGATAATTATACCATGGCAATAGAGGAAAAGAAAACAAGATTTTCACTAAGACAGTGGTTGCCCATTAATGTCCTTTCAGGATTTGCACAGTGAAGAGCCTGACCTTCTTATTCCAAGTCCTTCCTGCCCTGTTGTTTATAGGCAATACTGGCCCCAAGAACAAATGCCAGACAGTGTGTTGTGTGTGCTTTATTTAGGATTTGATGAGAACCTGGACGTCCAGGGAGAGCTGATCCTTCAGGATTCCTTCCAAGTGTGGGATCCCAAGTCTCTCATTCGGAAAGGCCGTGAGAGGCATTTGTTTCTCTTTGAAATCTCTTTGGTGTTTAGCAAAGAGATCAAAGATTCTTCAGGACACACAAAATACGTTTACAAGAACAAGTTACTGGTAGGTGTGGCTTCAAAGAAGATATTCTGGGTGTTGTGTTTCTTGTAGGTAGAGGTGGAGTTTGGGGGATGACTCATGTCCCCGTGTTGGGTTGGGAATACCATGACACCAGAATGGCTGGCTCTGGGCTCCACAGGCTCATGGAGCAGGGCTACACCTGGAAGCCAAGCTCACAGTGAGTCTGGAGAGGTTTAAGATAGTGAGGTATGAGGGGATGGTGAGAAATGCAAGGAGGATCACTCAAACCATTCACTCTTCCCTGCCATCCCCTGCTGGTTTTCTGTTTCTTTTATCTGTGTGTAGCAAAGCAGAGATAAGATCTCATTCCCTTATCCATCCCTGCCTCCCCCACTTCCCCCTACATATGTAAAACTTTCTGGACTCAAGAGACTTCATGCATATGAAATCTCTCATCATCTTTTCTCCACTAGACCTCAGAACTGGGAGTGACTGAACATGTTGAAGGAGATCCCTGTAAATTTGCTTTGTGGTCTGGCCGGACACCATCCTCGGACAATAAAACAGTGCTGAAAGTAAGTCTTTTCTGCTTGCTTTCTTTGCCTTTAGAGCTTCTAGGTGAGGCCTTGGGAGCGCTAAATGAAAGGTCAGTTTTCTGCCATTCTCATGTTCACATGGCTCCCATGCCTCCCAGAGGGACCATGCCTCCATCAGGAGTAAATTCAGCTCTAGGGCCACAGTATGAATTAAGACAGTGCAGTTGTGCAGCCTCGCTGAATTTTCTCTCCTCTTGCAATCTGGGTTGAGCAGTTGCATAGTCTAACACAGGGCACATCTGAGGGTATTTGGGCTGAGAATTGTAATTGCTCTTAGGCTTTTGCTGCTGGGCCTGTCAGCAGTCAACCTTTTCCTCAGACCTCCAGAGCTGACAGCCGTTTCTGTCAATTGAGTTCCTAACGAAGTATTCACGCTGTAGTATTTTGTCTGAGGAAATCCCAGCTGTGAACTGATAACCTATTTTCCCTCCACAGAGCGTGCTGTATTGCTAGCATTAAATATATTTATCCAGAGCTTAACTGCTTTGCTGTTGCTTGCCAAGTAGGTCTGGTTAAAATACCCTCTCAGTTCTCCTGAGGCCACCAGGTATTCCAGCAGCTAAAACAACACAGCAGAGAGGCAAAACAGTTAATCATGCCTTTTCTACAGCTGACCATGATTCTTCTACATAGGAGGTGACATGTTGGAAATATAATAAAGTGTCTGCCTTTCTGCCTTCTGGAATTTTAGGCATCCAGTATTGAAACAAAACAGGAATGGATCAAAAATATCCGGGAAGTCATTCAAGAAAGGATTATCCATCTGAAAGGAGCTCTGAAAGAGCCAATTCAGCTCCCCAAGACACCAGCAAAACAGCGAAACAACAGTAGAAGGTAACCTCCGTCATTCCATACAGTGTGAAATCACTAGAGTTTTGTTGACTAACAGCAATGTGGTGTCTGTGGGCTTTTTACTGGATCCATTTACATTTTCTTACTGTAGTCAAAAGCAGTTTTCATAATCTTTGCTTGTTCTGCCTTGTTGGGAGAAAAGTAGCTAGAAAGGTTTTCTGTGAGATCCATATGAATGTCTTTTATTATATTACTCCAAAATACTGGGGAAAAATGAACAGTAAAAATTCTTCACCAAGTCTAAGGTTTTTTTTCTTTCCYGAAATAGAATTTACTTCTACGTATTTGAGTGTTAACAGATTCTTTTTTTCCAGTTTGGTGTTTCGAATTGTTAGACAATGAGAATCATAACTGGTCATGACAATATATTACTAGACTAGAGAATCTGTGTTTCCTCATCAAATATGAACTGCTTTACGCCCTGGAAAATAATATTAAAAAATTCTGTGTCAACCTCTTTGAATTCAGGATTAAATAGAAATTACATGAAATTGATTGTTCTTTGCTGTCCTAAGATTTGATTCCCATGCTGCCATTCCAAAAAGTCACCTGTAATTTGAGCATCTCCCCTTCCTCATTAAGTTTTATCATGTAACAATTCTCTGACTTCAAGTTGTACTGTAGAAGCATCCAGAGACTGACTGATCAAGGTCACCCAGGAGATTTGTAGTAAGGCAGAAATTCAGCCCTTTCTTCCATGGGACATGCACCAATACAAGAGTTTTCTAGTGCGGAACTGGAATATCAGATTTTTTTTGTCCTTAAATATGTTTTTCATATTCTTTAAATGTCTATTTTGAAAGACCAATAAAATTCAGGAGTATTGCAGGAGGGAAAGAAACACCTTCTGCTAGCACACTGGTGCAGGTATACAATGTCTCTGTATTTGTTTGGATATCATTTTTATGGCTTAGTATTAAACTCTTGAAAATGTGGGCTCCTGTGACACAGGAGAAATGCCCTTTCCTTCAGTGTCACATGTAGCCAGGGCTCACTGGTTTTGGTTAGGGAAGAAATCTAAAWTGAGGGAAATTTCTGCCCGACACCCTCATTACAGAGCTATTTCTGAACACCAGAGTCTTCTCTGCTGTAAATACACAGGGAATGGCCATCCTGTTTCCAGCAACAAACGTTGTGATTATGTGCTAATCCCAACCCAATGGCTGAGAGTGACTTCATTTTAAATTGCATGTTACATAGCAACATGGGCTGTATCAGTGAGGTAATTTTAGCATAAAGCCAGCTCTGGCCTGCTGACTCTACACTTCTCAAATCCACCTATAAAATTTTGCACTTTCCAAGGTAGCGCATTAAGTAAGTGCTGTTGTTTCCCTATTATCTCTTTTGCAGAGACGGAGTAGATGATGCTGACAGCCAAGGAGATGGGAGCAGTCAACCTGACACCATTTCCATTGCATCCAGGACATCACAGAACACAGTGGACAGTGATAAGGTAGGACTGAAATGTGAAAATATGCTGCAGCTAATTGCCCCCAAAAAAATGCAAGTGAAGAGCAGAATAGAAGACAGAATAAAGCAACCTGTCTCTTATGGAGCTAGCCTAAATTGTATTCCCCTCTGCCAGGCTATTAAAATCCAGTCTGTTTCTAGATGCTCATCAGTACTGCTGTTTTACGTGGTTACATCTCTGTTGCTGCAGCTTCTTTGTGGTTAATATCCAGAGATTGAATTGGCTCAGAAGAAACGCAGCCCAGAGCAACCTTTTTTTCCCTAGCAGAACTTCCCTAGAGTGAGCCAGCTTCTGAATCAGCAAACAGTTGGTTATGTTCCATGTTTACCCTCTGAGCTAAAACTGCTRATTTGTTGGAGGGAATACAGGTGCTTGCACACCAATTAATACAGCAAAATTGGGATCCTGGCTGGTATCTTGAGAGCCTGGGAGACCTACCCTTTCCAGACACTGTGATTCTGGACCCCACTCCTCGTGGACATATGGTGGAACATATGGATGGCCCCGTGACGCACTAGATTCTGTTGGAATGCTGCACGCTGTCGGCACGTATGTACTCGCCGTTTTATTTATCAGATGATCTGAGTCCAGGTTCCCAGCTCCATTAGGATGCCTGACTTAAATTTGTCACCCTGATTCCTCCAACTGGGATCTTCAGCTAAATTAGCAGCTGCTGGTAGGAGTAAATGGGCTGTTAATAATAATTTATTTCAGTCAAGCTGATGGGGTTTTTCATATCCACCAAGAAAATATTGATATTTTCCTTCCCGTATGGTTTTGAAACCATGTGAAATTTGCAAAAGGATGAGTTCTCCAAAATCGATCTGGGTTTATCTGTTGTTTGTCAGGGCTTTAATTATGCTGCCAGTCAAAGGCTATCTTTGCAAATTCAGGATTGATATTTATGGTTGTCAGGTTCATGAGTAAGCTTCAGTAAAGAGGTTGTTTTGAAAGCTGGACTCAAAAATAGGAGTTAATTGTAAATAAATAACCTTTATAAGCCCAACTGTTGTGTTTACCTTAAAGGAATGTTCTCCTGCGTTAGAAAAGTATGAACCTCCACAGTCCGATGGCCACTGTAATGTATGCAAATACTTTGCCCGATGCTGAAGATGTACTTTCTTATGTCTTCAGTCCACATGGACTCATCCTGCTTTTCCATGCTTTTCACATTTATCATTCCTGAGAAAGGCCCTGACTTAGCAGAGTACTTGAGCTCATGCTTAATGTTAAGCTTTCATGTAAGCTTTGCTGGTTCACCCCAAGCTCATTGACTCCGTTGCRTGAATGGAGAGGTAAGATTCTCCACATTGTATGCTGCAGCTGCATACAAGCAAAATCTACAGCGCTAACAGCACACAAAATGATCAGGCTGTGCCCTGAAAGACAGCCCATCACGGCAGTTGCTTTAAGGATGTATTGTAGGCATTTCTACCCACAAACCTTGTCTGACTGAAAGGCAAGTGCATGTGAGATAAATTGAGCACCAAATCATCCAGGGAGAAATTTGTCGCCATTGGGGAAAGGTTAAATCAGTTCTAAGGTTGGATTTTATTGTCTGACACTTTTTTAAGGTGGGATAGGCTCGCTTGCTGACTTAGGGCTATCTGTGTGTTTGTATGTCCTTGCAAGCATTTACTGAATAGAAACAAATTTCAGTGTATAGTTAAATCTTAAATATACCTGTGTGTGCTTTGTTGAATCTGAGGAACTAGTGTAGCATCCTTAGATGCAGGGTCAGTTCCTGCTAAAGCAGTTTCCTTCCTGTCACTGATGCTAGTGCCAGCAAATTGTGGAGAATTTACCCCCCCCAAGTGCTGCATTAGAGTGTCTTTGCTCCGAGGAAAACGAACGCCCCCACCCCCATGTCGCTTTATCGTTCTCTCTCAGTTTTTCTACATAATGTTACTCAAATTAATGACAGATGAGGCTGATTTGTCTCACTGCACATTGAAATGGCCTGGAGAGACCCCTGTGTTCAGTCTCAGCTCAGACATAAGTATTTTCTTAAGCTGCTTGAACTAGGCCCTTAGCAGGTATCAGCATCTGCTGTGAGCAGCCTCTGGGTTAGCAGATCCCAAAGCTCTACCAGGACCTAACAGCACACAAGACTCCTAGTGGTGACACTTCACAGTACTGGAGCAATTCACTGTCGTTTCAAGTTATTTCAGTCCTGCTTTGAAAAGGGTTTTTTTCCTCTGTTGTGGAAGAGAGYATCTTCTGGGAGGGTCTGAGTGAATTGTGTTGGACTGTGAGGATTTGCCTTCTCACACAGGCTGGTACTGCACTCTGTCATGCCCCCCTAGCTAAAGTTTCTTGGCACAGTTGGTAGCACTTGGTAAACACTGTAACATATGCGCTGTATTTAATTCATGTGGTGCTGATAACAGCACCGATATGTGATGAATATACGCTCGGCAAAAAGTAGTTTCCCTGCCTGTAACTCGAATGTTGTCAGCAGACTTATTCCCACAAACTCGGATTCAGGCTCTAGGATTTGTCCTAGCTGAAGCCTCCACGTATGACCTCTCCATGTACCCCAGTGAGATCTCCACCCAGACAAACCAGAAGAGAGAGCTCCTACCTTTCAAAACCCCAGTTGTTCAAAGCAGCCTCATTTACAAACACATGCAAAGAGCTTTGCAGTACTAGCAGTGTGCTGAGCTGGAAGCAGATTAATTCTGCACTGGAAACATTTATATATTAACTCAATGCCAGAAACAATTCTGAAGTAGCATTTAAGTGTTGATATTACTGTCTGAAAGCAAAAGAATTCAAGGGTTTAGCTGACATGTTTTGTCCTTTCCCTAAATCTTGCTATTATGCCCAAGGATTACCTAAAGCATGAGTTGAATGTTTGGAGAAGACAATGCCAAACTACATTTTAGACAAAAAAAAAAAAAAAGACTTTTAAAGATTCCTGAATTCAAGCAGTGCTTCTGCTTAATAACACTCCTTGTGTCTCAAGTCACATGCATTTCTTTTCAAATTTTGAAAGCCAGCTCCTCCTGGGTTGTGGGTAGTGGTTTCTCTCTCATTAAGGTTCAAYCCTAGAAGCAAAGCTTTACCTTTACACTTCAAACTCCTGAAAAAGGCAGGAGGTTTTTTGTTGTTAAGTGGGAATGACAACATTACTGTAAATTCAGCAAGGATTCTGCTTCCACTCAAGACAGCTGAACCTAGCTGTAACATTTACACTACGGATCATTTGGTAGAGAGGACAAAGCACCTGACCGGGGGCCAAAAGAGCTGAGTCTCCTAGTTCTACTCTGTCACTCCGTGGTGGATGCCATTGTCAATTATATTTTAGGGCACATTGCCCTTGTCTTTTTTTTCTGTTCAGATTAGGAATTTTGTGGGGCAGGAATTCTTGCAAACATTGTGTTTGTACAACACCCAACATACGATGCAGACCAGAATTCAGAGTAGTTTTATATGTTGAAGATAATTCACAGCAATCATTACAACAGCAGGCTCTGCTTTGAAAATATTCCTAATTATATGCCTAACTCCAACAGTGTTATTGAGTCTTTAAATATTCAGGCTTCGCTGGCTGCAGGGATCAGGCGATTATATGAGACTCTCAGCTTAAAAAAAAAAAAAAAAAGCTAATGTCCAAGTCTGTTTAAAAAAGAGAGAGAGAGAGAGAGAGAGAGAGAGATATTACCCCTGACTTTTAAATTAAGTATCTGATTAAATAACTTCTTAAATCTGGGTCTTAGTCCTTAATATCTTTAATTTTCTTGAGTTTTATTGCACAAAATATTTAAAGCAATTATTCCTGGGCTCAAATATTTCATTTTCATTAAGTATTATGTAGCAGAAATGTAAACGTCAAGTAAGATTTGTAAGTCTGCACCTTTATAAAAGGAAGGAAACAGAGAACATATCAAATGTTTATTTTTCTATAGACATTCTATAACTTTTTTTTATAGGCAATCTATAACCTACAGTATTTCTCTCTCTCGCGCACACACACACACACACACACAAACACAAACAATAATTTCAGTTGTCATTTGGGAAAGCTTTCTATACGGGAAAAAAGTGTGTTCATGAACTGGACTCAGTGTTAAAGAACCAATAGAAAATTAATACTGTTACAGTAAGTATAATTCCCATTGAACATCCACGTCAGGTCCTAGGTAACCTACTATGCAAAATTTCTTCATCCTCTTCCAAAAGGCAAACTAGATTGCTTTTGTTCTGTACAGTAAACCCTCTTCAACGTGCTACCTAAAAACCTTTCCTTCGGGAGAAATCCTTGCCCTATTCAGTTCACAACAGATAGGATTTCAGTCTTTATACGTGGATTCAAAGCAGTAGGGAATCTCACAAAGGAAACGCTAGTGTGCAGGGCATTCTCATTTGTTAAGCCCATTGATCTGTTGGCTTGTTGGACGTCTGTTTCTGGCGATACTGGTCCGTCTTCTAATGACTTCTTTTCTGTTAGCTTTTGCAGAATGCTGAGGAGAGCAGTTCTCATCTCCTCGTGTTGTTTTTGGATGTGGAAAAAAGCTCTGAAATGTGAACTGAAAAGATTTTACTCTCTAAAAATAAATATACACTATATACTTTTATCTCTTCCGTTAGATACTGGACTTAGCTCATCTTTCAGAAGCCATGAGACTAGGATCTTGACCTCTTCCACCTCTGTGGTATTATATAAAAACTGGGAATTATCATTTTTCTAATTGAAGATGATTGGTGTAAGAGGGAAAGTGTTAGAGTGACAGCCTGTTGGAGCAACTTACCTAGGGGTGAATTCTCTTACCTTGTAAGACTTTGAATAAAGGCAAAATAGTTTTCTCCCTCTAATATTGTTGCTCAAACAGAAGTTATGATCTGATGCAGGAATTACTGCTTTAGATTCTTTGTTAGGAAGGAAGCTAGAGCGCCCGGTATTCAGGCTCCCTTCTCTCCTTAAAATCTATCATTACAAAGAGTCCTGATACTTGCCAGGAATAGAGGTATTAATTCTCAATTCCTTGGAGTTTTCCTTTCCAAGTAATACAGATAYGAGGAGTGCCTTGATCCCCCACTCTCTTTCTTTGTTAGGTCTTGATACTACTGGTCATTTTGTCCTGCAGCTCCACAGAGTTGTGCACTAGCATGCTTTCCTAAATAGGCATACGTCCTTGAACTGTTGCCTGGTGTTAACTGCTTGCTGATTAAAAAAAAAAAAACACAATTACTAAACAGAAATGCCCACCACCAACAGTAAAACAAACCCATTTGTTACTTTCACCATAGGAAGAAGGTAGGGAAAGTCATTACATTTATTAGATGCTGACTTCAATGTGTACAACATAAAATGGCCAATCACTGCTTCCCAGCATGAAATTAATTTGGAAATTGAGTATTTAAATTAAAACACCAAAACCCAAAGTTGAAATGCCAGAAATCCAGCTTGACCAGGCAGCTTATCAAGAAATGAAGTATGCATAAGGTGAGCGGGGCGTTTATGAATATTCTTTTCTCTTAAACCATCGATCCTGTCAGCTGGAGGCCTCCAGTGGTGCGAGCTGGAGACCTGACTATGACGAGTAGGGAGCTATAGTGGCTGGTGGCTGACAGCCATTCCCTAGATATCACTGAGCCAAAGGTTTTCTCTCACACACCAGTGTAAAGCTGGTGTAACAGCCCAGCACAGCATGTGCCCTGCTCTCCCCATCACAGGATGTGGATCCTGCTTGGTGCAGCCATGAGCTGAGTTTCTCCAGGACTTGCGTTGACACCAACACATAGGCGGTTCAAAGTAGGGGCTGGTTACAAATTTGTATTTACACATGAGGCAAGGGTGCCAGGTTCTGCACAGTTCTTACAGCCAATATTTTGGACCTTTTTTTCCCCGTCAATGTTCATCAAACTCTGGTGCAGCATCCTCACAGCAACATACAGAGGTGTTTTTAAAACCTGTTTTCAACTCAGTTCTGAGCTGTGCTGAATTCTCTCAGGCTGTTTCTGAGCAGAAAAGGCTGCAAAAAAAGCAAACTATAACTCCTAGATTTGGGGGCTGGCTGTGTGACCCTGGTCCTCATATGGTTTACCCCAACTCCTGGGCTACTGTCTGTAGCCGCTTGAAATTGTAACTAGCTAAGTGGGAGCATGCTAGCTCTGTGACTGTGATCCCTGCCACTACCAGCACTACACATCAGCCCTGTTCTTGGTGCTAATAGTATTCTTCTCTTCTGTGCTCTCAGACTGGCCTGGTATCAGGAGCAAACCTAAGGCTCCCTCAAATCTGGAATGACTTGGAAAATCTCAGCTAAATAAGTGAAAGCATTCACTACAAAATAATGAAATAATAATACTCTGCCAATGAAAATCCCCTTTAAATCTTGAAATAGGAACATCAATGTAAGGAAAAAACAGGGAAAAAAATCTGATGTCAATATAAAACATTACTTTGTCAAATACAGAACATCCAGAYGTAGAATAAAAATATATCCACATTTTCAAAGAGAGAATTAAAGGCACAGAAAAATGAAAACAGTACCATAAGGCAAAGGCAGACACTTAATCTGTTAACAAGAGTGCTCTCACTAGGACTGAGCTGACAATTTAATTTCTACTTAGTTTCTCAGCATGGGAACAGATCTACTAAGCAGAAATGAAAACTATACAGCCGATCTCTCTGTCCCTCTGCTACGCTGTGAAAGTGTTCTGAGGCTTTCAGCTTATAGTCCTTAGTTTCCTGAAGCAATTTCTTCCATTGAATCCCCTGATACCAGGGTTTTTTAATCATCTCTGGGCCCTTGCCAGATTTACGCAGCTAATGATCCAAGTCCTCCAGCCCCCTGGTGCAGTATGTGCATCCCATGATCAAGGTTTTGGCCTTCTCCATCCCTGCCAGGCAACTTTGTATTGAATCATACCGGATTCCTGTGCAAGGGACGTCTTTCTACTGCAGCATAGGAGGAATTTCAAGGGACAGCAAGAGCTGTTGACCCGCGGCAGTGCTTATGTATGTGCAAAGCATATATCACTATGGCCTGGAGTCTTTACAGTATGTGGGCAGGGGACTGGATGAATATAAACCCCTTTTTAGGGGACAGTGACTCTGTCAATGGTTCATGGCCCTGCTGGATTGCAGCTGATGTGAGGGAAGGGGGAAGGACTGATGTAAACTCCAGCTTCATGAGAGCTAAGGAAGAGCCTGAGAGTGGGGTGGTAAAGCAGAGTCACTTAAATACAGAACCTGGGGCATTTGTTTAAAAATCTTGCTGTTTTCTGGAACCCTGTGAAAAACAATATATGTAGAGCTGTCTGCCAGGTGAGGCTGGGCATTGACTGAAGAGATTTCCTCCTCCAACATGTTTATTTTATTTTCAATAAATTAGATTAAATTTAGCTACTGAGAGTTTCAGAAGGGGAAAGGAAGACATTGATTTGGTCTCATCTATATAAGTAGTGTTGTGGTCATTCTGTACTGAACCTATCCAGGCAAGTAACATGCCTGAATGCAATAGTGCGTTGTCTGGAGTGCTGCTCCCTTGTAATGGCTGATGAATTACGTTATCACAAGCAAAATTAAATTTATGTAATAGAAAATGACTACTTACCGTTAAGTGTATTCTTCCTGTCAAGACACAATAGAGAAAAGGAGCGTGAGTTATGACGTCCGAGGGTACACTTGTACTGCTTTGACATTGTCTAGCATTAGTGCAGTTATCACGCTGAGCTCTTACTGCCCTCACCTGGAAAAGGGAGAACATGATAGCTAGGAAAAGAAATCCTGACATAAAACATTTTGGCACTTTAATTAGCCTTCTTGAGTGCTCACCAGCTATAGGTAGTTAACTCTTTTCAAGATACTGTCATGTAGGAGCAAAATGTTTATCTTATCAAGTAAATAAATTGTCCGTCCAGAAGCTGATGTATCTCCCTTGGTAATGGTAGTTTCTTCAAACTTCTTTAGCTTCAGGGAAACTGCCTCTGAATTCTTGCTCTAAATCTTGGCTAGGAACCCTGTAAATTCAATCCTTTCCTCGGAAAATATATAAATGTATGTATCTTTTTTACTGTGAAAGGTTCCCTGAAACTGAAGTCACTRAAGTGATGCTTGGATCTGATAAGGGAAGATGTTTTATCCCTGCTGGCAATGCCCTCTGTGACATAAGCTTGCCTCTCGAACCATTCATGCCCATTAATATTACTGTAGCACATTTCTTTTTCTCTCTTTCCTAAGCATAAGGAATTTTCCCTTTGCTTTCTGTATGCAATGCTGCCCACATCATGAAATGTTTCAACTTCTGAATTGCAGGGCTGTTTTTGCCTGCCTCCATTCAAGGTTTTCAGCCTTTTAGAAGAAAAACTTGAGGCTCTCTTGGAGTGAAATATGACACACTCAAACAGACAAGGGAAGGCCAGTGCGTTACTTAGGTTGCATCTTTAGATTTCCAATTGAGGCTGTCCCGAGGCTGAAGTGCAACATGCACCTTGGTTCAGCCCTTTGCACAAAGGTGCGTGGACACCCGTGAAGGACTCTCAGTTGCAGACGTGGTCCAAATAGCTAAAACCCTCCCTTGATCAGAGAGTCAGGGCCAGACTGACGCTCTGCCTTGGTATAATTTAATCTCTGTTTTGGGGGCTTAAACGATAGGTTTTACATTACCTTTTTGTCTGTATGCTCATCACTGTGACTTCATAGGAATTTACCCGCCTGTCATCTGCAATTGGAGTCACTTGACAGTTCTTTGTTGGATTGATAATGTATGTAGCATCTCCAGATGGAGATCTCCAGCTCCTCCAGCACTGGTATTAGTACTGATGCTGCCTAAAGCCCAAACATCCCAGGACTGATCCAGGGCCCTTGGCCTTCTGTTTCTCTTTGAACTTTGAAAAGACGGACTTTGGTTTTATTCARATTGGAATCAGATTTCAAAGCAAGGGCAAAATATTTCCTACAAACCTAGGTTTTCAGCCAGGTTTAATTCTGCTTGGAATTAAGTGATATCTGTCATTTCTGTCATCCATTTCTAAACATAACAAATTGACAATTAAGAAGTTTGCCTCTGAGAAGTGACATTTCAGGGGTCCAAGTGCTGCTGAGAGTAGGGGCATTTGTTTCCTGTTGCTGCCGGCAAGTATTTGTTGCAGCTGTGGGCAGGCCATCTTGTTTCAAAGGGCTTTCTCAGAAAAGGTATGTATGTTCTAACGGAAAACAAAGCAGAACATGAACACACTGCTATTAAAACATGGCACCTGTTGGGAACCAGTGCAAACTTCATAGAGGTTGTCCAGGGAACTTTTTAAAGTCTTAGCCATGTAGTGGAGCCTAATCCATTTCTTATCATTCTGTGTAGCAGGATAATTCCCCCCGCGGTCACCCGAGGGGTGAGGAAAGTGAATGAATTTCACCAGAGGCCCCCATTTTTTATTTGGTAGTTGAGTTTTAGCAAGCGACTTCCAGAAGATTTAAGCATTTGCTTCACACACCCCGTCTTCATCCCTCTGAAAATATAGCAAAGGCAAAAGAGAGGAAAGAAGAAAGTGCAAGCTTTGCGGGGGGTTCTTTCTTTCTCCTCTCAAAGGATATTTAAAATGACATGAACAGTGCCAGGTTTTTAAGTATGTGATATTGAAGTTTTAATCCTAATGTAATTGTTTCTAACATGCCTAATGCACTCTGAAAGAAAAAAAAATGCTGAGTTATTCCTGCCTATGAAGAGTTTGGTCATTGTAGAGCAGCCTGCAGTTTCATTCCATGGACAAAAAAGAATGAATATCTGGAAACTTGGAACATCTGCAGTGTCTGTGGTAATAGAAATCATATTCCTCACTGGCTAATATTCCCAATAAAGAACTTAGTAAAAGGCATGCAGGAAATTTGCCATGCATCTTAAATATCTCAGCTGGCATTTCTGAAATGCCGGTGAGCTTCAGTAGGACTCTGCTCTCAAGCTGCTTGGACACAGTCCTGTCCCTGAAGGAAAGCCATTCCTCTGGTGCTCTATGAAGAGCAACTGAGCTGCACTCACAGGTTTGTTTTCTTCAGTGTAGAAGCAGCAGATACTTTCTTTACTGCATTTCTTAACACTGCTCCCAGTTTTTTACTTGCGCCTGTAAATGACTGCAGATATCAATCCAGACTAGATGCTAAGAAGAGATTGAACTGAAGGCCCTTGAAAATACAGCCCTAGGAAAAACAGGGAAAATACAGTCCTAGGGAAACAGATTCCTGAAAGATTTCTTTTCAGCATTTTTGTGCATAATTGGCACTTATACCAGTCACAGATATGTTCCACTTCTTTTATAATGTACATTCTTCTGTAAATTTTAATTTCTGTTGCTATCCATATCATAAAGAAAGGTCATTATTGATTTTAAAATACTGTAGGCAGCCTGATTTTTTCATTTAGGAAATAAGGATCAACATTTAGTCTGCTTTCAGTCTTATTCTTAGATCATTTCAATCTAATGCATCTTTTGGTGGAAAATAAGTAAATCAGTAACATTTGAAAATGTAAGTCAAGTCTCCATATGATGAAAGAGATATATAGGATTCCTTCGACTGATGCTCTCCTGAGAGCAATGCAGCTATAATTGCCAAGGGTTAGCATATATATATGTGAGGGTATTTAAATATAATGTAATAAATTTAAATATAATGTAATGTAAATATAGTTTACATAGCAGCCCACTTGATATATCCTTTCTATTTCTCCAAGAAGTGTGAAAATCAGATTCTGTACTAATATGCTGATGAACCTTTTACAAGCAGATAGCATGCAGCTACTGATCGTCTTAGCTGATATAAGAAGTATCCCAAGCTCACTGCAAATACAAGATCTCTCAATCACAAGATGTTTCTGAAGAACATGTGATCTTGCCTTAGACAGGATGGCTGTGTTTTTAAAGTATACAGGAGTAAGGTGCAGAATGCTGCCCTGGTAAAGATGGTTGAAAGACTCAGCTGTGGACTACACTATGAGATCAAATGACAGGAAATAAATCATGCTCAAAATCAATAAATCTTTATTATGAAACCAAACAAAAAATGTTTTGATACCTGCTGGGAAGAAAGACTTTGTCATGAGGATATTTAAGTGAATCAGTTTGATGCAATCAAAACAGAATAAGAGGAAGTAAGTGCAGTAAAATCTCTATCTTTCTTTCAAAAACATCACCAACCCAAGAGTTTAGTACATTTTAAAATAAAAGAATTCGACTAAATTATTGATTTTCCACAGAATGAAAGTATATTCTATTTTTCAGCTCTAAAGAGAGGTCAGCTGTTGTTTGACTTGAATAAATGTTCTGTGATTTTCAAAGAATAAGTTGTCAAGATTTGTTTCTATTTATGCTACTGTTAGAAAGCGAGTTTGACTTCAAATGGTCAAGGAGCTTCTAGATCTGAATTAATCTTTGACTAAATGGGAAGCTGTTTCTTCATGATAGTCAGAAACAGTGCTTTTTCCAACAAAATTCTGTGTTAATGGGGAGACAAAATTACATATGTATATAATCAGAGATCAAGTTGCTCAGTTACTTTTTCCTTCAAATATATGCTAATGGAAGTGCAAGCTGAACTGTAAGTTTTTAAAGGCCATTTCTTCATTACTGTTTATCAAAATTAATGTTCACTGACCTGTAAATTATTCACTAATTCCTTCCTTTCCTCCCCATGAATAACTCTTTTTCGCTTGTGCTCTTCCGCAGTATGGAATGACATTATTAGGCACTGACACTGGACAGGTGAGATGATCCCTCAGGCTGCCCTCAGACTTATTTGCCTTGTCACATCTAATGAGAGTAAACTGGCACTTGTTGAGAACTCCTGTCTGTAAGGTCCAAGTACCACTTTGTGAACAAGCCTGCACAAGACATGAAATAGATATCCCAGTTCAGTGGCATGCTATTTTTGTAGTTCTCTATTGATAGGAGCGACAAGAGGGTTAATAAAAAGTGAATAGAATATATGCCCCCCCACACTCCCCAAAATGAGGACTTAATGGAACAGAAAGTGTCCGTTTGTACTTTGGAGTCATGCCTATGGCCATTCTCATTTGTGTTCAAGAGTATTTTGTTTTTTTATTTCTTCTCTTTAAGTTGTACCATCCACGTTGTCATTAAGCAAGAAGCTATTCCTCATCTAGAGCTGATCATTCTCCTTCTGTTCTTCCAAGAATTTGAGTTTGTATTTATTTATCCTGTGCTGTTGTTCTGAGATTTCTTTCTGGTGATTACAGCATGTTTGTTTGATTTGGCTGTACAGAATTAAATATATCCCTCTAGAGGAACAATATTTTTTTTTGTTGGCATAGATTTCTTCCTTTTGGAATTCATCATTTTTGTGTGGATAATACTTACTAGTTGTAAAGTGCCAGGTTTGTATAAGGAACTTAGAAGGTCTTGGAAAGGCATGCTTCCAGCTATAAAGGGCTTATAAGGATAACACAAGATAACTGTCTAGAAGGGAAGAAAAGATCAGGTGTGATCAGAAATTAGTGTTCAGGACAGGTCTTTGAACAACATGGTTAGAGTTCATTGATCAAGGACATTGGGACACACTGGAAGTCATCCAAGTTTAAAGTTAGTATTAGCAAAAGGATTGATGCTGGAAACAAAAGTGTGTGTGAAGGAGGCAAAGGGGAGGGAGTTATGAATTCCCTTTGTCCTGATAGGGATTTGAGCTGAGGAAGACACAGCTCACAACCAGTATTTTTTAGAACATCTTTAATTCATTAAGTTGTTTTTATTAATAGTATCCAGTTATTGTCCAGATTTGGCTGGATCTTGCTGTGTTGAATTCATCAGTTCTTGTGAATTCAACAGGACTGCTAGTCTCCAGAGCTGATCGGTTCTTTGGAAAATTTCACACCCTACTGTCTCACCTCCTTCTCTTTAGCTTGCTGTCTGCTGATAACTGTTTCTCCATCCAAACCTATATATAAAACCTATATAAAACCCCTTCACACATTCTCGTGTGGAAGGGGCCTTTATGGCATGGTGAGAGAATACTTAGTCTCAAAAACAGTGCAATGCCAGAATATAGGCAAAAGGGAGCAGGCAGATGGTGAATTAATTGATTTTAACTCTTTGAGGAGGGCCATGTCTATCTCGGTCTTTGTATGTTGCCTGATCGCATGCAGCTGTGATCATGGCTAGGCCCTTGAAGCATCTCAAGAACATAAATATGGGCTGGACTGGGAGGAGATGCAAGGAATCAGAGGAACATGGAAGGCAAGCCATAGGAAAATACAGAGCTGGGCAGACAGCTGGTGAGAGCTTATGTGAGAAACAGAGATGTTAGATGTGAGGGGACCTGAGGAAGAGATCACACCAGCCAAAGTAACCATGATTTTGTTTTCTGCTCCCTCTCAGATCCCAGTAAGGGTTTGCATTCTCTCACCCCCAGCTAGAGTAGGGAAGAAAAGTCTTTGAGTTACGGGGAGATCTATTCTGGTCACTTCWACTCCACAAACACCCTGTCTTTTCAGTGACATGAGGCAGTATTTATTCTGGATCCAAGTCTTCTTGGCAGAATGCCACAGGAGGCACTTATCTGCCTTGGAGTCCTCATTCTTGCCACCTTGTGAACCAAGTGCTGCCTCCTGTCACGTCTTGCTACCAGCAACACAGCCAAGAGGGAGACACCCACGCCTGGGTTTCCAGAATCACATGCTGCTGCTATCCAGATCAACTTTATTTTTCTGTTTGGATCTTACATTAATTTAGAAACCACCAACAATCAAAATCAAAATCACCCTCTTCAAATGTGTGTGTGGGCGAGAAACAGACGGGTGTGAAATGTATGGCGCAGCTCCACAGCTCCTTTTCTCTATGGGTTCATTTTTCCTGACACTACAGCATCACTTCCTGACCATGCTTGCAAATAAACAATTACTGAAAGAACATGGCTGGACCACACATGCATATTTTCCACCCTTGCGGAGAAAAGCTGTGTGTCGGCTGGTTGTTATTTATTTTCACAAGAGGCAGTTGGGTTTGTTGTTGTGTCTTTAGGGCACAATCTCTCGAGGTGCTGAGCCTTCTCAGCTTGCAGAGGCTGCAGGAAGAATTGAGGGTGGGAACYGGCTGTGCCCCACAGGTCTCAAGCCTCAGTTGGCCTTATTAGTTCTAAAAGTTTTCCAGTGTTAATACTTACTGTGTGATCTTGAGGATTCAAGAGAAAAAGACAGCAGGGGGTCTCCCCAAGGGAAAAAACACTTTCCCTGACCAGACCACGTGATGTTTCTTTAAAACTGGAGTTGGAGTTGTTAAACCATCAGTTTAACATTTTCATATAGAGAAGAAAGTAAATTGAAAGACACAGAGAAACTTTAACTTTCTAGCTTGCTGCAGATAATGCAGTGAGAGCTGATTTTCTTGTGAATTTAACTGATTCTCTTTAGAAAGCTGAAGTGCAATGTTCTGTATCTGTTGCTAAATACAGAATGAGATAAGCGGCATTCAGCTGGCTGATCTTTGCCTTCACAACTAGGCACCAAGCATCACAGTGGATCCTCTGATGTGCAGGCTGCCAGAGCATGCTAGGGCAATTTAAAGGGTGGCTCTACCCCATCTCTGCCACCCTATACCTCGCCAATAGCAGATTCAGCTACTGAGTACCTTCCCCCAGCTTTGTACTGCCTTAAACCGCTGCTGATTGCAATGTGTGGGCTGGGAGCTAAGGACTGATGTTCGTGATTCACCTTCTGGATTTAGTTGCAATGGCTGAACAAGCAACACTTGCATCCTCCCTTCTTTTGCAGCTGAAATCTAACAGAGGTCCGAACAGAAGCATTTAGTTTGGGCATGGGGTGGGGTGGGGTGTTGTGGTTTGTCTTTTTTATGTCTCTGAGGTTTCATATTCTTCCAGAGTTGCTGGTCTCAGTGCTACTCATGGTTATTTTGCAAAAACCCTGAAGTTGTGCTGCCCCCCAGCAACTGAATGCCTTTATGAAACCTTTGCCTCTGAATCTTTCTAGGAGAGAAATGTCAGGACTGAGAAGGGCCTTTAAAAATCTATCCTTTTTCATTCTCGTTGGATTGCTCATTTGTGACCCGCTCATTGTGTGAAGCCTATGTGTAATTAAAGAGCACTTTATCACCCTCTTCAGACCTCACAAAGAAGATAACACTGCTGAAGCTGAAATGCAAGAAGTTGTGTGCTGCTGCAAAGAGGCTGGAAGGAGGCAGGTGAGAGTTGTGGCCCTGGGTAGGGCAGCTGCTAGGTTCAGAGAAGCAAGACAGGAAGGATGAGCTGTTTGAAGAAATAGAGGGAAAACAGGGCATGGCCCAGCCGATGTAAGCCAGCTGTGTTTCACTGGGTTCGAGGGAGCCGCCTCACTGTACACTGGGTGGCTACCTGGCCCCAAGCCTCTTGCACCTCTGCACCACATCCAGCCTTCCAGGCATCCAGCAGCAGTTTGGGGGGCTGTTTCACTAGTAGCAGGATTTTGCTCCAGCCTTTGAACAAAACAATCTCCCCTTTGGGGGAAAAATAAATGAATAAAAATAGTTCAGTAAAAGCTGAGCCAAAAGGGAAGTCTTTTAAACAAATATACAAAGCATTTTCCATTTGCTGGTTTCAAGTCTTTTAAGAGAGAAAGAGCAGCATTGCTAGGTTTCAGGAGAGCCAAGATGTGTCTGCAGGGTGCAGATCTGAAACAAGACCACTTGCATAGTCTGTCAACAAACCTGGCATTTGCGTTGATAGGAGTAATATAGTAACTGCCAGGGCCCTGAGGGCACTAACAGGCCTTACTGGTCCATACCAGCCTCACTTGGGACTTCTCCCCCCACCCCTGCCCATGGCCCAGGGGCTCTCTTTAAGCTTAGCCCAGGGCTGCCAGTGCCTCCCCGACTGGGTCAGAGCAGCGCTGGTCTCCAGCTCAGCCATAGCCATGCCCACCTCTTGGCCCTGCTTCATCACTGCAGACCTGCCCCATGGTCACTTGACCTGATCCTAACCCTGACTTGTGGATTGACTTCCTGGTATGGCCTCAGACCCACCTCAGTGCCATGATATTACCTTATGATCTGAACTCAAGGTCGGACCTGACCACCTACTCCAGGCCTGCCCTGCTCCCTTGCTCGCGTCCCGTGACAGTGGGTCCCGGACAGTGAGGCCCTGCCCTGCCGGCCACTGTACTCCTCTGCTCCTAATGAATCAGGGCTTTCCATTGCATTTCACTTCACCTTTAAATGTTTTATCCTATACATTCCCTAAAGCATTCTTCTGGGCATCCTACCCCTATGTAAAACATAGAGGTAGTGACTTAAGAGGATAAGTGCTTGATAAAACAGCTCTGTAGTATTTTAGTTATCTGCTTTAATTTCAGTAACAAGCATGAGGGATGCTAATGTCTCAGTATGCAGGGATTTGCAATCACCTTTAGTGGAAATAATTCCCCTCATGTAAAACAGTATAAAACACCACTACCAAGGACTAGAACACCGTCCTTGCAAATCCTTTTCTCTTTACTCCCAACAGATCAGGTGTCTTTTACTAAATTTCTTTGTGCTGTAAAAGGGGAAATGATTCTAACAAAGAAAAGCGAGCTTAAATTATTAAGCTAAACTCTTGATGGGAGGCAATAAAGGAGCAATTCTGAACATCTCAAGGCACCATCTATATGAATGAGGAAAATGAAACAAAATCATGGCAGCCATTGGCCGTGAAGTGAGTATTAAACGACTCCTGAAATATGGCAAAATTAAGAAGAGTTTTTACCTTTATCATATTATCATCAGTAAAAGCAGACTGTTGGTTCTGTTTAGATGGTAAATCCTGATTTAATAAATATGTAGACAGGCTGTAAAAGAACAACTGATTTTACTTACATGACACATCTATCTCATATTCTTTATTCATAGATCTCAAAGTCTACTGCAAAGCAGTCAGAATCATTTTATGCCTGAGAAAACTGGGTCACAGAAAAGAGAAGTGATTTGCTAGCRTTCATACTGCTGTCCTGGTTAGAGGGGTGAGAGAATTTCTGTTCTTAGTCCCACTTCCTGCCACTGGGCAGTCTTTCTTCTAGGAGATCAATGGATAGCGTTTGTTCAGATTTTTTCCCAATATTTTTATGGTACTACGACTCAAAATGTCATTTTTGTGTATCTTGTCTTCCCTGCCTTCAATTTAGTCTTAATTAATGGTCCAGATTCACCTGCTTTCATTATTTGAACTCAGATTGGGCCAAACCTTCACAGATAGGGTGTGAATTTCTTTTCTGAGAGAGAAGTTTGACCCATTTGGGAGGGATCAGACAAAGACTACACATGGAAATAGATTCAAATTACCTGTTCAAGGAATGTTAGGATCACTTTTTTAGAGCAATTCATTAAAAAGCTAAAGATGAGCCACAAAACCATTTCTGGATCCGAATGCATATTTTCCCAAGGTCATAGTAATTCCAGGCTGGGATTTCAACATAGCATTTCTGCTAGGCATCTCATTTTAGTAGCAAATAAGCTGAATTTAGTTTAAACCCTGATTTTTATTAAGGAGTGATTCAGGGTTCTGTAACAAGGTTCAGGCAGCTGTGGAGAAAGTAGAGTGAAGAGACAAGCAAGGCTAGCAAGCAGCAGCAGAAAGCGTTTCTGTTGAACCTTGAGTGACTGGTGGGAGACCTGGCATCCCATGCCAATGACACAGCACATGACCTATACAGGAAGATTTAGAAATAGATTTTCTATTTTGCTTTGTTACAGGGAAATGGGCAGTGAATTAGACTGTATTTAAGTTAGTAAATGATAGATAATGCACCCCCTCACTATGGGATTTTTTTTAAATCCATGTCGAGGTTGTTTCATCAAAATAAAATTTCTTATGAAGAGCTGAAGTCAAGCTCCTTACCTGCATTTACCTGCATCAATAGCAAATCACTTCTCCTGGTAGATAGTGCCAGCCACCACCACACCACCAAGGAGTCCTGAGAGAGAATCACATTCCGTGTTCTCCTTTTTTTCTGGGTCGTTTATGTTCACAGCAAAGCATTGAGTGAGCCTTGGTTCAATGCTTTGTAGTTTTAACCAGAAGTCTGTCAGTGTAGCAAGGGTCTTGTTTTGTGTCTGGAAGCATTTCTGAGTTGGGGAAAAAAAGATAAAGTCTCCAGGGGCTGAATGCCAGCTTACAGATAAAATGTGCTGTATGAATCAAAACATGCAAAGGAAGGACAAGCCTTTAAAAAGCCTATTTAATATTATTTCTTTTTTCAAAATGCAGAAGCAGCTTGTGGCTGCTCAGAAGTTCTTTGAATCTGTTGTTCACGTTGTTAAAAAGTATAGCAGTGGAGATTAATATACTGGTTTGTTTTTTAATCAAGAGAATCTTGTCGTTGGATTTGAATATTTGCTGCAAACTCTTATTTAAAATTTTTCTTATTTATAGCATCATGTTTGGGTATGTAAAACATAGTATTATCTGACTGTTTACTCTTACAGTAAGATGGATTTTTACGATTAAATAAGTTCCGTGCATTCCTTTAAACTGCTGGAGCCCAAAGGTTTAGGAGTGTTAGATTATCCAGCTGCAACTATTCCCACCACACAGCCCGGTTGTGCATTACAGGGGCTGTAGTGAGTGAGCAGGAGGGAAGAAGCTGCTGGAAGCACCAACCGGATGTGGGACCTGACTCGCGTGTCCTCTGCTCACCACATAGGGTCGGTGGCCGAACTGTTTGGTCATGAACATAACCCATGAGCAGCAGGTAGAGAGAGGGAAGTGTAGCCTTGATTCCGCACAATATAGGCTCAGTGCTGGACATGTGTTCATGGTCCTTTGAAATCAGTGAGAGTTAAACCCAAGATTCAAGGCTCTGCTGAACAGGCTGGATTTGCAAATGAGCTTTGCTAGGCTGTGGTCTGAACACCAAGGTATTTACTTTACATCGTGAGGTTAGAGCCAGCATTTTGAACTGGTGGACCGTGTTAAAGCAAGTGATTATTCCAAAAGCTGTTTGAGGGGCAGCACGTTTCCATTGTCTGACTGGTCACGGTTATCTTTTTGGTGCAGAAACATGGATGTTTTCTTTGCTAGTTAATTGCAATGTAACAAATGCAGAACACACTCATGGAAAAGTGTTGTGTAAAAGTGCACACGTGAGCTATGTGTGTTTCAGCAGACCTGCCTGTGTCTTCCCACCCCCGCTTTTGGAAGCTACTTCATCATGTGCCCAGGCCAAATCCTGTCCCGTTTAAGCACATGGAGATTGACTTTACTGGGACCTGAGTTTGGCCCCCCTCTCAAGCAGGATATTGCTTTGAACCTTCACCCCTGAAACTGGAGAGTTTTATGAGTCTGTTATTGGCTGTAAGCCAACACTGGTCTTTTAGTCAAGCAAGGGAGAGTCATGTTTTTAGATCCAAAGATTAAACATTTCCTTCCTGCTGCCACCCCTATTTCCACTAAAGGGAGGGTGTTAATTGCATAAAAAATTGCTACCATTTACAGTCAGAGCTGTTCCTTGGAACCAAGTCATCGTCTGTACACTAATCTTGAATTTCCATTAAAATGTGCTATTAGGTGATTATATTTTATGAGAATGTATTCTTGACTGAGTGATCATTTCCATACCTGATCTGTGGTTTTCATATGTTATTCTCCTGTCTGCTACATATTGTGCACTTTTTCACTCCGTCTTCAGTTTTTGAAGAAAACAGTGAACTTTTCTGTCCTTATATCTCCATGCAGCTAGAATGTAATGCTAGACCTCTCTATTGCCAGGAACTTTGTTCATTGATGCTCCTCATACTTGATTATTCATTGAAGCACTTTAATCCCATCATCTACATATAATTTCATCTAGTGATTTACTCATCCCTGTAAATATTCAGGGAGGCCTAATTCCCCTATCTGTTAAACCATTGCATTCAAATAGGTTACTCTCAATTCAGTCCACTGTGGCAGAGCAGAACTTGATTCTCTTAGGCTATTTCAGTTCTGGTGCAATGAAGAATAATCCATCAAAATCAATAGGTCACCGTGTATATAGTGGTTTGGGCTGTAAGAATCTATTGAGCAACTTTCTGGAAAGCCATAATTATACAAATCAAATCCATTTCAGCCATCTTCTCCGATAGATGAGTATAGCCTGCTGTGATTATGTATCTTAGCATATATTCTCCTTTTTAATCATATAAGAATGTGTATAGGTTTTCTTCCAGCTCCCTGTGATTCCTTCCATCCTGGATATAACAATGTCTGTGTCTTCAGGATGCCCGCAGTCCTGTAAATGGCTCGCTTAGCGACTTGGGTTGGTACAGCTCAGTTGTACCTGCAGGCAGGAATTTTATGACACAAAATGTAAGCAGGCTAAGATATATGGTTTGTTTTTGTTATTTTATTGACTTAAAAGACAGCAGAAATCATGTTAACTTGAGTTTTGGTGTTGAGTAAGACTCTTGCATTAGTGGGGAAGGAGAAGGAACAGGCAGGGAGAGGGCAAAAAAGAGAATGAATTGCTCAGTTCCAGGGAAATGACAAGAGTTGTGAATTTTAGTAAGAGAGAACTACCTAAAACAGGAGAAGGTATCAGGTGAACCTGTCTCTTATGTCAACGGGAGAAATCAGTGTTTCAGCAAAACTGGCAATGGGAACAAGTGATACTGAACTTTCTACTCTGTTCTGTAAGCTTATGTATAGAGTCACTTGACTGTTTTGTCTGAGACTTTCTGTAAAATGGAGCATGCAGGGCACTTGTGACAGCTGGAGGGCAGGCTGAACAGCCTCAAGCAGTGGATGGGGGTCCCTTGCAGAGCAGATGTATGGGCAAAGCCTTGTCAGGGCCACAACCCTCCGGGAGACTGATTGCAACCACGTGGCCAAATGTGCCGTGCTCACCTAAGAGAAGCCTGCTGAGAGTAACCCATGGGAAGGGGCCCACCACAACCTGATTGTCCGGATGCAGCTGGAGAGGAACCTGACACTCTCCAAAGATACCAGGGAGTCTGATGACTGAGATTCTTTCTCTAGAAATGAGGTGATATCACTTAAGGGCGCATTTTGTGCTTTTGTGCTAATGTCTTTCACAGTAGAGGCGAAGAAACTATTGGAATGTTGTCATATGGAGCAGTCTCATTGCAAGCAAATTACAGACCATGAGCAATGAATGAATTTGACAGCAGAGGTTTTGATTTTACAACACGTTCATAACACCTTGGAGCACTTAATACCTTGTTAGCCCAATTAGCGTATGCTAAAACTGCCAAAGCAATCTGAGCAGCTATTAATCACATGCCGAACTGTCCAAGATCGTGCATTGTTATTACTGCAGAGGCAGCTGAGAGTGGACAGGGGAAGAAACATCTCTGAATACCCTAATGCACATGCAATAGGCACAATAAAGCCAAAGAACACTGAATCAGAGATTGATAAAATAAAACAAGCTGTTATGTCATAGACTGTCTTGCATCATAGGCAGTGGGGGAACTACGTAAGTGCATAAGTGGAAGTCACATATCCTAAAGCCGTAAAAAACACCCTTGATCTGTGCTGAGCCATCACTGATAGTACTGCTCCATCTCATAGGTTGTGGAGGTGGTGTCTAACACACCTCAGGAAAAGGAAGCAATAGCTAAACTTGACTGCAATGTGCCAATGAGCAGACACACACGTGTGCATGCACATATATGCTTGTATTGAGCAACTTCAGATTATACCCATTATGAGTCATTACCAGCCTCTAGGGTTCACACCTAAAATTAAAGTACAGTTCAGCTGTCATGCACAGCTGGTCCTTGACTTCGCTGCCAAGACAACTTTTAAAGCTGTTAATGTATGACTACCATCTGGTTCTGTCCAGTAGCAATGGGACAAGGGATCTGCATTCACAAATATGCTCCATGTCATGTCCATTAGGGAGACTGCTTTCCAATTTCTGTGCAAGTTTCCATAGCAGAGTCTCTTACACTAGAAGAATTGTCTAACTTACAGTAGTCAAAATTCATGTGGTTACTAATGGCATAGTAATGGGTATCTGTGTTCCACCACAAGATATAAACAAAAGATCCTGAAAAGACTTTGGGATCTGCATTTGACCTAAAAAATGAAAACAGTAAAAAGATTAAGTGTCAAATCTCCTTATTCCACCTGTGGTTTGGTGAAGAGATTGCAGTTCTCAGAATTTGCTACATCTCATTTTTAGTTAATAAAACAGAGTTGCAAACCTGGTATATTGATTCCATGAATAACAATGAAACTACTAATATAGAACTTGAGCTAACGGCGGATTAAATCAGATTCATGAAAGTAATGCCACTTAGAATCTATTTATAGAAAATAAAATTAAACTAGCTTGATATTTTTTAATGAAATTATAATACAGCTGATAAAGGAATTAGTGTCTCAGTGATAGACTTCTGTGGGCATTTGACTTGGGCCTCATGATACTTTTATTAACAAAGTAGAACAATAGAAAATAAAAATGGCATGAAAACTGGTTAGCTGACAGATGTAGATAAAAATAAAATTATTATAAGTCAAGTTTGTAGAGAAATCCTTAAGGGATTCACCTTGTGATAGGTGAAGATTTTTTTAACTTAGTTTCCTAAGAAAATAAGGTTTCCTTTCACATTGTCCACATCTTTGTGCTCTGCCCTCTAATAAATTTTGAACCCATTGGACAAATTTCCGGTGAAATCTGTTGATCACAAAGATTATTTCTATGGGGTTTGTGGAAATATGCATAAGGGTAAGGAGAGAGACCCAAAAGCTCCTCTAGTCAGGAGAAATGCTGTAGCACAAACATGTGCATTTCTGGACACAGGCGTTTCTGGACAATCGATGTGGCTGAGAGACTTAGAGATGTTTCAGCCTCCGAAACGTTCCCACTGCAGCTGGTGACGCCCAGACCTGCAGTGAGCTGGGCTCCACTGGTTGTGCTCCGCAAGGACTACTAGACATCATTGGCAAATCTGAAAAAATGAATCACACTGCTAATGCCTGCAGCTGGGTGAGCAGTCAGGAACAACAAGAACAAGCCACTGGTAAGGACTGATCTGAATAGCTTGGTACCGTTGGCGTAGGTGAACAGGATAAGCTCTAATGCATTGAAATCTCATGTTGCTCCTTGTCTTGGAGCAAGGAACATCAGCCACACTTGTAGGCACAGGGGTTAGAAAGGGTGTTGAGGAGATTGGTGGTTTCACCAAAGGTTGTTGTGGCTATTGCATTGCTAGAAAAGGGCTAATCCAAACTGAATGTTTCTTGCTTAAAAAAAAAGAAAAAAAATAGTTCAAACCTAAGCTCATACTCTGTCTCATGAAAAGAAGGTGACTGCCACAGTCCCTGTTTCCAAGATGCAGAAGGGATGTAGGAGATGGTCTAAGTTAAAGGCTGGAAAAGAGGTAGAGTTGGAATTCAGTGGCCTTCTGCTAGGTTTCTTTAGCTTTCATATCTGTATGATCCCGTCTTTAAGCAACAAATCAGTCCCTGTGGATGTAAAAAAAGCATCTTCCTTTTGTTCAGATTCATAACAGTTTGGGGCACTCAGCACTGCTTGAGACATAATTGTGCTCTGCTCTCTTGCTAACTTTAAGATTTTAATCATTTTGAAAACACATCTGTGAAGACATATACGAGAGCAACAGAGTAACAATAACAATAAAGATGTGTTGTGTTCTTGGGATAAACTCGTTGGTTTGGGGTTTACAGTTTATGTGTTCTGGAACTGGATTATTGCCTTGTAAAACAATGCAGCAGCCTTTTCTCATTTAGTTAGCCATCCATTTTTATTAGGGTGCTCTATAACATGCCTGTAATAATATTATAAAGGTGCAGAAGGTTCATTATTTCACAACAAGCAGCTAGCCAAGACCATTATTATTTTTACAACAGATGGGCTTGCTATTGAAGTATAGTTTTGATTATAACCTTCTTTCCCCCCTCCCTGTTTCTCTTTCCTCTCCCAAATGCAGAGATGTGCAATTGTTCCTTTTCAGATTGCTTTTCCGCTGCCCCACAAACATGTCATTTTCAGTGAAATGGATGGATTATAATAGGAACAGATCAGTGATAATGCATTACTGGAATACAGCCATCCCCAAGAGAGCTTATAATAATATCCAGTCTTCCTAAGCTTTAAAATTTGCAGCTCGGACAGCCTATGGCTCTCATATAGAACCTAGTTCTGAATTTTCCCTGCACTTATAATTCTTTGATGCTCAGTTATTGTTTGGGTTCTCCCGTCGCTGTCACGTTACCATGACAACTGCCTTGCATAAAATATAGCTCTGAGACAATATAGCCCCTGCTTTCGAGAGGGCTTCCAGGCTCATAAAAGTTGGAATTGTTGCTCAAAAAGATTACTGAAGATTAATGACTCCGTTCTGAGCACCATGGAGCAAATTTCTGAAAATGGTGGTAATTAAATAAAAATATGTGCAGACAACGTGTTCTCAGAGTCAGGAGTGTTGATACCTGCTGGGAGCGGTGAAGTTACTGTGAATCTTCAGTAAAAACATCTGCGGGTATTATTCCTGCATATAGTCTATTTATGCTAAACGGCTATGGTGTTTAATTAGCTGTGCTGTTTTTTATTCGCCTGTTCTGTGATTGTATATTGAGCATATTGACAGGGGCTCGTCACTGGGGCTGGAGGGGGTTGCCTTGCCCTGGGTGGGTGCTGCTTGCCATGTTCGTTCAGCGTAATGACCCCACTGGAGAGACCAGGGCTCTGTTTCGTGCCACCAATCTATCGTAATTTCATGGGTACATTGCTAGTTGTAAGGAAGATGAATACAGAGCTGCAAATTGCTTGCGCTGAATCATAAAACAGGCCTTGTTTCATGAGCCCATTAAGCACATGCCCCTAATGTTAAGCATATGCTGTGCTTTGCTTAATAGGAATAGACTTAGCACTGGCTCGAGGTTCAGTGTATGTTTTGAAGTCCTGCGCTGGTTTGAAGGTCTTAGAGTTGTGAACCTCACTGGGACAATGAATAAAATATGCTGATTGTATTTTCAAAAGTGTTAGATATTTTCGTATTCGGTAATAACATCTTTAACGTTACATGCCACATTAGCGGTAACCAGCTGTCATGCAGCAGGATTTAAAATGACCTTAACAGGAGTCAAAAGAAAGACATTTTGTCTTCCCCAAAGACAACAGTGCACAGTTGGGTTAGAGTTTGCCTTCCTCTGAAGGTGATCAGTACTCCTCGGGATAGGCTCCAACATCACATCTGTTCAAGAGCAGTATATTACAACCTTATGTTACTAAAATCAGAAGAAACATGTATGAGGAAAAGCCTAGCTTAGAAAAAATCTTGTGTATTCTAAGGGGATAAAAACTATAAATTCAAACCAGATGCATAAAGGTTAGGACCATCTTTGTTCTGTTGCAGCAGATCTTACAAAATCTTTTTCGTATTGGTGCTGTGTGCCACATAAGAGAAGATACCTGTTTGTGCCCATCGGGAAACCTGCAAGTACGAGGAATCCATGAAAAACTCAGCGAGCGTCTGCTCTGCCAAGCAGAGAGGAAATAAGTGCAGCCTGAAAGGGAACAATAATTGGTTTTGCAATCTAAACCTGTTTTTAAATTAGCTGTTTGTATGTTAACTTCCTCAAATCAGAAACTTAGCCACCTGTTTCAGTTAACTAGTAAGCCTTTGGCTGAAGCTTAGTCTTTGCAGGAACAGGAGGTAGGTGAATCAGTGGGCACTGAGGGTTCACCGGGACTGCGACAGTGAGGCCAAACTAGCATCAGGCCCCAGTGCTTACTAAAAGGGAGAATGTGCATTGCTGCACACGGTAAAATCCCTGCTGGGGCCGGGATGGCAGTAAAGCTAGCGGGGCTGCCCAGGTGTGATTAAACATTTTCCTTTGCTACCTTGAAGATTTTACGGTTTTGTTTCTGTATCCAGCTCATGATCCTCTTTGAGGACTGCTGGCTTCTCTCTTGGTGCAATAGTAATAGTAGTAATAAGAATCGTGAAATTTGGCCCTGTGTATCTGCTAACCTGCTGTTTGTGGCCAAACTGTTCTAGCCTTCTCCTGTTTGTGGTGAGCTGAAAGCCTGGGGTAAACTGTAACAAAACGCTACGAAGCACTCAGGCAGCCGGTCCTGCCTTTTCCCCTGGAGTTATTTCATGTCCACTGCTGAAAATTAGAGGTGTATGAAGTTTATAATGTGTGGGTGCCTGTGCACAGAAATTTAGTTCCCTCAATATTTACAGAATATAAAACAGTCCTCCTTTTTTAAGGCTAGGATGAACATTTCTGTCACATTAGGAAGGAAACCTTATTTCATTCTGCAGCTGCTATTTAAACAGTATGAAATCTCTTTTTAATCTTAAGCAAAGTTCAAAACGAGATGTTTTAGACATCTGCTAGCTATTATGGGCCATGCCTGCTAGTGGAGGTAATAAATTATAGCCCAGAAGAGAATCAAATGACTTAATACTGTTTTTGTTCATTGCTTCAAAGTTTGTCCTCTTTCCGTGTTATCTGTTCTCCTTTCGGCATGGCAGTCAACAGCCTGCAAAAGCACCGGCTGCTGTGGGCAGGCTGGGCGCGATGGCAGGGAGGTGAGGTTGACGCCCTCTATTTTAGTTAGGGGAGAAACAACAAACAACTTGGTTTCCCTTTTCCAGAGCGGAGATAAATTGGAATCAGTCGGAAAAAATGCACCCTCTGTGCTACGTGCCAAGAAAAAGATGGGCGGTTCTAGCACAATATGGGAGAGAGGGCATTGCGGTTTCCCCGGAAGGGAAGATAACGGATCAGCTTTCTCATTTGTCATGGAAACCTGGTGTCAACCCAGTAACCGTGACGTCAAGGCGGCACTGGCACAGTGACGGTGTTAGTTAATTTAGCACACACCTGTTGAACTGCCAGAGGGGAAGGTATGTTGGTTTTTGCATTCTCCATCCCTGCTTATAAGCGACTTTGGGTGCACCTTTAGAAAGCTCAGGTCCCAGGGCAGTTTTGCTGAGGTGTAGCAAACTTGTACAGTGAGCAGGGGGATCTTTCAGTCGCTTGGAAATTCAGTTAAGAGGCATTTGACCAGGAAGGTTACTGCTCTATCGATACTGTCCTACAAAGCCTCCGATTTGGGGTTTCCTTGTGGAAGGTGATGAGAGCAGGCTTGTGCCAAAGAGCACCAGCTCCCTTCAGTGTATTTGCTCTCCTCAGGAGTAAAGGTTTTGCTGGCATCCATTGAAGCAGCTTTCTAGAGAGACTTCTATAAAGAGGGAAGGCTCATGCCACATCTATAAAAGCTGTACAGTTTGGAATGATTGTTTTCCTGCCAGTTTTTTTTTACTCTGACAGTTTTGTGTTAATTGTTGTTGACTGGCTGTGTTTTCTTTTTGCAAAATGAAAATAGATCACTTCTTCATTTCATTCACTGTTGCTCTCCATATAAAAATGACTAGCTTCCCATTTCTAGTAATTAAAAATAAGCTTATTTCTTTTCACAAGAAAAATGTGTTAGCGGAGAAAACAGGCCACTTTTCCTGGGCTGTTTGTATGAACTAGTGAAATCATATACATGGATGAGCTGTTTTCAGTAGACTTTGAATCAGTAAAAGATTTGCACTGCGCCAATAGTTGATGCAGTTTCTCTTACCATGGCTGAAACATGATTTGACCTCACCTGCATTTTTTGGCTATGCTAGTGCATGATATTTCTGATAAACTAAACTGTGTCCTTGTCATTGCTAAACAATATAAATGAAATTGGGAATTTCCTATCATACAGTTTGTAAGAGAAGAAAAACCTATAGTTTAATGACATGAGTGATGATTCAAATTATGTTGAGTTACAAAGTGGATTTAAGACTGAGAAAAAGAATTGCATAAAATGACATAGGTGAACAGAAAAGGAAACTGGAGTCAGCCAAGGTAAATGACATTTACTGTACAAATAGAAGCCAAATGTGTGAAGCAGAGCCAGAGAGCAGTGGAAACCATTTGAGAGAAAGAACCATCTGGGATTGTGATTTCCCAAATAGCTAATGAATTAAGATGAGTGTTCAGTTGATAACCCATACCATCCTAATAGAGATGGATGATATCAGGTGACTGCCAAGTTTCAAGGAGGTAGGAGAATAAGACTCAGTGATAAACATTTTATTTTCTGTAGAAGATGAAAATCGTCCTTCATGTGAAAGTAATAAAGTTAACTACATGAGTACTTTTGCCGTTGTGGTGAGTATGTGTAAATACCCGGGAAATAACTACAAGAACTATAATCTTTTTTCTGTATTCAGTTTGAAAAATGTTCTACACTCCTCTACAGTTTTTTTTTTTTTAACTCCTCACCAGTGATTTCAAATATAACAGGCTAACAGAAACAGTTATTTTGCGTGATCGACAATCTCTGTAGTATCATTTAATTTTATTCTGGGGGATTTGTGGCTGGAAAACATTATTGTAATAAAACTGAGAGCTTTTATTGTCACTGGTAGGGAAACCAAGACATGGAAAGATGCATGGCCTAGTTTTGAAAGTGCTTCTTTTGACTTCATCATTGATATCAGTTAGAGGTGAATGTGGTCTCTATAATGAAGTTGCTATATGCTCAGCATAACACAGAAGGAGTAAATAGAGATGGAGGCTTGGAACCAAGTCTTTTATTTCTCAGTGACCCCCATCCCTCTCACCAGCCCTAAGGTAGCACCCCATATAGCTACTGCAGAACTGTGTGATCAAATGGTCTGACCAAGTAATTAATGCTTCTCCATTTTCAAAAACTGCTTCTAGTTTTGTGCTGATTGCAAGTACCCAAATCAGTCCTGACTCAAGAAAGAATATAGTTTACAGTTTAAGTCCCACTGATTTTTTGACTGGGTTTGTATGTATGCACAGGTGCTCTCCTGATTCAGACCTACAGTTGGTGTACCTGATATATCAACTTCAATGAATTCATGGTAAAGCATGAAAGAGCCGTTTAGGAAGTCAATGTACTGACATGTCCATTTCCCCCTCAACTTTTATTGTCAGTGCCAAAACTCTCTTCAGATTCTGCAATTTGGGGATTAAAAAAAAAAGAAGAGGAAAAATCTGTAACAAAAAACACTCTCCTCACCTTTGTCTCAATCACTTCCTTCTCTTTCAAGCCCATTTTGCTGGAAAGTGGTTTAAAAGGCTGTACTGCTATGGCTGAAAGAGCACTCTCCACTTTTCAAAAACAGAAAACCTCAGGCATTTTAGAAAGCAGTCAGGATTTGGTAATTTTGATTGATATTTACCCTATCCAACATTAGGCATCTAAAGCAGGTTAGCTGCAACCCCAGGGAAGGTGCCCATCTCTCAGACAGCTGCCCTGTCTCCTGCTGCCTGGCCCCAGCAGCCGCAGCTCGACACGGGGGACCAGGCACCCCTGGCTGTGCCGTGCCACTCCTGCGCCCCGGGGAGCACCCTGGCTGCCCCGCGGGTGCAGGGCTGGGGGCAGATCCAGGGGAGCCCAGGGGCTTGTCAGCACAGGAGGGAGGAGAGGGCTCCTTGACACAGCTGGGTGGTGGGACCAGGGGGGCCAAAACCTGCCTGTCTGCCAAGAGCAGACCTGCCTGTAAATACCATTTCCCCTGAGTTCTGCTGTTTTCTAGGGGGGCTTTTCAGATTCTCTTCACTTTTTTTTCCCATGTCTCCATGGTGCATCTTGCTACTAAAATACCTTTGATCTAGGAGAGGTGGGTTCATTTATCCGTACCTTGTATCAATCCAAGCATTAGTTATGGTACAGCACGGAGCAGTGTGATAGAGAGTCCCTTTTTTTTGCAGGGGGGAAAGACAGGGGAATCAGACAGAAGAGAAGGAAACAGTACAGGCTACGATAAATTATGTACACGCTCTTAATAGGGTCACTACCTGAGAAGGCCTTGTGTGCAAACCCTCAGAATGAAAGATGTTTTACACTGTGTTTTCATCATTTTCTTGCAGAAGTGCATTATTGAAAGAGCCACAAGCTCATAATTATAGTGTCGTGCTGGGTGATGCCACAGTAAAATCATTTTTCTTGCAGTAAAGGCTAAGTTCATTCTTTTTAGTTCAAACATGTTTTCACTCAATTTAGGAATCATGCTGGAAACCAGAGCACTTCGGCAGTTGCTTCTTTAGATTTGATGGGGGTTAATGAAGTTTGGACAGGCAGTTCTGCTACTGCATTGCTTGGGATAGAGGAAATTGCTTACTTATTATTTATCATTATTACTCTTGTCCAAAATGCACTAGCATTTTATGAAAGGAAACAGATGCTTATGCCAAAAATCTTATAGCATAGATGAAGAAATAATAAATTAGCTAGCAAAACAGAATTTATTGAGAGAACATAATGCTATGACTGGAAGAGATGTTCAGCCGAGGAAGTGTTCTGTTGGCTATACAGTTTAAGTAACTGTAAGTAATATAATGTTAATACCATACACACATGCATGGAAGATAGGCTCTGGATGTGAAGAGTGACTAATAAGTGAAGTTTAAGGAAGGTGCAACAGAAGTTACTTATTTCTTTCTTCATTGTAGGGTTTCCAATATTCTGTTCAGGAAACTTATTTCAAAGTGAATCAAGGTTTTATATGGGAATTTCTCAGTTTCATTTTCAGTATTGATCAGCACTGGTGGTTGTTGATTGATGTAGCTAGCTACTGTTGTTGGTATTACACTGTCTTCCTTTGTCCACCCTCAGGGCCCTGCTTTGTCATCTGTCCTCCATCTCCCCAGCCCAGGTCTGCCAGAGCCCTATGCTTTTCCCTTCCTCCACCCCTCTGTGCACAGGCCCTTGGTGTCCCACTTGCCGCTCACCTGCAGCTAGGACACCACGCTGCTCTGGGCCACAGCACCTTCTTCTTCAGAGTCTGCTCCCCACACTCTCTAGCCCAGCTGAAACAAAGCAAGTCACACTCGCTGTTAAACTATGGATTAACTCTCTTGTTTTCAATAGTTATTATCTGCTTTATCTTTTTTTATCTGTTACTATCAAAAAAAACCCCATATCCAACATACCTTGTGTCCCCTGAGCACATATCTTGATATCTACTAGGTAAGGCTTAAATAGAGATTTAGTCTAGGATTTTCAAAAGAAACCCAAAAGAAGCAAGTGTTCAATTCACACCCTCCTAGGTACCCATGAAATCCCCAGCAGCAGCTCTCAATTGAGCTGCCCTGAACATGTCTTCCACATAGTTTTAGAGATGTGCTGGGTATGCTAATGTCAACCATTACATATACTTGGACCTCTGCTGAAAATTTTACAGTCGGCTACTCAAATCTTTTTTTTATCTTGTGCACTGTTGCATTTTATGTTGTTAAACAGCCTGAGGCTATTTGAAGCTCAGTCCTTATCACCCTCCTCTGCCTGTGTTGTGTGCAAAAGAGAAATGTGGTTTGGGGGAACAAAATGAACACATGCATGAGTGTTGTGGGTAAACATAGACATCTGTCTTTGAAAATTGAGGCTTCTTTATTGATTGAACTGAGTCTAGCAAGAACAGAAGGAAACAAATTCAACAGGAAACCATTTACATGTAACAGCAATTGCACAGGGCAGAGTATATTGTCTGAAGTGTCTTCAGTGAAAGAACTGAAGCAGGAACTGGGAATGTGCTTATCAATAGCCCTTATTATTCTGTTCATCCTTTGATAAATGAACACAGCAAGTTCTTTTAGGTTCCCCTCAATCTTTTACTTGTTTGTGCCGGACTTCATTGATCCGTATTTAGCCCTCTCTCATAATGTGACATGACAGCAAATGTAAATGGCAAAGTCAATGAACATTTCCTATCAGCTGAAACAAAGCAAGTCAGATCCATTATCAAACTCTTTAGATTTATGTTCTTGTTTGCAAGAGAATTTATTACCATCTTAGAAACTAAAACAAAAAAAAAGTCTGCAATCATTTTTTGTTATTGTAGTTAAAGGAGAACAATTTTATGGGAGGAGTGTCCTCTGGGAATGCTCCAGTCAATTCTATCAAACAGAGAGGCCAAGAATGATAAAATTCAAAACCTGCAGCTGCTGGTTTCTTTGGGAGTTACATTACAGTAGTACAAGCAACAACCTTTCATTTTAAAAAGGGAAGCATATGACTGCAGCCAAAGTCCTTTCAACGCTATTTTAGGTAAGCTGATCTGCATGAAGGCCATTGTAATCTCTTGTGCTGCTCAGGTTTTAAGCGATATTTTTCGTTTCATAATGCGGTGTCTGTGTCCACTGAATACATCTGCTTAGATGTGCCAGGCTCGATCATGTACCCTGTTACATCACTTGGCAAATGAGGTCACACCAACTAAATAGCAGTATTATGGAGAGGAGAATGAGAGTTCTAGGATTTAACCATTGGGAGTCAAACTACAACCCACCACGATGGCTGAAAAAGATGTTGCAATGCTGAAAAGGCTCAGTGGGTGCAGTGGACAGGGCAGGGAACAGGGAAGACTCAAACACAAGCGATCATCTCCCTTGAGACCCTCTTTCTGCGGCATCAAACAGTGATGGAAGGCATGGGCATGCAACGTTTTTGCAAACTCTCCAGCTAGGAAGGGGCATGCTTCACACAGTGTTCATACAAAGAGCCTATTCTCAGCAGGAATAGCATGTTCTCATGTGGTGATTAATGGGAATGCTCAGCTGGAGCATATCATCATGATGAGACTTTAGCATAACAACCAGTAAGCTACAGGCATTGGAGGGAATAGCTGGGGGAGAGGGAGAAAGGTCCATGGGATTGCCTGGCTGTCTCCAGCCACTACCAGACTTACTGCAACTGCCTCAGCCAAACAGGGTCCAGAGCTTACATTTCAGCCCAAGCCTCTTGAAGGCTTTACCAGAAGCATTATTACTTCCAACTGATGAAAATTCATGGGCTGTTTTGTATGTGATAGAAGTAGGCACGAAACGGACAGGCTGTGCAGAGCTGAGCGGCGTTTGCAGAAGGCCCCTCTGCCTCTCCTGGTGTGAAAGTCCTGTGAATTGTGTGGGTGCCAGGGACAGTGCAACGCTCTCTGCCATCATGCATTTGTTCAGCCTGAGGCCTGCCTGGTACCCAGCGTTGTCAACAGTCCGTGTCAGTAACGTGCACTTTTTTTTTCAGTACATAATAAATCCCTTTGGAAATTCCCATTCTGCAGTGAAACACCTGCGAGGGGAAAATGGGCAAGAAAACATGCCAGTCAGGACCAGGTCTTCTTTCTGAAACCTGAAATGGTACAGCTTTGAGAAAAGTGCCACTCACTGTACTCATTCCTCTAGGTGCGTTTTCTGTAATCTCGGATCTGAATTTGCCTTTACATTCTATTAGACGAGCCTACTGAAAATCATTATGAGCAATTTATCTAAATCCACCTTTGAGTTAATTCTGGGCCTAAGGCCCTGATTTATAGTAATGGGACCTAGGGACCCACAATAAAAATGAAAAATAGCAGCTATTAAATCTGTAGAAAGGAAACGACTGGGAAAAGGAGGGGGATGCCAAGCTAGTCTCTCCAGCAATGGCAGAGGGGAGTCAGACTTACAGGACCATATGGCTTAGACATAGTTTGAATAATCTCTTCCAATTAAAAATAAAGCCAGAGTTATATAAAACATCTGTTCTCTGAATTCAGGAGTTTGGGCAAAAAAACATCAGGGGATAGTTTAAATCCTTCATCATGCTTTTGGTTTCTCTGTTCAGATTCTTACCCGTTTTGAGGAGCTAATATCCCTGAAGGAGGAGTGTTTGTGGTTTCCTATGGTGCTACCAAGCGTCAATGCAGGCTTTTACATTTCTGATTTTTGCCAACTCCCCAGCCACACTCCCTTCAGATATCCAGCCTTCGTTGCGAAGGGGTGTCTGTTTTAGGAGACCCCAGAACAACTGAGGCAGGTCAGTGAAGAGAAGCAGAGGGTCTGTGCTGAACAGGCAGTGCTGGAGCTGGGCTGCTGCGAGAGGCAGGAAGGCAGGTCCTTAACCACAGTGGGAGTGAGGCATAGCTGTCCACTGCGGAGGGTAGCTATCTAATATAATCTGGCTTATATGTATCTAAAACACAATGGTACTTAGCCACTAAATCCTGATCCTTGCACACCAGCAGGGGTAAAGATGAAAGTACAAGATTATCCTTTTTCTGCCTTCATGCATCACTCTTTACTGCAGGACTGTAATAGAAAAAAAAAAAAAAAAAACACGCAGCCTTGAAGGAATCTTCAACTACTTGTCTTGGAAATGTCTGGGTTTTATTTGACTGGGGGAGGGAGATGTGTTGCAGATGCGATTAGAAATTATATCACTTTCTGTAACTCCATTAAAAGTATAACTGTACAGACAGCAACATACCTATCTAAAATAATTATCCAGATTTTAAAGGAAATATGATCTGGGGATATCTGTATCCAGCAAACTCGATCCAGTGGCACAAACTGAGATTTGCTCTGTTGTAAAGTATCCCTAGGGTGACCTTATTATCCTCTTCCTGTGAACATCATTTGCTTCCTTCCCAAGAGGACATCATTCTGAGTTCCCTCTGGTGGTGATTCTGAACCACTGGTCTTGGTTCTTCAGGATGCTATTTTTATTTCAATGTAATTTAAAAGCAGAGGTAGCTAATGTACCATCAGGGAATCAGTAGGTTCTCTCCTGGCAAGCAAACAGTGGGGGTCATACTCAGCTGGGAACAATGTTTGAGAAGGAACAGGGCTGCTGGAAGGTGACTTGATTCCTTTCTTCTCAAAACTCTGGCAAGGGCAGAACTCCCCAGTTAGATAAAGGCAGATGTGCACAGTGCTCCCCTTTTGCAGAGGCACCTGTGTGTGTCCCATTATACGTGCTTTTCTTTCTAAAGCTGCTGTTAGAACTGAACCCTCCTGCTCAAATGGTACCAGGTGTGTGATGCAGACAACTCTGCTTCCATTTTAAACTCATCAGCTGCATAAACCTTTTACTGTGCACACTTTGCCTGTGCTGTTTGTACATGGAGATGTCTCACAAAGTCCCTGGTCAGAATACACGATCAGATCTAGTGTACTTGCTAGCCATATCTTCAGAGATGAGGTCTGATGAGTCATATTTTGACTGAGGAAACCCTTGACATCCTAGGTCAAGATTGTCGGCTTTGCTCAGACTGCACTAGACATATGAAAGAAAGCAACTAGTCATTACTCTCAGATTTTCAGGCTATTCTTGTACTTGTGTTAACCCTGTGTGAGTTTAGAAGCTCTTGTGGATGTGAGAGACAAAAGGTTTATTTATCTTGGAGGGTTTCAGCCATGCCCCTTTCTCATCCTCTACAACATTGGTAGCAAATGGTTTTGGAGCTAGTCATGCTGCTCTGTGTCACTGAGGGGAGGTGGATGACATCTGCCCCATTGTATGCTTCTCCAGGGAAGGGAATGGAATTCGGGTACCAGCCAAATGCCATGAGAAAACCTTGAACAGTGCATGATCAAACACAGACTGTTGCTCTTGTTCAGCTTGTTGGGCAAAGCAAGTCTGATCACCTTTATCTACTAGTTTTACTTTCTGGAAAAAAGGCTCCAAAAATAATTCACATAGCTCCATTCAAGCTGTTCTGCAGATGTCTTAGCATATCCCTGAGTGCAAAATCCAGCACAGCCAGGATATGGTTGTTTAGTAGGGACTCTGGCAAGAGATGCTGGGCAGGAAAGGTGTATGTTATTTCAGACCGTAACACCAGATTTCCTTTCTGTTAGCATATTTATATGTCCCATGTGCCATCACTGTCTCTTCTTCCTGCTGTGGAATGACGTACTATATTTTGATTTATAGAATGCTGCACATCCAAACACCTCTGTTGTTATTTCCTCACTGAGAGGAGCAAAGCTGGTACATTTGGGCTACAGGGCTGTCACCATGATCCCAGACAGATGTTTGACTAATAGCTCAAATATAAAGAGACATCTTTATGAAGCAAGGGCTCAAGCAGCAATCCTCTTCATTTGGTCACACAAAACAGAAGGAGTGAGAAGCACCGTTTCCATCTTAATGAAAGACAAATACAGGGGCTTGAGGACCAAGAAAGACTGTCAGTCAAGCCAGGTATTCTCCAGCGAGTTCCCGATTCTAAATTGGATTTGGAGCAATTCTACTGACCATGATGATGTTATTCCTGGCTCAGCTCATAGCTCCTGAAATACAGTCTATCCACACAGAAACACCTCCATACTGATGTAGCAAAGCAATCCCCAGAACTGCCAGAGCTATCTGCTCAGCATCCCTCAGCTGCAGAGGGCTTAGAGGGAGGAACATGGGTGACTCAGTGTCTGCACTGCAGACAGAGCCAGTTACAAAGTAATAAAACTAAAGCAATTCTCTACTTCTTAAATTCCTCAAAGGCTTCTTCTGGATTTAATCTCTCTCTAACCTCCCAGTAAAAAGAAAAATTATACGAAGTTACAGAAATTTTCACAAAGAACTCTGCAGGGGGTAGGATTTCTAGACTCTAGCTGTCCCCCAGCCAGAGTGACAGTTCTTGGATTTATTTCACTGCAGACAGAATCAACATCTAAGTATCTTACTCACTTTTTTAAATCTCTTGATAAGAATGCAAATCCCATTCTTTCTCTCACTGCCTCTCTCACCCTCTTGAAATAGGCTGTTTATGGTGACTAAATGCTTCTATCCAAAACTGGCTGTCATCCAAAACCAGATGGGCAGAAAGCCTTAGAGCAACAGAAAACTAGCAATTTATGTTAGTACACAGTACAGCACCACACAGAAAGCTTTGTTTAAACTAGCAGAGGTCTGTGTCCTGTTGAATATATGTAAATAACCATCTAGTGTGGATTTCTGCGATGATGTTGACATATTCTTAAATACTTAAATACTCTAAGCAGCTCTTCTAAGCCTGATAGATTCATCCTCCATTGTCGATTCTTTGAGTGAAAATCAGATGTTGGCTTGAGATTTGTGGTACAGAGTAAAAAACTTCTTACCTACCTGAAATATATTGATTTTTACCTACATCTGTAGATGCTGTTCATTGTTGATTCTGCTTCTGAACATTTTGGTTTTATGATTGAAAAATATATTCATGGGGAAATTGGAGCATTTTAGGAGCAGAAAAAGAAAAAAAAAGGTAAACATGAGCCAATGATCCAGCAGTTTTAATAATGGAGAACCCTGCATAATTTAGCATAATGAGTTGGGCTGGGCATGGTTCTTTACATTATAAGCTGTTTTTAAATAGCTTAAAAATGCACAAAAGGATACTTGTGTGTTACCTACTGACAAAATAACTTAGGCAGTAGCCAGGCTTTAGGCCAGACAAATGACAGTCTAATAGCTGCATGCAGGAACAGTTAAATTTTAGGCTTTGGCAAAGGGATGTCATCTTCAGCTCAATGTGCTTTTTAGATAGTGTGGTACTCAAATGGAGTTCAGGCAAATGTGAGAGAAGTGATATAATGCACTGACACTTACTCTCCTATCCTCTATAACTACTCAATTTTGAGAAGGGTCTGAGCAAAATATGCACATATTTGGAACAGGGAACCCCAAATATGACTGCTTTGTTTACCTCACTTCACGAGCTGGCAACAGGATTGCTTGAGTGGAAATTATTCCTCGGCACTCGGCCTGGGAATTCAAATACAGGACCGGGGGACGGGGACCCATGCAGGCACATGCAGCATCTGCCCCAGGGCTGTCTGAGAGGAGATAGCAGCATTGCAACCCCCTGGCTGCAGTCCGGCCCTCAGGGACTACCAAGAGCATCAGGTGCAGTTCACTGACATCACGGGTGACCGTCCTCTCTGTTATGTGCCCTTGCATGTCACAGACCACAGCATGGTTCCTGAGCCCTTCTAACAACTTAAGATCTTAGTTATAAAAGAACTAAGACCTTAATTACCGTGCTGTGCCACAGGAGGGGACACCAGCATTTTGCACTCTTGCAGAAACAGCATATGGAAATGCTGTTGCAGTTGTTGGGGTATCATGTATTTATTCACTTATGCTGATACAACAACCACCACAGTATTACTGTCACCAGTTCTGCACCTCTCGCAGCTCGGGTTTGTTTTTAGAACCAGTGTGAGATCCATTACAGTTTTCAGGATAAACTGTTTAGTTTCCCAGCACAGAAGTGCCTGAGGAATCCTTCTCCAGAGACCCATCTCCCCCAAATCCCTGCTCACCCTATTAGAGAGCTATTCATTCTTATTTCACTTTAAACTGGAGTGGATTAAATACCAGTTAAGTTGTATTCTAGCAAGAAGGAAGGACAGCCTGTGACTAACAGGTCTTTTCCATCTGGAGTATAATGATAAATAAGCTGCTAGCGTTCAGCCTTGCTTTTGCTGGCTGTGGCACTAGCTGGAAACCAAACAGATGCAGCAGTGGCCACACACACATGCTGTGATTCAGGACAGATCAGTGCACGGTAATCCTGCACTAAACAGTACCATCTGGCCCCCGGAGCTTAGCTGGCTCCTGTGCTTGGAGCAGCTTGGATGTCCTGACAACAGGACATGTCCACATCTGGGAGCATTTTGGTGGCTTGCGTTTCACCCTTCTGGGGTTGACGGGCACCTCGTTTGGGTGTTTCCAAGCGAAAGGTTGCAAGGGCTCACGCAAGTCATGACAAAATCCATTCATCAGAAGCAGTGTTTTAAGTAAACTGCTCACAGGAGCGCTCAGAGTCTGGTGAGCAAAGTCTGGCTGTAGAGGTGATAGTTTTCAACCACTGCGTGACTGGGTCCCTGCAGGCATTGGTGGCATAGGGCAGGGCTCTATTCTAGCTCAGGTTTAATCTACTTTGGCACATCCTGGTGAGGACATTTATGCATTGAATATGTAATTATGCTTTCCAGCCCAGGCGCAAGTGAAAGCAGAGAGGGGGAGACAGTTTCCTGGCGGCGGGCAGCTGCTGTTGCTGCGGCAGCTGCTTCTGTGCAGTGCGGAGGGAGAGCGAGGCTCTCGCTAGCTGCTTTCAAGACATACGGCACATTCACCCTGGACTGTTCGGGGCCCTTCTGCTTCATTGTTGCATTTTGCTATTTGCTTTTGCCAGTCGCTTTTCTTCTTATTTTAAGGTCACGAGAAATTACATTCCTTTCTGTGTAATTCATTAGATTTGTCCCTGCGTCAGATGTTTTAGTTATGTTTTGTGCTTTGCCAAGGCATGTTGCATCGTTATTTTTATTTTAATCTCTCTCACTGATCCTGTTGTACAATACACAGATTAGACTGATGTCTGGGTTTTAAATATATCCAGTCAACAGCTGTAATGGTGGGTTTTATCACAGGAATAATAAAAGTAAACTTGTCACAGACTAAAATATGAAACCATTTACCTGTGAAGTAAAACCTTGAGGGCATCCTCTATTTTCTTTCTCTTTCCAAACCAAACGCAACATGTGACAAACCAGCAGCTCCTCTGTATCCCAGTTTGCATACTCAGAGGTAGAGAGAAGCACGATGGACTTCTCTGAGATTGTAAAGTTCCCCTCTAAAAACAAATTGAATATGTAACAGCTTGAGGGAGCACTTCACAGGTGAAAGGATTTCTGTCATCGGGAATCAGATGTATTTGCATTATTCTTAAGTGGCTTACCAATTCTATACAGATTAGTGTAATATAATCTTTCTAGAGAGATTACTTTGCTGTGGGTTAATTTGGTAAGCAAATGTTCTGTGTGATGTGGAGGTGTATAAGATACTTACAGAACAGGCATGAGAAATACTTCGCAAAAGGAAGAATTTCCCTTTCTGCTCTTTGTGACCACAGTCAGCACCTAAAACTAATCTGTGGGCACCCAGCTGGGTTAGCTCTTTGCACCTACTGTCTGCACCTGCAAAAAGGAAGCTGCTTCATTCCTCCTGCCAAAGCAGGGTCTTTCCCTGCAAACGTATTCTTGGCCTCAAATCTGAGTGCTGTCGGCTGCTGCCGAATTGGGTAGGAGTCCTCCAGAGGTCACCGATCAGGACCTGCCTTTCTAGCACTGGCTCCTCCAGCAGCGAGTCAGAGCGCGGCGGAGGCCCTGGTCCATGTTCCTGTCCAGAGGATGCCGGAGAAGCCAGCAACATATAAAAGGGAGCCAAGAGAGGTTAGCTTCCTAACTCAGACATCAAAGATAGGTTTCTATAGCCAGGGGAGTGTGAATATCTCCCCTGCTGAAGAAGAGTTTGATCACATCAGGTGCTGAGCAGCTCCCAGAGGTGATGATTACTTCCAGTTCTCATTATATTAAGTAGCTGTTTCTAATGAGTCAGAGAAAATAGGAGCTTGGGGCTATATGGCACTTGAGAGTTGTGGCGCACATATGCCTTCTCTGGGATAACATTTACAGGTGTTGTCCTGATTGAAGCATCTGCTTTTATCACAGATGTTTAGCTATTTGAGAAAGGATTGACAGAGGCCTGTGATAGACTGACTGGATGTTAGCTGCTCCTCGGCCCGCTGTGCGCAGGCTGCAGGAGGGGAGCTGCTCAGGGCAGTCCTTCTAGGCTGACGCCCCGGGAAGTGCTTTGCTGGTCCCAAACTTGTCAAAGTGGTGTCTTCACCAGGCCTCTTTCCCTGTGATATTTCAGGGCTATTTCACCTTTCCTGCTTAAGCAATAAAAATGATTGATTTTTCAGAAATCAAACTGACCATCTGAAGAAAAGCTTTGACTACTCTGGAACATCCCCTGTCCCTACTATTTGAAATGATGGGTCTTGGGCTCCTGTTTGAAGGGAGCCCAGGACAACATACAGCCAGGCCCTTTGTGCCCATACATCATACCTGCACCCGTACGTAGATAAGCACTTGGTCTGAAGACGAGACAGTTAATTCCTTACAGCAAATTAGCTTGCTGTGTGATGGCAAACACGGACACCTAGTGGCACTTTAGTGCAGGGCATGAGATGCTTAAAACTAACTTCTGGAAGAGAAGTAGATACAGCAGAGTACTTGTTCACATATTTTCCCCTAAAAGAGGGAGAAGTTGGATTATCTTCAGAGAAGATATAATAAATAACATAATGTGGGGGAAAGAAAACTTATTTAGCAAGAAGTAGTGAAAGAATTAAGTGAGATTCATCACATTTGGAGAGATTTGTCAGTGTATTGCCAAGAATTAATCAGGGTTTTCTTGAGCCTTAAATCTCTCACAGATACCATATCAGATGGGAAAGACTTTCTACTTCTCAAATTAATCCACAGCAAAGAAATCTCAGCAAGTATTTTAGCAATCTCTTGCTCTTACAATACCTGTGAATGTTTGTATTCTGATTATGTGAAGATTGTATCAGTGTGACAGATGATGGGTTTGTTGATTAACTGCTTAGCTAGGTGCTAAACTGAACTCTTGCCGCGCTTTCATCAACCAACTGAGCTCTCTCTGCCAGGATTAATGCTAGCACTCTTGACTGTTTGAATAGCCTCAAACAGCTGCCATGGTTTGTTTTGTTTGTTTTTTCTACTTATTTACAAATAATCTTTCAGAGCAATGTTTCCTTCTTCTTCCCCAAATCTAGCATTTCGTCTACGGCAGAGACACAGGACAGGTGAGAACCAGTCCTTGTCCACTGATCCCTTTCTGTAATTGTAAATATGGCAACTGTGAATGGGATTTCTTTCATGCCTGCTTTAGACACGTGAACTGCTATGTTACTGAAGTGGGGAGAGAGGCTGCTCCCATGGGAGTGTGCGTTTGGGGTTGCTCGGGCTAAGATAAGGGGTTGTGAGACTCTACCAGCCAAAGAGTGAAGTCTGCAGAGAGGAGTGTAAGGGAGGTGTGCTCCGAAGGGGCTCACCCATTCAAGCTGAGAAGCAGTTCCCAGTTCTCACTGATTTCCCAGGGGTACTTAGCATCTTACAAGATTTGTCCCAATTCAGTTATATGTACAAGTGGTTTCTTTAAAAAGATTCTAATATGCTTATTTTTAGCTTGATATCCTGAGAAAGTGATATTTATAGGATTACACTGTTCTGAAGCAGTTTGTTTACCATTCTCATCTTATTAACTTTTCAATCAGTGGACTAATTTCAATGAAATTTGACAGTGAAATAAGAATTTCAAAGATTCCTGCATGTTTCAGGGAAACAGGCAGCAAGTGGAGGAGAAGAACCCAAACAAGGGCCTCAAATGACAGGCAGACACTAAGGAATCCACACTGGAAAGTTAGAAACCAGAAAAAGCTTAGATTTGTGCTCACACCTTTCTAGGCACCAGAGAATCCAACCATGAGATCCAAATCTATAAGAAAAGAAAACAAGCTTCGTTAGTTCTGCTGCTTGTGGAATCACTTTTTCTGTTACATTCTGCTCTGTACACAAACACTTATATATCAGGTCTCTAGTTACATAGAGACCGTGGTTAAACAGAGACCAGTATTGTTCATTGAGAGTCGCATGGTGTGAGATTGAAGGAAAGCAGTGGGTTGCCAGCACTCAGTATGGAAGTAAGATGGTACATTTATTCTTAGATACAAATCCTGGAAGTCAGCATGTAATCAGTCACTCCACGTTTATATGCATACACCTCTGTTTTCCATCAGAGAGCATGGGAGGAGCTTTTCTGATCTGCTCCCTCAGGATCCCCTAGTCTCCTAAGAGGTCCCTACAGCAAGTCTGGGAAGATGAGGGCATGTTTCTTGTCTTGCAAAAAGTTGTAGCTGTTTCCTTGCCACACTGATGGCATGTGGAAATGTGTCTAGCTCATGCTATAAAGGAGCGAGTTGAAATTTGTCCTGCCACAAGGCAGAGTGTGGCAGAGACCTGGGCTATTGTCGTTCTAGAAAGTCCAAGAAGCTAAAGCAATAAAAAAGCACATGTTCTAATAAATATCCACCCACAGCTAGGAAATGGCAGCATTCAAAACGTTACTGGGTGGGTAGCTTTTGATTTCTCAGTTCAGCCCAGCAGTATCAATAAGAACTAAAGGAAACCAGACTCAAAATACTTTGAACTTTGACAAAAGAAATTATTAACTTGGCTTCTAAGAAATACAAATATCTACCTATCTTTGCCAGTGTAAATATAATATAAAGATGATTTGGCTTCCTCCTGCGCGCTCTAACGTCTATTCCCATTCTTTTCTTTTCTGTCAAACCTGGACAGTTGTCTGGAGGCTGTGAACTAACCGTGGTGCTCCAGGACTTCACAGCCGGCCACAGCAGCGAGCTGAGCATTCAAGTCGGGCAGACCGTGGAGCTGCTGGAGAGGCCGAGCGAAAGGCCCGGCTGGTGTCTAGTCCGCACCACGGAGCGGAGCCCGCCTCAGGAAGGCCTGGTCCCCAGCAGCGCTCTCTGCGTTTCCCACTCACGGAGCAGCGTGGAGATGGACTGCTTCTTCCCGTCAGGAAAAGGTAGGCAACAGTCTGGCAGGTGTCAAGACTGTTTCAGATTTCCCCCTTTGTATCACGTAAGCGCAAAGCTGCTAGGGCTGTTTTTGTCTTCAAGCAGTTGGCATAAGTAAAAGACCGTTTAGTCTTTAGTGAGTTTTGTTAATGGGTCTGTGTGAATCAGCACCGCTCTAGCCTAGCTCCATCTCCATGAATCAATGTTTGTATGTGTGTGTCCTTTGCTGTGTGGCAGTCATTATTGTCGCGAGATGCTGGGATAAAAATGAGACCTTTTAAACAACAAAGGGAATGGTTTCAGTGCCTGAAAGCCTAGAGGGAGGGAAAGTCAAGTTGCATATACATCCAGGATGCCCCAAATCATGGATATGTTATTTTATGAATACCACAGTGTACACTAATGCCTGGTCTTCTACTATTTCCCTGCTGCCTGTCTGCCTATTATTGCAAACAAGCCACCTGCGAGTACTGGTACACTTTACTGACTAGTGAATTGGAGGCTGTGTGTGTAATGGTACAGTACAAGGGGGAAAGAATCCTTTACGATTAGCATGCAGCAAAACAGGTCACCAGTATTAACCTGAGAGCTTGTGCATTTATGTCAGTTTGCAGGAAAATGACTTGCCTTTTCATACAAACACATGCAACGAGTGGTGAAATATTGTTCGTTTCTGTGGTGTCCGTGGCCTATTTAGTTTGGTGTTCTGTTTCGAGTAATGTGTGTCCCATGCATGGCACCCATGCAACAAGTCATAGGAGATACTCGAGACTGATAGACCAGAAACTGTTTGACTTGACGTGGCCAGAGCAGGTCCCTTTTATCGAATTGCTGCACCCCAGCTTGGCCACAAACAGTGCCAGTAAGGCCCAGGGAGAAAAGGCTCCTACCGTCCCATTCCTGACTTCAAACCTGCAACCTGAACTGGCCTTTTAAATTTGTTTTTTCCCTCTGCAGTAGGGGAAATAGAATATGATCCTTTCTTGTTTGAACAAATTAAGCTTGGTGGGTTTGTTTGTTTTGAGAAAAAGCATTTAAGCTGAGGTCTATTCTGTCTTTGTTCCATGCCTGCAACTCCCACTGCTGTCGATGGGAGCTGTGCACGCACCAAGGAAAACAGAGAGTAAGGCCAGGCTCCTGGGCCTCTGTTGTGCTAAAGACCTGGAGTAAGAGTTTCCATTAAAAAGCGGCCTGAACCAAAACAGGGGAAGGAGAGCTGGGCTTTTCCCCTCAGCAGTGTTTTCCTCTCAGCAGTGTTTCTCCTTGCCCTGTTTTGCAAAAGGAAGGAGGTGAAGTCACTGCTGGCTGTGCAGGAGGTCTGCCTTGCAAACTCCGAGCTTCTCACGCACATTTAGCTCAGACCTGCTGCCTCCCATCCCAGCCGTAAGCCTGAAGCCCTCCTGGCCTCCCATGGCTTTCGGTTCTGCTGCCACAGCAACTTGGCCTGGTCCTCTGCTTCTCTAGAAGGCACTGCTGGGTGGTCCTCTGAGAAGCACTGCAGGTACTTACATGCAGGTTAATATCTGTGAAACAGAAAAGTAAAGGTGAAAATTAGCCTGGCCTGGAGTGACTCACTGGAAGCAAGAGGTGTGCCTGGTAGGTGCATGGTACAACAGTTGGGCTTGCATCCGCTGCTGAAGGACATTGTGAAATGCCAGTCAAACCTCATTCAAGCACTCTAGAATCAAGAGTTTTCTTTCAAGTATTTACAGGAAATCCCAAGGAGGAAGGAATCAGCATAGTCAGTGGGCTGAGGGCTGGCAGGGAACACGGTGGCTCTGCTTCCGGCATGATTGCGTGAGCTTCAGGGCATAACCACACCGCAGGTGTGGCGAGACGGGCACAGTGCTGGGCTGCAGCTCGCAGACGAGAGCAGGCTGTCGTCTGGGAGTCATCTGGCTGCGTTAGCACAGCACCGAGCCTGAGCCAGCAAGCTCTGCCATGCTGCAGGACAGGTAACCTTAGCCCAGCCGTCATGCAAACATGCTGTGACTACTTCCAGGTTGGAGCTGACTCTTGTCCCATCGTTTCCGAGCAGGTGCAGGGTGAGCCTGGGGCATGTTTGCTCCAGCCATGTATTCAAGGCCCTTATTTCCTTGTATCTCTTTCCCCCACAGCTTCCTTTTTCTTCCTGCACGTACCAAGCCTACATCAGTGAGCCTCAGTATTAATGCGGTCTCCAGAAGTGATGCTAGAAATAATAAAAATAACCACCTAATCACAGTTTTGGTCAGAGCACAGCAAGTAGGTTCTTTTGTATCTAATCAGTTCTCCCTCCATTAGGAAAACAGGAAGTTGTTTAAACCAGATGAACAGATGCTTGGAATAAAGAAGTGAGGTTAAGTTTAAAGGGGGAAATGCATTAGCCACTGGAAAAGCCTGCCAGTCTCATGAGATGCTGCAAAGGTTAGGTTGATAAATGCCCCTGACTGTTAAGAGTCACATCCATCTCTACTTCCAGTTGCTTTAGGCATGATTTGGACCAGGAATCCCTTGGTCCAGGCTTCCGAAGTTTCTGGCCCTTCTCTACAACCTAGGACAAAGGCTGGCACGTCTTATATCAATGTAAAATGGTCTTCCCCCATCTATTTTGAATATGTAAACATACACAGGTGCAGAAGAGCAGGATAATAGCTGATGTCTTACAGTTATCAAGATATGTCATTCTTTGCTTTTACAAGCACTACAATTTCAAGAACAGAAAGCCTCTGTACTTAAAATTTAGTGTTCCTAATAGTAAAATTTGCCATCTACGATATACATACACAAGTTTGTCAAATATTAAAACATAGTTGCATCTGCTTAGTGGAAAATGGCAAATTATTGTGTTTTGTTCTATATAAATTATGGTGGACTGTTAACATAAATTATGTGGCCCAGAGCAGCTACCTGTCATCCTTAAAATGAAAGACTAAAGAAAATAAGATGTATCAGTCAACATCTGAACCAATGAGGACTTGCAAGGTTCAGTGAGATTGCCGGAAGAGTTTGTAGAGCATCAGTGTAAGTCCTCACCAGATTAAAAATCAGCCTTTTTTAAAAAGCCTCACTGAATGCCACTGGAAATGCAAAATCAAAGTTCACAACTGAAGATGCAGTCTGGCTGTTCCTAATTTCTTACACTGTTCCTTTAAAAATAGTTATTGAGTTTAAGTAAAAGACTGCAACAGGAAAAAGGTGGTGCAAATATAAGAGGGCAACCCCCTAATATAACATTCCTTTTGTTTTTGATGAAACTTCTTTCCAGGTTTCTCTTGTCATTAATCAGCAAAAGTAAAGGGATTTTAAGGATTAGTCTCTCAGCCCTCCATCTGACTTCTGGCTGTGTTTCTTTGGAGGATACACATTTGATTTTTTTCATGACTTGACTACAGTTCAGGGCCCAAGTGTAGCCCTTGATGTCCTTCCTTTCCAGTGTTCTGGCAGTGTTTGCAATTACCCTCTGTAAAAAATGCAAATAGTTTGCTAGGATTCACCATTCCCAACTAATTTATGGATAACTGAGTAAAAGGAAGTGGTCTGCAATCTCTGCTACTGTACTCGAGAATTTGTGGTTTTGGATTTTTTTTTCTGATGAACATTCCTAAGGAAAGAAAAAGAAAGACCTGTGACCCACTAAGAATGAGACTGTTTGAACTATCCCATGTGACTTGATACAGGAAAACAGTGACTTTTATTCCTGTCTCTTTTAGTCTACAATTGAGCTCTAAGATATTAAATATAAATTTCAGAGTAGGAGAGAAATCTGTATGGATAGAAAGCAACATAATGACCTAATCAATATTCATTAAACACTCTGGGACAGGCATATTCCTGGTGTCAGCCTGTTAGCTTCAACTGGGCGATTCCAAATTTGAATTTGACCCATGAAGCATTTAGAAGAACTCTTGTTCTTACAGCTGTGGTCTTATCACCCAACATCTTTCACACAGCATTTAGAGAGTAACAAAGGCTAATTCTTGCAGTAATTTTAAGCAACCTCTATCACCAAAGGGGAAAAAAAAGAAGTTGAAAAAACCACCAGGGTTTTATGGCTTTTGGTTTGAGCTGATGATATGCAGAGGGATCCCATTCAGGGCCCCAGACCAGATCTTGCCTGCAGGATGCTTGTGTCTGGCCCCCATCCCTGGAGGAGATGAGGAATATATTTTTTTAAGATGCTATGCAAACTTCTTGCTGTGCAGGCAGATGGCCACTTATCAGCAGGGCTTTGGTGGCAGCGGTGGGTCCTTGTAACAGAGCAAACTGAGAAATGGTTGGGTCTCTGCCAGTTGGAGAGGGAGGAGCGCAGGCCTCATAAGGTGTACGTTAGCGTGGTGAGCGCCTCCCCTGCGCTCCTCGGTGGGGTAGCCGAGGCCTCTGTGGATCTGCTGGGAGAGCATCAGGCTTTGGCCAGGAGGTCAGGGGTTTCCGTCCTGCTTGGGCAACAGCTTTCACATTTAGGGGGTCCCCTGCCCACACCTGTGGCCAGAGAGAGCCTATCACTGGGAGGTGTGATTGCAGGCTGGACTATAAAAGAAGGAGGCAGAGAAAGGATTTAAACAGACTGGTGAGAAGAATGGTGTCAGTGAAAAAAGAGGTCACTCAGAGACCTGCCTGTTTTGTGACCATTCCTTGTGGGAAAGAGCAGATCATTTAATGGATTAGTGTGCAAAGCTGGTGAGGCTAATCCGGCTCTTGTTGGGGTTGGGTTGCTCTTCCCTCCAGTCCCTGATCTCAGAAGAGTGATCTAGGTAGGGAAAGGCATATATGTTTCTTCTCACGTCTCCATTTGTAAGACCATCTTGAATTTTACGGGGGGCAGGGGGAAGAGTCTAGGCTGCTTTTATTGTGTCCCTCTTCCTGTTGAGTGTTAAATTGCAATCTGCATTGGCTCATGCACTTTCTCCGTTGTGTTTTAAACAATTTCTGTTGCGAAACATTCGATGGTGATGATTCCTGATTTCCCCAGGGAGCTGTGCGAGGACAATTCAGAAGTTTTAGAGCACCACATTAAACCTTCAGTTGTCCTTGTAGAGGCTGAGAAATTGTTTTTGTTTTTGAAAGTTTTGATTAAGAGCAGTCGATTAAAATGTTTATAAGACTCTGAACTAAAGGAAACATTTTATTAGGTAACACAGTTGATTTAACTGGCACATAAACAGGTCTTGGGGTTTCTATTAAGCAAACAATGTTCAGTCTCCCATTGTCAATATAAATATGCAGTATTTAAATAAAAAAACAAGTCCTCACCTCTGTTCCTAGTACCATTCTAAGAAAGGACTTCAGCATCCAAATTTCGTAGTATAGTCTGTCTTTCAAGAGAGGTCACATGGCCACCTTCTGCTGGCATTTACTGCCTCATAGTATCCTTGTTACAAGCATAGGACATGATTTGCATAGAAAAATCACATCAGGAAAGTTTTTACTGCATTTTCCCTCCTTTTCAATTATGATAGAGCAGCTGGAAACAAGATAGCTCACCAGCATGGTGTACCGACGCAGCTCACTGTGGATTGGCAGCAAGGGCTGCCGGCCCCAGCCAGGACCTGCTGCTGTGCCTCAATATACCTGGGGAAAAGCTGTCTAAAGCTAAGGCAGAGATGAACATGGCTTCATGCAGTGGTGCTGGGAATGGCAATAGAAAGGCGAGAGAACTCAAAACCACTTTGCTACCTCAGTCAGGTCACCCTTTCGCGTGGTACTTCCCGTGGTACTTCCCATGGTACTTCTCCTTCCTGTGTCTCATCAGATGATAGCTGCTTCTCTTCACTTCCATGGCCCTTCACAGCTTCTCCCCACCGTACTGCTCCTTTCTCACTCAGTGGGTGATGTCAGCTCTGGTTGTGGAATGGTTGGTGACGCCTACCTCCCCCTTCCTCTAATGACTTTCAGTCAGCGACCTCTGTGCTTTCTCCTACCTCATATTCATCCAGTAGAATAACTCAGATACCCATAAAATGTCCATCCCTGGTGTGGTCCACCTTCTCCTGGACTCCGTTATCTTCAAATAAAAAATAAATATTTGGCAAGAGTTGGCAGTATGGGTGATAGAATGTGATTTTTTTGTTGTGTTTCTAAGATGTTGGCAAAGTCAAGCCTGAGAGAATGAACTGTAGTTGTGTAAGGATATTCATAGTATGACTGTAGATCTGCCAGGGATTTTACCTGGCAGATACATCAGTATATCAAGAAGACAGAACTATACTGATAGATTACTGGTGTAGTCAGGCCCCAGAGGCAGTGTCAGAAAGCAGCTCCTGATTAACTAGTTAAGCTAGGCAGAACCTGACCAAGGATGGCAAATACTTGTTCTCCACAGTGAGTCTCCACAATTAAAAATCATGGAGACAGATTGTATATAGACTGTTGGAGCTATGTTCTGATGGCTTGTGAATACCCATACTTCTCTGATGTGATGGCTTTTTCTTTTTTTTTTTTAGTTCCAGTATGGCATCACTGGGTATTTCAAGCCATGGACAGCCATGCGGATTTGTTTAGGGCATATCAGGTACCAGTGAAGTCAATTATACTTATTGGTTCAGCTGCTCTGTTATCTAATCAAAGCAAAAGGCCTCCAATGCTCTACCTGGGACTTTATTTTTATGGAGAAAGACAATTTTGATAAATGCTTTGATAAAACAGGAAAGGCTATTTTGGGGGAAGTTGCTTTGCTTTTGTTCAGTGGATTTTTATTATTTTAAACACAGGAGTCTTTGTTTAAAAGAGAGAAGACCTGCAAATTTTCTACTTTGCTTTTGCTTCCCCTTCTGACAGGGAGTAAAACTTTATCCACCTAGTCCCCTGTCAGCTTAACTTAGAGTTCCACCACACAGTGGCCATGCTGTGGGTTTCACTGGAAAAATAAAAAAAGAGGCTTTGACATGCTGCGGCCAACAGAGCTCTTGAAGAATACCAAAGGATTCTGCACCTGGCCCAGTACAGAAACGCAGGGGAAATTCAGCAGTGGTACAAACAGTGCTGTAAGTCACACATTTTGTGATTACAGATGATCTGATTAGAAGGATTAGAACATTGATACTGAAACGTTTGGACATGTCACCATTTGTTGGGTTTCTCCTTATTTACATCAGTGAGAGAAAGAAGCAACTGTACTGTATGCAGTGGTGTATGGGAGAAGAGAATATCCATCCATAGACACAACCTATGCATCAAGGGACCAGTAAGGAGTATGCAGCTAGAAAAGTAATTAATAGCTGTAAGGTAATGTGGGGTTCATCCTGCTTGCTTTTCTTGCTGCTTCTTCCATTTTTACCCTAGATCTTTACCATAGATCACCCTCACGATGCATCTGCCAGGAGCGGCTTGGGGAGTACAGCAAATAGGGAGAGTACAGGATAAAACTGGACAAAATTCGATAGCTAATATTGCATAAAGGTCAGGGCACCTGATCTAAAGGTCCCTCTGGCATTACAATCTGTGACAGCTTTATTTTGCAATTTATGCTTGGTTTTCTAATGTGTAGCTTACGGCACCTTTGGGACCTTTGCATAATTTGGCCAGGAGGCTTTCGGAGAGTAATGTTTCCTAGTAACAGGTATATTTATCACCTGTATCTCATAATTAACATACTGGCACCAGCTTCCCAGGTTGCAAATGAATATGGGATAGAATTGCTGCCTGTTGAGATCATAAATTATTCTGGTTTTGGCATCAGATTAGTCAAGGCCAGATAGTGAAAAAGGAGGAAAACTTGCAGAGAAGCCCTTATAGTGGTCAAATGGGGAAAGCATCAGCAAAAATGTGGTGCAGGATGTTTCCAGACTGTTTGTGTGGATCTCCCTGAGGACAGAAACATTAATGTTTCAGAAGGGTTAAATGCTGGTCTCTGTGGAAGGAAAGAGCCATGGTATATCACTGCTGGGCAGGCTTCTGTCAGCACTGCACCAAGTACTGCTCATGAGATATCTACTTCCAAAATGAAAAATCTTCTCTCTCAAGATAAATAGTCATTTGTTTCCTTTAGATATGCTTGTGGGTTTGTTGGTGAGGCAGTTTTTGGAAGAGAGTACAGCTAACTTACTGTGGCACTTCTGTTTTATGGAGAGATGGTGGCTTACAAATCCAGGCTCAGATGATGGAGCTCAGCATGCAGCTAGCCGGAGGGCAGTGGATCCCTCCACGGCGGACTGGAGGTGCAGGGAGTGAGGGGAACAGAAGGAGGGATAGCAGCTCTTATCAGGCTTCTCTTATGGCCTCCCTGGACCTCTTTCCTCCCATCATTTGCCTCATTTCTGCCTGTATAAGGCGGTGAGAACAGCACTCGGGGAGATGTGGCTAGCCATATGAACACAAGGCAGAGAAGAAAAAGGAGATTAGTGTTGCTGAGGCATGCCTGCGTCTACCCCAACTCTTCATGTTTCTTGAAGGCTTGCGCTTCAGTCCTGTTGAAGTTGGCTTGCAAAGTCATTCATAGAAAGCATTTTCAGTCCTCTCCAGGGAAAAAATGTAAAGCAGAGTCACTGTCAGGCTCAGGACTACAGTTCCTCCCATAGCCTCCGTGGAAGAAAAGGATCAGAAATTCAGCATGTCTGTATGGCTCTCCCGCCTGGTGGCACACCCCCCTTTCCCGGGGGCAGGATAAGCCCAACTGGATACTGAGGGATCTGCATGATGGGACGGTGCTGTGCTCCTCCCTGCAGATGTGGAGAAGCCCCAGAGCACCCCTTGCTTGATGCTGTTTCTGCAGGGAAGCAGCCCCCCCCTCCACTGCAGCTCGCTCATGGACAGCGGGAGGTCCCAGCTGGTCTCAGCTGGTCCCAGCTACTAGGATGCAGCTGCTTGGGTGAGGGGTGGGTGGGTGGCCACAGCCTTGCCCTCGCCACAGGCTGTCTCGGGGGGGCACTTGGGGAGGAGTTTAGCTGCTCAGCTCTGTACATCTGGACAAACAAGGCTGCACTGGTCAGATTTTCCCAACTTTCCTTGAAAGACATATGCTGGATAGTCTTTAATTTTAATTACTAACATATTGATGTCGCAACTGTTGGTACAACTGAAAGGCCAAAGACAGTTCTACTAAGGAAATACTGTACTTTACATGCATTAAGTGAGACTGCTTTCCAAGCATGATCTGGGCTGTGTGACCTCCTGTATTGCCTGGAGAAGACCAGAAGCATTTCCCATGGAAAGGACCCTAGGACAGGAAGAGCCTGTCCTGCCTAGTCCCCAGCTGTCCCAATTATCCCAGGATGTGTCTTTTCATGAAATGGCCGAAGTCAGCGTCCCCTTGCCGTTCAGAGCAGTGAGGTGTGTTTGAAGGGACTCCCCAAGCAGCGTTGACCAAGTCTGAGCCATAGTCGTTCTGCTAAAAAAGGACTCTGGCTCCTACTGGATGTGTGAGTTCAAGAGACCAGTTCAGGTCAGATATTATCCAAGGCTCTCTGTACAGTTATCTAGGGGAGGCACCTGCTGAAAGTGGTTAGAATATGTATTTCTTTCTATTAACAGTATAGGGACCTTACAGACACTGTCTGTTTCTTCTGCTCCTTTGAGCTGTGGTACCTCTGTGTGTTCCAGGCACCAGAGCGAGGAGGCAGAGTAAAGATCTCAGTTTATGGTATGAGGTTTTATAGTAGCTCTGACGTGAAGCCAGCAGCCCTAATATCTCTCCATGCCTCTGCCCTGCTAGTGAAAAACAAGCAGCCCAGAGGAAGGGTATAAAAATAGGTCCTTGAGTAAAATCTATTTCCTCTGTATTTAGTCCTGTGTCTCAAAGTACATGTAGTGTGGTGGGATGGAGACAGTTGTTCTGCAGTGCTTGGCCCACCGGGCTAACAAGGAGGTCAGCAGCAGTCTTTGGTGAAGGAGCGAGAGGATCATGCAATGGCTTGTGTCCCGTGTTTCCTCCGAGGCCAAACTAAATTTAGCAGATTCCCTGATGGACGTCTGACCATAATCCATCTGAGATTGTGGGGGGAAGAGTGGGATCTGGGTTGTTTGCCTAGGTTTTTTGCTGCATAACCAGCTTCACTGAGCCACCATTCATTATTATGTCCTTCATGGTTTTCTGCCATACTGGATATGCCGTAACTTACTCCCCGATCTTTTTCCCTGAATTGTTTGAAATTTAAGCATGAAGGAGAAATAAAGACAGTTCTGGGTTCATGCCAGATTTCCCTACTAACTTAATGTGAACATGTGAATGTACTTTTTGTAGTATTGTCACAACAAGGGCTCAGCCTATAGCCAGTACTAATAAGAACTGCAGCAATACAAACAATAATGATAAGGACACATCTTATTAAAGGCTTCCCAGAAATGTTGCCTTCTCACTCTTCCAGCTTCTAGACAGCAAAGGGAATAGTCCTAAAAACAGTATTTACACCCCTCAAGGCCTGTAGCCTGTTGGGTTGGTCCTTCCGTTGCTAATCTTAAACAAATATTTTATGAGTATGTTTCGAAGTGAACTAGCTCTGCTGAAAATCCCATTTCCTTGACCAGTCTGAGCCAGAGATAGGAAAACTGAAATGCAAAACACGTGTATTAAATAATGTATTTCAAGTAATTGAAATTATGTTTCTGTATATCTGCTTCAGCATACTGCACAGATTTGATATATTAATTCTGACACAAAATGCATGATGTGCTTGTCATTTATGCAAGCATTTTGTCAGAGCAGTTATTCCCAGGTTACATGTGCAGGTTACGTGCAAGAAGAGCCTGAACCAATGTCATCTTCGCTTAGTTCATATTAATACCAAACTCTAGAAAGGAGGGTTAATGCTGTTGTTACTATGATGGTCTAAAAGTCTAGGATAGAAAGTTATTCACATAAATGCCAGTGTAATTTTTTTATTCATACTAACTGGTGCAATAAGAGATATTACCTCTTCTTACAAATGTTGCCTTGCTTTAACTCCAGAATTGCATTTTTCTCTTCTTTAAGGTAGACTGCATATTTGACTATTTTCCTAAAATCTGTTTAATAAGTCCCTCACAGCTCAGAACAGCTAAATAACAGTATCCTTTTCTATTATAAGAGGTTAAAGCATCCTTGATTGTGGTAGTCCTCAGCATTTATTAAAAGGCTCTGTTTTCACATATTGTATCACGTATTCTTCACAACTGCACTGAAGAATTATTGACTCTACAGAAATGTATTGCAGTAAAATAAGTATATTTTTCATTCTACAATTTGCAAAATACAAATTAAATTTACTGCAACATAAAAAAATCAAGGGGTGATTGCTTACATATTGCAGTAAAGGTTGGGTTGGCCTCCAGTCTCTCTAAAGGTGTGTCAGCAAACCAAAACAATAGTAATGCACTGTCCAACAGTTCACATAATAAAACAGCCCTGATTTTTTCTCTTTAGCAATGTAACTTGCAACTCGTATATGTTGGTGACTCCTGTTTTCATGAAGTGGCTCTAATGCTCCATGTTTCTCACCAGTATTAAGCTGCAAGCCAAAGAGATTAAAAATTAAATAGCAGCACCCAGTGTTTATATTTCAAGGGCATTATTCTGTTTTCTAGATTAGGGAAGAACACTTGAAATCTTTCAACTCAAGGTATTTTTTCCCATAGGTCATTTTAAAAAAAGTATTCATACTGCACATAGGTCTTCATACATTTCTGTTTTACTCCTTCCAGACTATACCTGGCCCTTTGTTTTCCCCACAGATTACAAATATCTTCAGAATTTTAAGTTTATGGCTGCATTTTGCCTAGGAATATATATCCAGTTTCCCTGGAAATCTATGGGAATTGCATTTAGGTACCAGAGAACAGAATTTGGCCTTAAAGGCAAACATCATTTTTCAGAAAAGCACAGAAGAATTTACTAACTCTGCAGAACCTAGTGAAATAAGTACGTTTTTCCTTCCACAGATTGCAAATTACAAATTAAATTTCATGCAGCGTAAAGGAATCAATTCCTACTGCTGTAAAGGAAAGCTGTTCTAACCCATGAAAACCTTAGTATAAAGAGCTCGGTGCATGGTGGCAAGGGAAAGCCAGTTCAGGCTATGCACCCCAGCAGCCTTTTTGGTCATTGCACATCTGTTCAAATGCCTCTGCCTTAGTTATGTGATATAGTCACAGTGCTGCTCCACAGGCCAGTACTGAAATCTCAAGGACAGCTGCTTTCTACATAGCCTTCACCTGGGTGCTGTATCCATTCTGCAGTGTTCAGCCTGCTATGGCCTCTGTCATTCTGCATTTAAAGATGCATTTAAAGGTGCAAAAATACATGTCCCACTCACCAGCAACTAGCTTGTTGCCCTCGTGAAACATGCTACAGGACATCCAGACACACCAAAGATGGGTCTGATTTCAGCAACAGTGGGAGTTGGTGCTTCTTTCTGCTGAACAAGAGATATCCGGCCATGCAGAAGAACCTGTTTTTGTCTCACGCAGGGAGACTGAAAGTCTTTGAGACCCACAGGTATGCACTGTGCTTACCAGAGCAATCGGGATCTACCTCAGTGAATGGGATCACCGAGACCAAGAGATAGCACAGCAATGCAGGTGACTCACTGGTCATATGCCTCTAGGCTCTTGCAGTAAAATATGAATGCTGATGATGTGAGAACCGAGGCAGATCAAAGAACTGATCTGGGTTAAAATGTACTTTTTTTTCTCCATAGGTTAATTTTAATCTGGATCAGTTTGTGGATCAGATTCACTGTGAGGCTACACAAACATTTCTGTTGGCACAAGGGAAGTGGCAGGAAGGAGCAGGCACCTGGGAGAGAGAGAAAAGACAACAACATTTTTTGGCAGGGTTGTTGGCTCATGACAATTTTAAGTGCTCATGGAACTATCGTGTAATTTGGAGCCTGTTATCTACCACGAAATCAGTTGAATATAGGAAGAGAAGAAAATACACCAAGATGACGTGTACTTGTCCTTCTCACAGAAGGACAACAGGTTTTTCTGCCCCACAGCGACTGGGAAATCCAGTGTGTAGCATTTCGGCTTTTGCCAGCTGACAGTGCCATGCGAAAAAGGGTTTCTAAAGTATATGGTGCTAAACTAACAGCCACTCACTGACGTTCCCTAGAGCAGCATTCCCGTACCTGTATTCCTGTCCACCAACAAAAATGCTACCTGTCCGAGATCCAGCATCCTAGAAATGCAGTTAGTGCAAGTCTGTGGAGACTAAAGAGTGACAGCGGGCAGGGGTGCCACGCACTGATAAAAGCAGAGGGGTTGCTTCTTAGCCGGAGTCATTCCACAAGCTGATAAAAATAGCTTAAACCAATTTTTTTAATTTTCCCCACAGCAGGCTGCCTTGTTATGGGTGTTCTTGTTTTTTATACCCACCATAAGTTTCAATAACAGCTTTACAGATTCTTTTATGCTTGTCTTAAATCTGATATAGTAAATCAGAAAGCACTGCCATCCTAAACACTGCCTTGTAAGAATTCCTCTGTGTTTTCTTTTTACCATAGGAAAAAAAAAGGAAAATGGAAAATACACTTAATGCAGTAATTTGGCCCAAATAAATAAAGGCATTTACAGCATTGACATTGAATCTTACTTTAATTCCAGTCCAGTTCCTCCCTAGCAGAAGGCAGACAGGCCAAACAGAGTTTCCTCTCTAACTAGCAAGTGTTGCGTGCCAGTTTTTTTTTTTTTTCTCGTAGTTTGCCATGAACCGTAATTGTGTTGAATACTGGGTGAGGGGATAGATGATGAACAGAACTAGCACATTTCTGCAGAGTGTCTCAGGAAAGTAGACTGAATAGTCTTCTGTCAAAAAAGCAGGGAACAACTTACTCTAAGGAAAGAGAAATGCCATTTAAAGAAAATTAGCTGCGGTTTCTGCCATCTAAAATGAACAACCTCAGGCAAGTTGAGACAAGCACATCAGGAACACTTTTGATACACTATTAGTCTGTAGTTACTAAAACAGCAACTCACCTTTGTCATGCACAAGTGGGTGAGGCTCCTGTTTGTCTTGGAAAGCAGATCATGATGGGCTGAGATAGGCTCATGATTTCCCCACTGAGGCCCAACACACTAAGAGAGGAGACAAAACATGTCCAAAAGGCAGCACTTTAATGCTTTGTGCCTTCCTCAATTTGATATTGCAGTAACTCCCGATGTATCTCTGCTCTAATGGAGATAAGTGCTTCAGGAAATAAACGCAAAACCTGCTTTAAATTTTTATTTCACTCTTTCTAGCCGAAGGTTTTTTGTTTTTTTTTTTATTCTCTGACCAGGAGCTTGCTCAGGATGAGTCCACCATCCAACCTAGTTCTCCAGAAACCAAGTAATACACTACTAACATAATGTGGTATATGGCTCCACTTTTTGGGCCTCAGCCTAGGTGATGAGGTGAGGCTCTTTGCTGCAGCCTCATCTGAGCATAACGCATCTGGTGGTACTTCCGGGCGGATCAGGAAAATCCTCCCTGCTATTTGTCAGACAATGCCACTACCTTGATGAAGCATCACAGCTAGGCTGTAGGCAGATGAACCTGCTCTGAGGAGGTGGATGTTCCCCTGGTACGTTGAAGGAAGGTAGTGAGACAGGAGTGTACACGGACCTGGCTTCTAACTGTTTTCTTGAGCAAGTTGCTGTATGAAAATGATTACTCTGTTTAGGAAGTAGCAGTACATTTCGTGGAATCAGTCCTGTGACCAGCAAACCAGAGGAACTGGATGCTGTGGGAATGTATCCTGATATACTGAGAGGCAAAATTAGTTTACAGAAAAAAGGGGTATGTGTGTTTGGCAGGTCTGTTCTACCCACAGGAGTGGGTAAAAGCCTCCTCACATGAGAGCAAGTGCATGTACCTTATGCACTTATGACTACAGCCATCCCCCGGTGCTGTTTTTTTGCTGAATGGGTCCCTTTTAGGACTCAGTTTCCAAGCAACTTGTCTTTTATTTTGGGCTCATTCTCATTTACCAGATGCAGAGAAAGAAGAAAGACACGTTTTAAGTTAGGAAAGAGAATTATGACATTGTCAGCGGCAGACTTCTGATGCTGGCAGGAGGTGGGTTACGCAGCACGTATGGGTGAGGACAACCTTATATTTGAGTGTTTTGTAGAGTAGGCAGGGCTGACTGTGGCTTTTAAGGCTTTACAGTAGAGATGGTTTGCCAGGATGCTGTTTGGTCATGACACTGCTGTAAGTTGCCGTAAACCCCATCTCATGTTGATGTCTACAGCAGAAGGATCGGGAATGATATACCCTAACACTTTTTGAACGTATGCCTACATTGTAGTTCAGTGAGGAGTTTGTGCTGGGATGTCTATATTTCTTTTTAATTTGTTTGTTTTAGCTAGTTGAGAATGTTCTTTTTTTACCTACCACTGTGCTGAAATGAGGAGCCAAGAACCTCTCCTTGGAGTTGTACTCCCTTGAGCCAGGAGGGAATATGACCCAATTTATTTATTTATTTTAAATTTATTTGATCTGTTTTAATATCCAATAAAGTTGTTGTTTTTTCCAACTGGCACAACAAGGCTCTGGCTATTTTTAAAGAACGTAGTTCATCTGATTTAATCTAATGAATGTTTAGTGCTGTTGAAAATAGCTGGAGCTAGAGCCAAGAATAATGTACTGAAATGTGCTAGTTGAGCAAGGACTGCTTCACTTTGCCAATCTGCCTTCCTTCCAATTGTTCAGATTTACCTGGTTGTGTGGGTAGGATTTGCAAGCAAGATATAGTGACCGGGCTGCTTTTTAACTCTAAATTTAAAGGCCGATAACATCACGGCCATATTTTGCCACACTCGTTTTAAGACACTCTGAACAATAACGACTCTTCTGGTTGTTCAGTGTAACCTCTCAATTTCAGACCACTTTACAGGGAACACAGAAAGCCAGTATCCTTTTATTGCACACAGGGGAAACTGAGGGATAAAACTGTGATTTTTTCCCCCAAAGTCACCCAGAAAGTAAGTGGGAGAGTAAGTAGTTAAACCAGTCACCTAGTGTCTACAGGGCTTCTTAAGCTGCTGCGTAACTCTGGACTTCTCCATGAACTGAGACGCTGTCCAAAAACAAATTCTGCTTAAGTCCTTGTTCCTGGTGTTTCCCCCTGCCTGGTTCTAGGCATGTCCATGTTTACTGTCCTGCTGGCACTGGCTGAAGTGCCCTGCAGAGGTACCTAGCTTTCCCTAGTAAGTAAGCTTAAATATCATTCATGCTCTTGCACTATCTGAATCTTGCTCTGCCAGTCATATCACATATTTAAAATGATGTATTTAAAACCGTATGAATCCACCGTCCTTTTGCTATCCATGAGTTCTATTAGATAGTAGTTTCCCTGTTCTCTCATAAGAAATGAGTATCTAATACTTAAGCTTCATTGGATTAAAAAAAAAAATCAGCGGTAACAAGTCTTGCTCCCTGGCAGTGGTGCCCATAGGGATGGCTTTGCTGTGGAGATCACTTTACAGCCTAAAGCACAATGTTTGACTGACTTGCATAAGTAATGAACGGATGCTCTTGACAGCCATTACATTATTCATCTCTATGTATATGTAAAAGGAGGGGAGGGAAGAGCACCTGTTACTAGGGGAGAGATGGTGCCACTGCAGGTCTGCATTACAGGCCACTAGGACAATTTGGGCCAGGCAGATTTCAGCGTATTTCTATTGCCCCAAAAGAAGTCATGCCATTTTACATCCATTAGTTGTTTAGCCCTGTGTTTCCCCCATACGCATGCCTCAATTTATAACCTCAGGAAATTAAACAGCTGCTGTGGGTATGAGGGAGCACTGAAGACAATGTAAAGGTTAGTATGTTCCATCTTTCACCCCCAAATTTCCACCAGAGGACTGGGTAAAAGTAGTAGAAGAACTTACTTCCCCTTGACAGCAGGAATCATTTCTACAGACTCCCTCGGATTTCACATGAAAGCAACCACTCCGCCTGGGGAATGTCTAAACGCATATTTAAGAGCAGACAGAACTAATTTCCCCATCACCCTGACATTAGAGTCCAATGACTTCCATGCCGTCAGCTCTGAATTGCACAGAGCAGTGTGTTTGCCCCACCCTGAGAACGTGTGCTGATAATAGTCTTAGTTTCAGATGGAGCAAGACAGGACCCATAAGATGTTCTCAGCTGCACCGTAGCAGGTAACAGCAAGGTGGTTTGAGTGTGGTGCCGGTAGATGTTTCCTTGAAGAGCTCGTGGTGCTGAGGCGTAGTTCAGAGCAAGGGCAGAAGTGTTTGCCTTACCGAGGACCAAACAGGCCTTTCAGGGATCCCAGCAGAGTCCATTGTGTGGATTTTTTTTCCACATGATCCTGCAACACTCCCATATCCCAGAGGCTGAACTTCCTCTCTGAGGATAAAGGATCAACTCCTTTAGCTGATAGCATAAGTTCCCACTGAAGCTGATGATAGCAGGCTTCCTCATCCAGGATGAAAGGTGAGCTACATTGTGTCCACAGCACATCTCCTCTTCTGCTTTATAGCACCTAATTCATATGATGTGATTATTAAGACTATGTCCTTCTGCTGTTGTATCTTGTTTTATGATATATTTATCACATGAATAATTTTTCAGTGGGCATATATTTTAAACAGAATAACTTTTTGGATATAAGCTTCACAACATTGCCAACATTGTAGATTTGGAAAAAAATCAGCCTGTTTGCCCCCAGAATAATAACTTCAATTCTGTTTTAATTAGTTTTTCAGAGCTGAGATTGCACCTTAATTATGTTTTGAAATTTGGGCTGCAATTATGAGCGCTACAAATTTGTTTCAAATCCCTCCTAAGAGTCTTCAACGCTAAGCACTGTTTTATTGTAGTGTGTCTTTGGTGTAACATGCAACATATTTCTAAGATGCTCTTTCTTGGCCCAATAGCTCAAACATTCCTCAACTGTAGTCAGAAACGAACTTTTTCACCCCCAAAGCAACCCTGGGATTTATTCTCCGTGATGTTAGGGTTTACCACTAGATGTCTCTGCGAACCCCTCAAAACTCGCAGATCAGCAGGGTTTCACGGGAGACAGGTCAGGCAGCATCTGTGGAAAGACAAGGCTGCTGTAGATGGCTGCACCTGCAAAAGGCTCAGCTGAGCTGCTTCAGAGATGCTCGTGGCAGTTAGCTGCTCCGAGAGTCATGGGAATTCAGTGTGAAATGCTAAACCTCTGGGGTGCTTCCTAGCTTCATAAATGAGGATCCTTAACGGTTTTCTTACAACAACTTCTAAAGCCCACCCAAGAACAGGGCTCCAGTGTGCTAGATCCTGTATAAACACTCAGCAAGAGATTCCTCCTGCCTCAGAGACCTTATCGCCTGCTGAGACAGACACAGGGCAGAAGTCAAATGAACAGGAAGATGGCAAGGAAGAGCATGTTCATTTTGTTCGAAGCAGACTGAGTTTGAGTGGGAGGCAGCCAACTCAGAGGGCAGGAGATGGACGTGGTGTGAGGAAGCAAAGTAGGAACAAGACAGATGGGATACTCAGCAGAGTAGACTGCTGGTCATCTCAGAAGATCTCTGCTATAGGTTTCCTGGCTCATTTGGAGCTCCTAAGCTTTCTGCTCTTGCTGCCCAGAGGTACCTGAAACAGCTGCCTGAAGAGCTGCTTCACAAGGTAATGTGGCTGCGGCAAAGGGTCTATGGAGAAAGGGAGAGGTGCAGAAGGGTAGGGTTGTCCTAGCTCCTTCCCAGTTCACCTCTTCCTTACCAGGTCTGCAGCCGTGGTTTCTGCTTTCAGTAAGACATATTATCTTCTTGATGCGTGCACAAGAGCCCCAGCCCCACTACAGAGACATTCCCTTGTGCCTCCCAGATAGACAAAGCACCAAGTCAAAGAAAGACACAACACGCAGGAAAGTGGAAACAGAGTTAAGGCTCACTTCAGTCTCATGTACTGAAGAGCACTCTGGAGCTCAAGGGCATTTGCAGGAAAATATTCTGCTCTCCAGACTTGTGACGAGGTTGCCAGTGCTTCCAATGAGGCTGTAGTCAAAGAACAATTCCCCCAGCGTAGCCAGAAGCAAAGTGCGAAGGCTTGGTATTTACAATTGCCATGGAAGGAGTCTCTCAGGAAGGGTCTTTCTGCCACCCTCTTGGTTTCAAGTACCGAACTAGGTGGATTGCCTCTGCCACGAAGGCTCTAGAGCCCACAGGATCCCTCCTGGCAGCTACACTCACTCACCCAGCTCAGGCCCTCTCCTGTCCAAAACCAGCCCTTGGCCCTGGGGAAGTGTTACTTACTCCGAAGTAGTTATGCAGCTAACCTAAAGTCTTAGTCCAGGTCACCAGTAAGTGGCGTTGATGCAACCACCTGACCGCTGAGACTTAAGGCAAACACAGCCACCAAATACAGCATAACTTTATTCGCTGCTATTTCCTGGCGAGACCTATTAATGCCTGGGAGAAGCAGCTTGTTAGGTTTGTTAGCCTTTCGATACAGGAGTGCGCAGCTATGAGGCTGCTGCTTGGGAATCCTGCCCAGCCTCTCCTACCGGCTGCCTCCGGCAAGGTCCGGGCCACTTTGAGTGCCTCCCATTTTCCATCCTTTAGACGGGAATCCTAACACAACAGGTCGGTGCTTTCCAAAGCAAGCTGTGCTTTTTGATGTCTGGCATATTGGTCCACGTTTCAAGAGGGTGAGCACTTAACTTACCCTGAGCAAAAGGGTTGTGGTGCCATGAGCAGGTCTCCTGCAGAAAACCTGACGGGAAGAGAAGTTAGGATCACTGGCTAGTTAATGTTTTCCACTAGTTGTCAAAAGTTTTAGCTGTCGCACGCACAAGCTGAAAAACAGTACTGCAAAAACAAAAAAAGTTTTGAACTAAAAAAAAAACAGTAAAACAAGTTTTGCCTTTTAAAAACTTCGGAGGAAAACCCTCTCCACAACATATCAGAGCTTTAGCAAACTTCCTCCCAGGCAGCGTATTTTTCCAACTACCGAATTTTGCTGCCCCCTGCATCGGCTGCCGCCCGCCTTAGCGCAACCACAGCTCTTTTTCTTTTCTTTTTTTCCTGGAAACTTGCGGC